>NC_046375.1:6898876-7214516 GCF_011125445.2 Fundulus heteroclitus
GGTCCGTTCTTCGTACGTCGCTAACTCAGTTAGCAGGATTTCATTGTTGACGATTTGGCATGATCTTGGATCGTTTGGTTCTTTGAAAGACATCCTGCACTTGTTGTCATAGCAACATGTGCGCCAGCTTAAACCTGCTCGAGAGCAGGCTTATTTCATGTAAACAAGATTAGATCACGGCTGTATAAGCGGAGGAGATAGGGAAGTGCCGTAGCCATGTCCATTTTTACGACTGCAACCTGTTGCGGAAGGTGCAAGAATAATTTGCAGAGTTTTTCGAATTAACCGCGTATTGCGCAATAGACAGGATCCTTCAGTGCAGCGCGACAGTCATAATGCAGACAGTGTAATTGTAGAGAGATTTTCTTGGTGGCTGTTATAAACAGACAAGCACATAATTTAACAGTGGCTTTTAAAGAGGAAAAAGTGATGTTGGAGCCATAAATCTAAAATATTTAAGTTATTTGTATGATAGTTTGCTTTTTATTTTTATCATATTCGGTAAGATTTGTTCAGGCCATTTTATTGTGAAGTTTAGTTTACTTTGAAAGGCTTGCTTCCTGTCGAGCCGTATATTGTATTAGAAAAAACTATGGATGGATTATCTAGACACGGAGCAATACAGTTTTACCGTGTAAACTGTGGATGACTTGGAAAAGGAAAATTTTCATTTTTTATGGATCAAGATTTTTTTTGTTAAAATTCCCAGTTTGCACGTGTCCTTTACTTCCAGTGTCTAAGGAATGACACCGATATTGGATCTCTTGACATAACAAGTGCCTTTTTAAAATAAAGTATTATAATTAAAGGCAACCATTTTGTAGAATATTCTTGTATTTCACTTTTACTTGTCCCCATGTTCTAGTGGGTCCCGTGGAGGCTCTGATATAAAAGAACAAAGTAAATATGAGATTATTAAAATGCAAAAATTCATACTGTAGAATGTGATAGAAACATCTAACATGGACAGTATTTATGCATTAATTTGTCTGCTGCTTTTTGCCAGCCCTCTCTCCTGGCTTTAACAGATTTTTAGGTGTTTTAATTAATGACTCAAATTCGACATAACCTTCCATTAAAAGCTCGTGTTCTGCTTGGGAGAAAAGCTGTGGGCGTTCTTTGGCCATGCTGATCAGCCAATAGCAGCGCTGCTGATCATTGTTTCTACTATCGATACATTTCCCCTTTTAAACAAACGCATGAACGCGCAGTTGTCTCAGATAACTCAATCCAGCCATACTAATCGTAAACAACAGGTGTGTTTGAAGAACCCAGTTAGCCGGATCATGATTAGCCGGATGAAATCATCTTGGATGTGTCATTTGATCTTGGATGTTTTAAGCAACGTACGAAGAACGGACCCCAGAACATCATTTGTTCACAATAAACCTTTATCCTGGTCTTCTCAGTGTTGTGTCCTGTTCACTACTTATTCAAGATTTAAGAATGGATAATTTTCATTGCGTGGGTGAATTAGTTTTTTTAAGACAGAAAAAATAATTACTCTTCCTAATATGAACCAGAAACCAGTAAAAAGAATTACATAACTGGAAATCTGCTAAATTAGATAATTATGTCTTGTTTAAATCAGGCTAATATGGCAGCAATTATAGTGTGGGAGTTTTGCCGGATGTCCTAAAATAAACCTGAATATTCAGTATATCCTTTAAAAGTTAGGCGAATGAGAATTTTGGTGGATATCTAAAGGTCTCTATCTTCATCTGTATCAGACAGTTGTATTGCTGGCGTTGGCATGCACAATCAATGCAGTCACAAAATCCTTGGTTGCATCTGGATGTCTGCAGGGAGTCCTGTTGCACCATAGTGAAAGGCAAAATATTTTTGCCATTCAGGGTTGATGTCAGACACCCTGGGGTCCGTTCTTCGTACGTCGCTAACTCAGTTAGCAGGATTTCATTGTTGACGATTTGGCATGATCTTGGATCGTTTGGTTCTTCGAAAGACTTCCTGCACTTGTTGTCATAGCAACATGTGCGCCAGCTTAAACCTGCTCGCGAGCAGGCTTATTTCATGTAAACAAGATTAGATCATGGCTGTATAAGCGGAGGAGATAGGAAGTCTGTCGTAGCCATGTCCATTTTTACGACAGCAACCTGTTGCGGAAGGTGCAAGAATAATTTGCAGAGTTTTTCGAATTAATCGCGTATTGCGCAATAGACAGGATCCTTTAGCGCAGCGCAACAGTGTAATTGTAGAGAGATTTTTCTTGGTGGCTGTTATAAAAGAGAAACACATCATTTAACAGTGGCTTTTAAAGAGGAAAAAGTGGTGTCAGAGACATAAATCTAAAATATTTAAGTTATTTGTATGATGGTTTGCTTTTTATTTTTATCATATTCAGTAAGAAGATTTGTTCGGGCCATTTTATTGTGAAGTTTAGTTTACTTTGAAAGGCTTGCTTCCTGTCGAGCCGTATATTGTATTAGAAAAAACTATGGACGGATTATCTAGACACGGAGCACTACAGTTTTACTGTGTAAACTGTGGATGACTTGGAAAAGGAAGATTTTTATTTTTTATGGATAAAGAATTTTTTTTTAATTAAAATTCCCAGTTTGCACATGTCCTTTACTTCCCGTGTCTAAGGAATGACACTGAAATGTGGATCTCTTGACATAACAAGTGCCCTTTTAAAATAAAGTATAATAATTAAAGGCTACCATTTTGTAGAATATTCTTGTATTTCACTTTTACTTGTTCCCATGTTCTAGTGGGTCCCGTGGAGGCTCTGATATAAAAGAACAAAGTAAATATGAGATTATTAAAATGCAAAAATTCATACTGTAGAAAGTGATAGAAACATCTACCATGGACAGTATTTACACTTTAATTTGTCTGCTGCTTTTTGCCAGCCCTCTCTCCTGGCTTTAACAGATTTTGAGGTGTTTTAATTAATGACTCAAATTCAGCATAACCTTCCATTAAAAGCTCTTGTTCTGCTTGGGAGAAAAACTGTGGGCGTTCTTTGGCCATGCTGAACAGCCAATAGCAGCGTTGCTGATCATTGTTTCTACTATCGATACATTTCCCCTTTTAAACAAACGCATGAACGCGCAGTTGTCTCAGATAACTCAATCCAGCCATACTAATCATAAACAACAGGTGTGTTCAATGAACCCAATTAGCCGGATCATGATTAGCCGAATGAAATCATCTTGGATGTGTCAGTTGATCTCGGATGTTTTAAGCAACGTACGAAGAACGGACCCCTGGTGAAGAAATTATTTTTGTGTACTTTTTTCATGATCATGTTCAGTCATGATCTGAATCTAATAAAACATGGGCAAATGGGGCTTTTAGGACCTTTGTGGGATATTTGATGAGTTAGAGGAGGACCCAAGTGCAGATATGGAAATGCAGTTAATAGCTTTGGAGGGAAGAATCTGACAGTGAACAATGAGAAATAAGGAGTTTAAATGTTGAGGTGTAGAGGATGACAACAAGCTGCAGGTGAGGCAATCAAGGGAAAATGAGGGACAGCTGAGGCAGAGAGAAAGCAGTGATCAGACTAACATGAAAGGAGCTTAACAGACATAAAACAAAACCCAGGGAAAATCTAATAGAACTAATTCTAAATAAACCAAGAACATAAAGATAGACTAAGGAAGAATGGACTAAAATGGCAACTTCATAGAGAACATAAACAACTGAAAAATGATGAAAACAGAGAGACAAAAAAACCTAAAAGCTCAAATCCCTAAGGTTCATAACAATTTTTCTGCAAATGAAGCTCAGATCTGTGTGACTGTCCATCCAATCATTGTCTATATAGTTAATGGATATAGGCCAGAGCCTATCTCCAGCGGTCATTGGGCAAGGGCCGGGGAACACCCTGGCCGTTCTTGGGCAACACTGAGACACAAAGGAAAACTAATTAACTGTTTGAGATATTTCTTTGAGCCTTTAAAATCTGCATTTTAACATCTTTTCTACTACAGTTGACACAATACCAAAATTTCAAACTCGACACCGATACCAAAACAAATAGTCGATATTTGATACCATTTCTGATACCGCAGCAATTTTTTTTGCAGGTATAAGGTTCTATAGGAATAAGCGCAAAACACATAATTTGTTAAGATATGACAAACCTAACTTTAACTTCCTTTGTTAGGTCAAAACCAATAAGTGGGGAACAACTCAGTCCTCATTTTGAAACATACATAATTTTACTTTTTTTTTGGAAAAACTTTTGACCAGATAACAGTATAAGTGATAACATTCTTCATATCAAGTATATGCTATTGGTTCAGTCATGTGATTGTTTTATTTAATCATCATTAGTGTGCAAATGAGAGCTTTAATAATCCTGTTAATTTGCAGTTGATACAAATAAATTGGACATAGAAAGCCTGTTTTACATTTTGCATGATCTGGTCCAACTGACTTGGTAATTTTGTCTGATATTTTTGTTAGCGATACGCTATAGCAGCAGGATAGATTTCCACTGGTCCCTACTGCTCAAATTGTCATCTATACTATTTCACTGTTGCAGATACATCAGCTTTACTGAGCTTACACTGCTCTCGAGCATCAGTGTCGTAGCATTAGGTTGCAGCATTATCATACACCATATTTGTTCAGTCCTTTGCTCAACCATACTTATATTCTGAAGTTGAATTCAGAACCATTCACCTGTTATAGTTACAATTCATCAATCTTGCCACTCATCCATGATGATCTGATTTTTTAGAATCCACGTCCAGTATTTGTCTTGTCGCCAGATACTACCATCCAAGCCATGGATCTCTGCAGTTCCTTCAAAATTACCATGCGATTCATGACGTTTTTTCTGATTAACTGTGTCTTTGACTGGCCTGTGAGTTTAGGTGGATGGTCATGTTTTTGTAATTTTTCTGTTGCACTATTTTCGACTGGAGCAAACTTGTGGCACGCATGTTTAGAATACTGTTTTGTGACCTAACCATGCTTTAAAATTCTCCAAATTGTTGTCCATGACATGTCAGGCGTGTTCTTTGGTCTTCATGCTGGTCACTAAAGCTCTCCAGCAAATCTCTGAGACCTTCACAGCTGTATTTTTACTGACCATAAGTCTGTGTTGGTCTAAAAACCAATAAATGCAACAGTAATGTGAAAAAATGAGAAAGTTCCAGGGGTATGAATACTTATCTGAGGCACTCTGCAACAGCAATCATGATTTTTCTTTTCTAATTTAATTTGCCACTTTGTCACAGCAGCTGAAATCAGTTGTTTGGAAATTTATGGGGCATCCCGGTTTATCAGTACCTATTTGGTGTCTAGGTCTAATCTTTATGGCACCTGATAACAGCTGCGAAATTTACACCTCCGTGGTAAAGTCACCCTGCCGTCAGGCTATGTCTAACTGTTACCGGTGTCCATGACCATCATTGCCTCTCAGATGACACTACAACCTATCCAGCTATATGTGCCACAACAGCTCAATATTCATCACACTTTATTATCAGCGACAGGCAAACAGAAACAAACACACATTGTAAAAAAAAAAAAAAATTCTGTTGAAGCTCAAGCATCCCACGGCGTCATGGGATGAGATTCCGCAGTCTATGAAGTCTGTGACAAACATCTGACTCCCCCCAGTCCCTGTTCCTTGATCTCGCCTGACATAGGAGTGAGGAGGAGGTGTAATGAAGCTAGACCTGCCCTTTTTTTTCTAATGTGGTCTGACAGGTCCTGACTCCCAGAGTAAGATTAATGTGAGTTGCAGCTAGACACATTTAATGTCATCTGCAATACCACGCTGCTCTAACAAATGAGAGCCCAACGGTCATAAATTCCTGTGGCACGTTGTCCATATTCATTAGTAAACAATTTATTAGAGAATTTTGTTTTTTGAGTTGCCACCAGATCTATCAGTCACCCCTGAGCCCATCAACACAATTGAAAGCCTCAGACTGATGTGTCTGTATCAGGCTTCAATACACCATTCATCAAGTATTCACTTATTAACCATGGAGCAGTTTTAATCTGGATTGTCATGGGATTGTTTTGATGTTCCCTTAAAGATATGAGGGGGGAGGCTGTGCATATGTGTTTAAAGCATTTAGGAAAGGGGAGGCTACCTTGAGTGTTAGAGACTAACATAAATGGCAAAGATAGAAACGATTGCTACAGTTTAGCTAAAGAGGTGCTTGATTTCAGGATCCAGTTCTGAAAAAATGTCTAGCTGTCCCTTTTTCACCTGTAAATAACTTGAAGTCAAGTTTCAGTTACATGTCCTTACAGAAGTATTTACACCGCTTGAACCTTTTCCAGATATTGTCATGTTATACACAAAAACTTGCGTTCCAAGTTAAACCAGACAAGTCGAAAACAGGCCCATGATAACTTCAAGACAGCTGAAAAATGATATGACTATTATGACCTATGGAAGAGTGGCGAAAATAAAGCCATTGTCATGAGAAAGCTAAAATAAATCTTGTTAGCTAAATGCAGTGAATTATTGTCATTGATGCTAGTACTCCTTCACCAGTGCTTCTATGTGTTTTGTGTCTGCTCAGTCTTCTCAAGCCCAGTCAAAACAGACGGCAAATGATAAAATGGCCTAGTCAAAGGCCTAAATCTAACTTTGAATCTGTGGCAAGACTTTAAAACTCCACATGCTCTCCATACAATCTAACTGAGTTTAAGCTATTTAACAAAGAAAGAATGAGCTAAAATTTCAGTCTCACAATGTTTAAAGCTGTTGGATAACAGAGCTTATAACTAGAGTGGCTCATGTTACTCTGAGCTACCTTTATAGTTTTGCTGCTATAGGCTTAGGCTACTGGAGGACATCAGGATCTAATTTTCTCACTCTATAGAGTTCTACTGTTCTTCAATTATGCATTGCGTGTCGTCATTTCTGCATTAACTTTCTGTTCTCTCTCTTTTCTCTTCATAGTAGGTACACCTGGTCTGGCGTTCTGTTAACTGTGACGTTATCCAGAGAAGACGGCTCACCGGCTATTACCATCTAATGTAGAACAGATTACTGGATCAATGTGTGCTTCTGTGCTTTTTTGACTCTCTTGTTGTGTCTCTGCTCTGTCTTCTCTAACCCCCAGTCGGTTGAGGCAGATGACCGTTCATACTCAGCCTGGTTCTGCCGGAGGTTTTCCTTCCCGTTAATGGGGGGTTTTTCTTCCCTCTGTCGCTTCATGCTTGCTCAGTATGAGGGATTGCTGCAAAGCCATGGACAATGCAGATGACTCTCCTTATGGCTCTACGCTTCTCCAGGAGTGAATGCTGCTTGTCGGGACTTTGAAGTAATCAACTGGTTTCCCTTATATAGGAAATGTTTGACCAATCTGTATAATCTGACCCAATCTGTATAATATGATTGAACTTGACTTTGTAAAGTGCCTTGAGATGACATGTTTCATGAATTGGCGCTACATAAATAAAATTGAATTGAATTGAATTGAATTTCAAAAGACCTGCAGCTGTAATAACAGAAAGGGGTGGTTTTACAGAGTATTGTATTGGGGGAACTGAAGAGAAATAACATGAAACATTTTATTTACCAAAAAAAATAAAAAAATAAAGATTTTCCTTCCATTTTACAATTATGAGCTACTATTTCTCAATATATTCCAAGAAAATATTGAACTTTGTGGATGAAATGAGAGACCTTTCTCCTCTTGCTGACCTTACTGTTTAATTTTCAAGTGTTCTGTTGTTTAGTGTCTTTTTCAGTAAAATATCACACTGGGATTTCTTTCACAATAGTCCACCTCTTTTCAGTTCTAGTTCTCAAAATGTACCTATTTAGTCTTCACAAAGCTCCAAAAAAAAAATCATGAAAACCAAGAATTTAGAGCTCAACTGGATAACCATCTGACATTTCCCAGCGTTCCCTTTAATCCAGCTGCAGCATCTCCTCACTCTGACACAACTTTCCAGAGTCAACGTTTTCCCATTCCCTGCACGTTCCTTGGTAGCATGCATCTTAATCTGAAAAGACGGTTCCATCTCAGCTCACTCCCAGTAACCTTCCCGCTCATTGCTCCCCACGTGCAGCTTCAGTGAAAGGAAAGGAGCACCCCCTGAAATAGAAATGAAAGGAGATTATTTCAGTGGGAGAATCACAGTTAGCGGCAACAACCTGAGAAAAGGCGAAGGGAATAAAGTCAGGGGGAACAAGTCGGGAAAAATGTAATGAGATGCAGAGAGGAAAAAAAGTAGTTAGGATGTTTGGCTCTTTGGTGTATTACTTTCCTCAGGCTGGGATTATTAGAAGTGAGTCTTATTGGCATTGCTGCTTTCCTGTTTCAACATACAAGGAAGCAGCCTTTCAATATCTGCGGCAAGGTGAAAAGAGAGTTGAATCATGACGAATGGATGGGTTAAATAACCCAATCTGTCTGCATTGTCTTGTGTAGAAAGCAATCAGCTTGACTCCCTTGGTTTCTGACACAGTGGGAGCATCTAGGATTTAAAAGACAAATTAGGTTCAAATCCAAAATGAAACACTGTAGAGGAAAGTAATGAGTGGATTCCACTTTCCTGATAAGCTTTATGCAGCTGATAAATTACCTGCAGACCTAATATTGAGCACTGATAGACTGTGCATTGTTAAGTAACCCATAGGAAACTAAAAGGCCGGGTGGCGTAATTTAGTCTTCGCTATTGTCTCTGAATGGAAACAAAAGAAAGGCTAGTATTAGGAGGCATATTTTTTAATTGGACCATAATGTTAAAAATGTTACCTTTTGTGTGCTCAGTAGAAATTGGGTGTGTTAAATAACATCTATCTATGAAACCATGTCATTATGACACGTGGTGCCCCCCCCCCCCCTTTTTTTTTTTGCATTGGTTTCATTTATTGAGCTGTTCAAATGTCAAAGAATGTCATTTTTACAACTCTGACAAAAAAAACTAAAGCTTTCATTTTTATTACATCCTAAAATTACCTTAATCGTAATACTTTTACTGCCGTTCTCCAGTGCAAGGCATACAATGTTATCAATGCTTCTTTTTGCTTTGTAAATAATAGCTGGATGTTGTAAGTGACAAATGTTAAACTATTGCATTGGTACTTTATGTTGTTCAATAATGCTGTCTGTTTAAAGTCCATTCCAAGTTAGAAGAAAAACAAAAATGAAGTTTAGACAAAAGTTCTAGCTGGAAGACTGGCGCACTTGTTTCCACTGATCACCTCGTCATGCGTCCATGAGCCAGCCAATCTGTGCCAAATCCTCGTCCTATCATCCCACAAGGCTCTGCTTATAAGGCGCTCCTTCCTCAGAGTCTCCTGCTCTTCAGATGAACTTTGACCCTCCTCCGCCCCATTACCTCCTTCATGCTCTCAGGCTTCACCAGACTCCATCTCTCCTCTGGCCTTCACCACCAGTGTCCGGACCCCGGGGGGAAGACTTCACTAATCCTAATTCTAAAATAAACATCCATGCTCATAAACATTTGCAGCTTTCACATCTTCTGCTAAGGTTCGTGCACCAAATAACTTTTCTAATTTGTGTCAATAAATATCTCTAATTGCCTCTTTTGAGTCTTTCAGATTGAAATGTTATTAAAGGCAGCATGGGGAGCCAAAAATAACTTAATAAAAAAGTTATTTTTGTTATCAATGGTAGCAATGTTATCAAAAGTTCTTCGACTTGCCTGTTGTGGCGCAATGTACAAATATAATGATGTTCATAAACCAGTACAATCTATATGAAATGAAAATCAATCCAAAGAATGACTTCTTGACCTTTGTCATTGAGGGATCTTTCATAGATATAATAAAGACATATCTGTAGTTTGCTCAGTAATAAGATTTATTTAGAATCAATGCCAAAAATGTTAAGAGGAAATTAATTAGAGTGTGTTTTAACAATATGATTTATTTTTAATCCAAACAAGATTTACTTGTTAACTGCTTCCCATTCCCCCAAGCTACTGCTGTTATAATACCTTTAAATACTTTTTTTATTTTCCATTCTCCTTTAAACAGTTTCAATTCAATTGTTTTTACAGTTTTAAATTAGGTTATTGCAACTTAGTTGTTTTATTGCTCCGAAAACATCTGTATATCGTTATCGTGTTCTTTTTTTACTAGCCAAATTATTGTTAAATTATAGATCTGCTTAGAATAATTAGTATTCTAACTGTACTGTATATTTACACAATGCAATGGCAATAGAAGTACTCCATTCTTTTCCAAGGGGAAAGTTATTTTATGAAAGAATGCATTTTCTAAACACCAATGACTTTACTGTTTTGTTGTTTGTTTTACTGTAAGAGCAAGAGTTGACAAGTTCCTCAGAAGTCTAAAGAGAAGAATTGTACAGGAAATAGTTGAGTCTTAATTTGTAGTCTGATCCAAAAGGGAAAAGTAAAAAGAAACCAATGAATTCAAACTCAGTGAAGCACTTGAAAAGGTCCGTTTTCAGTACCAGAGCCGCCACAGTAAAAGAGAAAAAGTCAGAAATTGGGTAGTTTCACAACTCATGGAATTGGCTGGCTGTCTGCAGGTGTGTGGTTCTGAGCTCCTGTCTGTCAGGTGGGGAAGCTTTGGGACCAACAGCTGTCTGAATCAACTGGTAGGTCATTTGCAAGCAGGCAAGCTGTCACTTTTGGCCCAGGTTGTTGAACAGCTGGGTGGTTCTTCAAAACCAAGAAGTTTACATAAAAATAGGCTAAGTTAATATAGCATTTGATCCAAGCAAAAACGTTTTTTTGCAGCAGGATACGTAAAGGATGACTAGTCCTCACTCTGATTTGGACATGCAAAACCTTCTTGAAGGATTATAAGATTTGAGATGAGCAGCAGAACTCAGGTCACCCACAGCATGCACTACCAGTGGAAGAATTGTCATAAAATAATGCTGAACCCATCAGACGCAGAGTTGGAGTAACATAAGAGAAAGGCTGCATGAGACAGCTGGCTGACTGCATGTTCTTCAGACTGGGATAGTTTCAAAACAAGTTTATACATCGGACAGCACTAGTTCATGACTGATGTTTTTTGAATGTATTTTTCTAAAACGTGTAACAGCTCCATTAAAAGAAAGCTCCACACTCAATAATTAACATATTAGAGCATGTCAATATTTAAAACATGACTAATATGAACTGAAGGGCAGTATGACACACCTTTTTCAGGTCTACAGCTGACAGGGTCATGTGCGTCTCATATTTTTAAGACCTTGGCACTTTGGGATGCAGTTCTTGTGGTTGTTCATGTGAAATAATACCAATTCACCATATTAGTTACATACAGTATAACAAAGGATGCCCAAACAGTACAAAGAGACTGATTTAGTCATAATCTAAAATATGCAGTAAACAGAGCAGTTATGCTCTCATGGAACCAACCAATAGTGTATTGGATACAAGTAAAAGGGATTAGCAAATCTCGTTAGTTAGTTTATTGTTATTGCAGGGTAACACATTTTTCTCATAATTTTGTTTCCCTTGATATGGGATGTATGGTTTACTACCCTTTTTTTTTTTTTTTTTGCTTGGCCCACTTAATCATGCAATTTGATGCATATTAAGCTCAGAAGTTAGCTGTTTACTATGTGGTCAAACTGGAAAGGGCAAACTTAAGTGTTTAGAGAGAGAGAATGATTTCGGTTTTCCATTTCTCTGGGCTTGGTTTATTGTGTTTGTGTCTTTGCACTCTTTACTCCTAATAAGGGTTACCATACAATGCATGGATGCAGTCATGTTGTACAATACACCTTATGGAAAAGACAGCAGGAGAATGTTGTTTTGGTATCTCCTTCAAAATCAGCAAGACATAAAACATAAGCACAGTTATTCTCTTCTATTTTAACTGTAATATAATTATCAATATCAAACTTTGGTATGTATTGTTTTTGATGTCATGGCAACATTTAAATAAGAAATGAAACACACTACGACTGTTTGATCATCTCCAGTAGGCTTAAAAGAAGTCTGTGTTTGTTGCTGTGAAATCTGCAGAAATGTGTAGCCACAGTGGAGTCAAATGAAAGGACCCGGTATTTGTATGAGAGCAAAAAAAAAAGAGAAGAATAATGACAGTGGCTAGTCACATTTCTCTTAATAATGGTGTGTAACTCTGCTGCAAGATGTGTGGCCGTTGCCACCGGGCTGCCAAAAATACCAGCAACACACACCAGTGGTCACCAACTGCAGTGGCAGGAGGGAGGAGAACAGAATGCTAATTGGTAGGCTGAAAAGAGCACGACATCTGAGTTTCTGCACAGGCAAAAAGATTTCACCGACAGCAAAAACATGCCCCAAGAGGCACATGTGTTAACACTCGGGAACAGGTAGTCACAAGGAGTCAGTCACAACCTAAAGGCCATGGACTACAGTAAACACAAATGACCATACACACATTCATACTGTAGCCTCAATTTGACCTCTGGGGTTCTATTAACTTAGCACTGGCTGTAACCGAGCTGTGGGAGAGAGCAGCGGGTGCAGACAGTTTTTATCTGTAGGGGCTAACCTTTTCGCCACATCTCTAATCTCTTTTGAATCATCTGCTTCAGGAAGCGTTCGCTTAATGAAACTGCTCACATTCCCTTGTTAGGCTCTTCAAAGTACTTTCTGTTCTGCAGATGCAGTAGATAGACTATATGGTTTGTGGAAAAAAAGAAATGAAATCCAATAAAAAAAAGGGGGGGATTAGGGTCCAAGAACCTCTAGCTCCATGTGTAAAATGTTTTAACACTTCTTGAGAACCCCAGACTGATCAGCTGCTTCTTTTGAAAATGGGAACATTCTGTATGTTTGAAAAGTGCTGCTTCAATGAGCCTTGTCCTCTTCACAGCATACTCATAAATATATAGTATTTCAGAGCGAGGAAAGTGAAGTTAAGGTGCACTGAAAATACTGCAACAGAAACTAAAAAAGTTATATCAGAAAATATTTTCTCAAAAGTGGGATTACGTTTTAATTTGTTTTATTATCTTTTGAGAGACAGCTGTCTCATTTCTTTAGAACTATACTTCTTGGTTGAATAAAAAGTGTTTTAAATGTATATCTTCCAGGGTTATGGATGACTATGAGCTTAACGGTTAAGGGACTTGCATCTAATGCCTAGTCCACACAAACTGCTCCCCTACACCATTTAAAAAAATAATACCATACACACAGGTTTTTTTAGAAAAGTTTTCATCTACACCAACCCATAGAAATATCCCACTAAATGTTTTTTTTTTTTTTAAAACGTATGCCAGACACTTAGGGGGCAGTCAATCAGAATCCTTCAAAACTACAACAGCTTCCTGTTAGGAATTAATCATGGCGCCAAGAGGTTTGATCTTGTGAACAGATAAAGAAGTTGCGCTTCTTTTAAACACAATATTAGAATATAAAGTTAATGAAACTCAAGACAATGTCGATTGGGAATCGTGTCAAACCGACGGCATTGAACGGCGTTGTGCCTCCGTATTGTGAGGAAGAGCTGGTGCAATGCAGCTGATCTCCGAGTGCTTTTTCTCCTCTGCCACTCACTGTATTGCAGCAGTTGGCCTTGTAAAAATATATTTAAACAAAAAGTGTCTGAAGCAATGTGAAATTCAGCCCGTCTCTGATGAAATTAATTTTTAGCTCCACCGTATGCTCAAGTGTATAAACAATGGTCGCACATGTGTGACGCAGCGGCAGCAATATTCGTCGCAGTCACAGACCGTGATGCGAAGGACATTAATATCCGTCTTTTCATTTACACATGCAGACTCAAAACTGGACTGTTTATAAATCTCCACTTTGGCTGGAGTTTTTTTAATCATTCATTTTAAGGGATGTAAAATGCCGTTTATATGTGGCTAAAAGGCATAACCACATAAAAATGTCTGCTACGTGTGGACTAGGCCTACATTTAATGGAATACTGGTAAGACGAACATAAGCAGATGACATCCAATCATCAACATTTGTAAATGGTGTAATTTTCATATCTAATTTGATAACAAAGCAAATTTGTTTTCCACTACATTCCAAAGGTTAATATTTGTGAAAACACAGTTCTTGGGGAAAAAAACAACAAAATATGGAAAACAGTTTTTCAAAAAGCTTTCAAAACAATTCAGCTTCTCTCATACATTGTGCAATATGTTTTCTTACAGAATTCATGTAGCATGCTGTTTTCTATGTTTCCATGTGATAAGTTGTTGTTAAAAGTTACCCTAACTTACTGTTTTAATTTGTGTCAGGTTAAAATAACTTTCATTGAGTTACTGTTACCGCTGTCTTCTTAGTATTCGGGCTGTGATGGAATACTTTTAGATTTATGACTTTCGAAACCAAGCTGAAATTTGCATCCCCTGTTTAGCTTTTGTCTGATATGGGAAGAATTTTCTGAACAGCTTATAATTTTAATAACATAAAAGCCCGTCTTTTTGTCATTACTCTCATTACTGTAATATTTAGATTTACCATGATGTGAATATCTCTCCCGCGACAACGGGGTCGTAGGAGCAATATTTCTGATAGAGGTATCCAAACATCCCTCTTCTTGGTTATACTATCCATTCCCAGACCAGAAGAAACGGCACAGCTGACTAAGGCTGAGCCAAGTTTCCTGAACAGAGGAAGGTAACTTCAGCAACTATATTCACACTGCAAAAACGGAACTTAAAATAAGTAAAATGTTCTTGAAAATGAGTGTATTTGTCCATGATTTGAGCACGTAAATCAGATGATTTGCCAATGGAATAAGACTTTTGCACTTAAAATAGGAACAATTCATCTCCATCATCTTATTTCAAGTGCAGGATGTCTAATTATCTTATTTTAGGGGTCAAAATACTCATTCCATTGGCAGATAATCTTATTTACCTGCTCAAATCAAGGACAAATACACTAACTTTAAAAACATTTACTTATTTTTAGATCCGTTTTTGCAGTGCAGGATTTCATTATTTTGGTCATTATCCACACCTCAGATTTTGAGACGCAAAAACTGGTAAATGGAGAACTCCATTGTTTGTCTCATACTTCCATTGCTGTGAACAACACATTAAGGTTACTTGAACTCCTCTGCTTGAGCCAGGTACCATCTCCTGACCCAGAGGGAGCGGTCCACCTATTTCTGGTTTAAAAGCCATGACCACAAACTTGGAGGTGCTTACTCTCTTATCACTGCTGCTTCACACTCAGCTGCAGACCTCCCCAGTTCACACGGAAAGTCATGGTCTGAAAATGCCAACTGAACTGCATGCTCTGCAAAAAGCAAAGGTGGGATCCTGCTTTCTACAAATATATTTTGAGATCGTGGCGATGCACACCTCCAGCTGGAATGGGGAGAAGGGGCAGCTCTAGCGCAAAATAACCAGCTGCGTGAACAAGCTCAACATTCTACCAAGCGTGGTGACACAACTCTGTCATAAATATCGCCATAAAACAACTCCAGCAGGTGTACACAAGCAACGACTTCCACAAAATGCCTCATGGAACATTGTTGTAAGTCTTATCTAGACCCCGAACAGAAATGTAGACCAGACAACCAAAGTCCTACTACCTCCTATGACTCCTGTCTGCTGTCTGTATTGTATCGCATCAATACTTCCTTCTAGTTCTGCAAACCCAGGTTACACATTTATCTAATGCTCATAATGTCTCTGTTACTACTGCTTTAGCTTGTAGTCACATGCATGGATCAATTTTAAGCACCTGATTGCCACGGCCTGGAAAAGATGTCTGTCTCAGATAGAAAGTTTCATCACCAAGGGGCTAGAATCTCCAACCTGATGAGTATTGGCGCAATCGATTTGATTTATTAACTGCCTTTGTCAAAATACCTCCTCAGTCTGATTGCTGTATTGTTTGTAATAGAGTAAAGCAGTCTGGTAGAGAATAAGTCGACAAATGATATCCTGAAGCTGTCGATAAAGGATGCTTGTAGAAAGGCTTCCTTTAAATTTCTCTGCAGGCCATATGATTCCCTGTTTGACTGTCTTAGGCATGCTCTGCATGATGCCTGGCCTTCTTTGCAAGAGTAAATACTGACAGTGATTAATGGCTATGATGGAGGCTTGTGTACTGATGCATCTAGGCTTACAAATGCATTTTTATTTCAGATTTAATTAACAGTATATTCAGGGTCTCATCAAAAAAATAACTTCCCTCTGGAACCCAGTTTTTCATATTTAAAGGTACAGACAATGAAAGGTTTGTGGCTGAACTATACACTGTGATGACGATGTGTGAAAATAGAAAAGTGTGAGTCACCAGCAGGATCTGGAAAGGACCAACCCAACCCTTGTCTCTCTAATGGCTCCTCCTGGTGTCTCAGATCAGCACCCACTGTCCTTTCTGGAATCGGTGCAAGATTTCTTCCGCCCCTGTGGGCTATGCAGCTCTCACTGCCTGATGGGAAAGAGAACATGACAGAACCTTACAATATTCTAACATGGGATGTTCAAAATTAGCAGTTATTGGTGTGTTTAAGTTAGTCATGGGTTCTCCTCCAGTGCTTGCAGGCCTCCAAAATAATTATTTCAGAGGGACTCAGATTAGCTCTGGATCTATTTTTCATCCACATGTACATGAGAATCAGAGAGAGATTTTTGCGCAGACAAAGCTGTGTGATCACAACATTTAACTAGTTTGTTTTTTATAGTGAAATTTTCCCTTTCTATAGCTCCCCCTGATTGTGAATGATAGGCACAATGTGCCTTTAATTGGAAACCCCGAAGTTTCCAAAATACCTGAGTCAGAACACATGGCAAACCCGACTTGATTCAAACCTGCAGCAGAACGGGAGGAGAAGGCGTGAACATACAAGACGAGATCGGCTTTAGACAGAGGGGTGTCTTGTAAGTGAGGACGAGAGATCCAAATAAAGTTTAAGACAGTGGCGCAGTCATGACTTTCCCCATTCTCCTTTGTAGGCAAAAATGTGGCTGGGTATAGGGTAGTGCATCATTTGACAGTGATGTTAGGGGTGTCCAATAATATTGAAAAATGTCTGAGTCACCTTACTGCTGATAAACGAGAAGTCTTTTGGTCTAGGAGGATGATAGAAACAGAATGTGGAACAAAAACTGTCAGAGAGTTGTAGCCAACAATGTCATTTTTAAGGTTGCCTTTTTTACACCTGGCTGGGGGACTACTGATGAAAATTAGCACTCCTTGTCTAACTCAGGTACATTTAAATTGTTTTAATGTTGATTAATGTACACTGTCCCCTTTTAAATAAATAAATAAATAAACGTGACGCTAGCACTTTCTCAGCTGCAGCAATAGCACGCAAACAGCCAAGTAAACCAGCTGCAACTGCATAAAATTTACTGGAATAATAAGCCACAGGTCGCAATTTGTCACCATGAGATTGCAACAAAACAGATGACATGAAACCAGATTTTTCATCCACCATTTGAATAAATGGTTTGTCAGAGTTTGGTAAAGCCAGCACCGGTGCAGAGGCATCGTGGAACTCCCATTTCCGCCCATGACTCCTCCTGCTTTCAGAGGAGAGAAAGCCAGTTCTCCATCAGGAGTACATGTAATTTTGTCAGCAGCTGCCAGTCCACATCCATGGATTAAAGCAGCCAACGGAGATTCAAACTTGGAGTAGTTCGGAATATGAGCCCTGCAGTAACCCGTCATACCCAGGTTTTGAGACTTTGTGACCTTTTCGATAGAGATGTTTAAGCAGTTTTAAGGTGTCTGTCCTGCATTGATCAGCTGACTCTGTACAGATTAAGAAATCATCAACATATTGAATGAGAACAGTTTCAGGAATCAAAGTTAAATCAGCCATAGACTCCCACAGTCCTGGCAAAGGCAAGTGAAACAGTATGGTTTTCCATCAAACTCGAAAGTGCTCTCGTATTGCAGAAATCCTCATCCAGCACTAAATTTGATCTAAGGTCCTTACTTTTACATGGGTAACTTTATTTTGCATTTGATCTGCAGACTGTAAAACTCTCAATGTTCCTTGTTCTCCCAGAAACAAGCCTAAATAAGCAATTTGGAGCTGCTCCCCAGTTCCGCACCCTCGTCCTAGCACATACCAATCTCTATGCACAAGGGGCTTGAGCAAGCCGTATTTCTTTTTCTGGTGTGCACAGTTCTGTTAAGTTGATTCAACAATGTGAATATTCAGCAAGACCATCTATGTTCTGACTGATTTTTAATGTTGGTCTAACTCCAGTGGGGAGTAGGGCTGAGTCGGAATTTCCGGACTTCATTTTAAGGAATTCACCGTGAACTCCAAAGGGCTCTAAATTGACTTAAATGTAACCCCGTAGAAACTGTTTCTATGCACCCCACTTTCAGTTTTATTACTCAAATATGCAAAAAGGATTTGAAGCTTGAGAATTCAGTAGCATTCGGTGATACATTTAACCTTTCTCCCACACCTCCTCCCTGAAATCCTTCGGATGTGTGAGGTAAATGAGAGAAAATCTATTTTCCACTGGATTTTGCATACACTGTACATTTATACAGTACATTTGCTCATTATGTACCCCACGTTCCTGCTTCCTTCCTCTGATTTTGTCAGCCTCATTGCTGGCGCTATTGTTGAGTTGTCTGCGCCTCTCACGCCTGCCTTTCTCATGCTTCACTCCATCTCCTGTGCCGTAATAGAGACCTATTGATTTTTATCCCATAGTACTTCACACCGAGCATCTGGCTGCCTCTTTTACTTACACTGTAGGGTTTTTCTTAGGTCATTGAAGGGTGATACATTTAACTACCTGCTCAGTTTTAATTTCCATTTTTTTTTTCACAACATGGAGCTGATGTATGGAGTCATCCACAATCTCCAACTCCAAAGGTTCAATATTTTATTGGGGGTTGTGATGTTATCCGTCACGCTTAACCATTTCAAGGACTATTGCACTCTTTTAAATTATAGAGCAGACCATTTGTCCTTTAAGCATCAGATTTTGAAAGCTGATGTTATTTTTTTCCACACAAATCTAAAAGTAACTTTAAATCACTTGAAAATGACACCCTTGAGAAAAAAAAATTTTGTTGTTTCTCTTTAGAAAACCTCCTAGGTTCCTATAATGATAGGGAATTGAGCAAAAATATTTTTTTTATTAAAAAATAAATGTTTTCATCACAATAGCACTGTGAGATCAAACAGATGTAATCAGGGATGGGCTAGTCAACAAATAAAGAGAGAGCTTTGTCCAGTTATTAATCAGGCTGTAAAGGGCTGTCCAGATCGTAATCGGAGACAATGGCTGGTTGCCGATGCAGTATCTAATTATGAGACAGTCTCGGACTCGTGAACCCTGAGAGGCAAAGTGGATGATAGCAGCATCAGGAAAGCTGGTCTGCCTCTTTATGTC
Organism: Fundulus heteroclitus; assembly: GCF_011125445.2. NCBI lineage: Eukaryota > Metazoa > Chordata > Actinopteri > Cyprinodontiformes > Fundulidae > Fundulus > Fundulus heteroclitus. The sequence goes on from NC_046375.1 coordinate 6,918,129, forward strand.
TTTGGCTCTTTGTTTCTGTTGGTACAATTTAGTCATCATTATGTACAGAACAAATAGATACTGCTGCTCCATGTGGAACTATTGATGAGGAAAATGGCTGCTGAGCTGTTTGGCTTGAGGGGAGGTGTGATGATTACATGTCTGACTGTAAAGGGACCTTTTTTTCCCACTGTGTTCTGTCATGTCAACCAGATTTTCTTTGTTGCGGTAAAATGCATAAAAAATACAAAAAAGTATAAATGCAGTCTAGAACTGACCATAACAAAGTCCCTAAGCAGATACTGAAGCTCATCAGTCTGCAGACTTCACAAAAGGGTAATGAAGATCCAAGCAAAAATGACTAATTTCTACTGGGAAAATTAGTACAACCTGAACCTTGTCCCAAAGAAACTGCACAGGCATTTTCTAATGTTCTGTGAGAACTTGTTTACTCATGTATGTCAATGAAATGGGTTCAAAAAATAATACTCAAACATTAAAAATAAAAGACATGTACTGACAATTATGGCAATGCTTGTAATTATTATCATGAGTTTAACCTTTTTTTTCCCCCTGCAATTTCACTTTCACCTCATTGTGTATGCACTCCATCAGCACCTTTTCATTATATTTTGGGGTGTATTCATTCTGCATTTGCACATACATTTAAATGTTTTTTTTTGTGAATGATTTAAACTTTGTCAAAACAGTTGATTGTGTGCATGCGTGCTTGCGTGCCACGTGTGTGTGCGTGTGATTGGGGTGCTTCACAAATGCTACATGCATGCACCGAGGCCTTAGCAGGAGCTTTTCACTGTAGATGCAACACAGCTTGAAGTCAGTTCTAAAATGCTGCTGCAATCATTCTGTGTTCAAACAACGGTATTTAAACTGTTTCTGTGGTCACCTGCCAATGCATTGAAATTCTCACAAACAGTTTGAATCAGCTGCACAGGAAAGTTACAAATGTATCTAAAGTTACACCATCGGCTGATATTAAGTAGAGAATTAACACCAATCGCACCTCCAGCGTGTGTCACAATGGCGGGTGTGACTTGGCGCAGCCTCAATGCCTCCGGCAAGTATGTGACTCAGTTCCACATGTCACCACTAGGTGGCATTGCACGCAAGTTTTGATATTATGTTCAGTCAGGCTAAGCTCGGTTCTGAGCAGGTGTTTTCAAAATATGGCCAAAATTTGGGCTTCCAAATGCAAGTTTAGTCTCTTACTGTTTGGTGGCAAAAGATTAATTCAAACTTCCTGTATTATTCAGAAAAGGTCATTCGCACCCAGTTGGTATAGAGTGTGTAGGTTGATAAATTTCAATCATAATCAATTTAGAGCAAGTTGGATCATGGATGTGGGATTTAGAGCCAACCATATGCAAATGTCTAAATAGTGAAATCTACAACTCCACCATACTCTGATAATCACATATCAGAGCACGATTCAACATTACTTTGTTCTGCATCACAGTTTGAAACTTTTATGAGTCAGAGTGTAACAGGAGGACATCCACCAATGAAACATGAAACGTCCTGTTCTAAGTGGACAAGATTAAGGTAACATTCGCAAAGGTCCCTTTGAATGTTTTGCGTTCTGGTCTGTGATCACACACAGCGCCTTGGTACAACTCTGGAATTGTGTGTGGACGTTTTTACACCTTTGTCTTTAAAGGTGTAAAGTCAGATTTTTAGGCTTGGCCAAGCCCACATGCTTTGATGCAGCATAAAGCTTTTGATACATTTTTTATCTCGAATGCTTTGAGACTATATTGAGTCATTTTGAAGTCCGTATGTTGAAAGCTTTAGGATGATTTTGCTCAGATACTTTTGTAAAAGAGACAGAATGGCAGCTTTGATCCAAAATGGCTGGCTCTGAGCGGTTTGGACCATGGCTCTAACTTATATCTGTGTAATAAATTTTATAATCCCTGGTGTAAATGTAACAAAGTTAAATATGTCTGTGGAGAAATTATAGACAAATCCTGATAAATAGGACCAGCATTGTCTGCTGTTTAGTCTGAACCTGCAGTCGATAGCATGAGTAGCAAGGGATTCCAGGTGATCCTCAGAGCAACAGCTTCACTGTATTAACCTCTTAAAAACTGAGAATTTTAGTCTAACATAAGTTTTCAATGCCAAACATTTATTTTTATGTTTCCTGAAAGATCTGTAAATGATGTTTACAAGTAATGAACACATTTTTCAGCCCTTATTCAGGTGTCTAAAATGTTGGGACCAAAATTGTCAGATCTTAATTGGCTATGGTGATGTAGTCATGAACGTCTTTGGCCAAATAATATTAATAAACTCCTGAAAGACATAAAAACGTGTTTGTATTGTGTCTTTGTATTTTGCTTTTCCTGTTTCATCATTTGATTTCATTTAAGATTTCATCTTATGCGGATGCTTCTAGGTGGCGCTGTGGAGGCACTGGGCCATGCCCACTAAAATTTTGCTGAAAATATTTTGGAGGCTGAATTGAGACGTGTCATTTTCGATTTGGTGCAGATCGGATCATGTCAGAGCCAAACGTTTGGCCATGGCGTGACTGTATTTTGCCACAGCACCACAGCCACATGCTTGGAACAAAAGTGTCGGTACTGGTGGCCACGTTACATCGACTCATCTTTCTCCGCTATGGGTAGTTTCATCGTGATTAAGTTGCAGATGTGCTGAGCTCAGCAATGTGGGTACTACCACCAACCGTGTCTGGTCGGCGGCTGGAAAAACTATGTTTTGAAAAACGTTACCAAAGTGGGAGGTTCCAGGAGACATGGATTAGCGGTGGGGGTTTTATGCATTGCTCATTTCTGCTGCTGTCAGGATGAGGGAAAGTGACCTGTTGACACCTGGAGTGACTAGGGCGACATCTGGTGGTTGTGCCAGGGAACTGTCTTTTGAGGTAGAGGATTTTTTACCCCTGAAAGTATGACATTGGTGACAAAAGCATGTACCAGTGACAATAGCATACACTGAACCAATAAGAAAATTAAATCGCAATAGCTACCATTCAGCCCGAAGAGGGCAGCACTATGACAGTTTTAGACAAATATTGCAGATCTAAAGTTCACATAAAAATAGAAAAACCTGCACAGTAACATTAAAGTAGCACATTTAGGCCTAGTTTATCTGCAGAAAAGTTGATGGTGGGGTGAGTTACACTTTAAGGTTTTGTTTTATAATTTCTACACTACAGCATTCATTGTTTTCCAACCCAAATAACAAGTCCATTTCCCACTTAAAGCTTTCATCTATGTCCCAATATGTGTAATGGTCTCTCTTTGAACATTATGAAGCCTGGCTCCATTGCCTATTTTAAATAAACCTAAAGACTCTTTTCAAATGATTTATATGTTTTATTTTTCTGAGCTTACTTATATTATTTCTTTATTATTTTTATTCTGTTGTTGCTGGTTTTATTGTATTACCACCTGTTGTATTCCAAGTTTTTCTTTTGTATTTTTGTGATTCGCATATTCTGAAAGTGTTCCTCAGATAGGGCTATACTCAACCTCACATCACTTCCCTCCTCCTAAACTTACATACTATATCTTACTTTGCACTAAAGGTCCTTTTTGTTGTTTGTTGCAATCTCCCTTTTTTTCTCTGAATCTTTGGCTTCTATATAAGAATTTGTTTTATTTAAATCAATCTGATTTCCTTTCATGTTTATATGGCACAGCTGCTGTTAAGGTTTAATGTTTCTTTTATTTTAATTGCCTCCAACTACTAAACATCGCTACTCTGTTGATCAATCATTTGATCATTTGTTTTTGTTATTAATTAAGTAGGATTAAGTTTGGCTCCTTGGATGTCAAAGGAAGACCTTTTGGTTCTTCGTTTCTAACTTTGACATTTCATAAAGTTTTGAAAATACATTGGTCTGAATTTAATTTGTATGTATAGCATTGCACTTGTTGCCCTCTAAATAATTCCCACACACAGAGCTATGGAAAGTTCAGCATGCTTTCTTCCCAATTGCAAATACGTCATCAATAATTTCCAGTTGAAATGTCCAGATTGCAATGGCTGCCCACTGCTGCAAAAAACTTAAGGGTAACACATTATCTCAGCTTTGTCTTTATATTTCATAGTGACAAACAAGGACAAACACAAACACACACACACACACACACACAGCCACACGCAGACTTCTTGTTATCAGGATGTACTACAGCTGCTGGTGGAGTGACTGATTTCTATGTGTTTGTTTGAGGCATTGAGTCTCTGGCTCAGGCAATTGGCCACAACAGTTTTGCAGGAGTGAACAATGACCTTTGACTCCATTACAGCTGATTGGATTGGTTTCCCCCCTCTCTCCGCTCACAGATGGCTGGCTGCCTGGCTGTACACCCTGTGGTGACACAGTGTGGGCCAATCTCTGGTATCAATCCCCTCTGCTACCTACCTCCTTCATTTGTCTACCCTCCCCAACCAACAGCAGCACCTTTTTGGGGACCTTTCATTTATCTTTAGTTCTGCTTTTCCCCCTCTGGGCTCTTCTTTTACCTCACAAATTATCTTTGATACCTTTGGCTCCTTGCTTCCTCCTTTATGATCTACTGTATCTCCCTTCCTTGTCTATCCATCTCTCTTTAAGCTCTATTCCGTTTTTCTTTCATCACACCGTCCTCCTGCTGCTACCTTCCATCCATCCTTTTTACACAAGCTGTGTGTACAAAAGCATGTAGACCTCAGAACATTGCCCCCTCATGTGATTGTTGAATCTTTGATTCTAAGCTGTAGCCATTTTTCTGCTCCCTGCAACTGCTCCTATGATGGATTTCGACAAGATTCTGATGCCTGCTGCTGGAATCCACTGATTTTCAGCTTTGGTTAGCTCATGTTGGGGTATAAGAGATGGCTCACATGTTTTTTTTTTCTTCTTTTTTACCAAAGCCTTCACAAAAAGTGTGGTTTACAAACAGCATAAGCTTTGGCTTAGCTGTACAGCAGATAGGTCACGGCCAGAAGGTCTGTGGGATTGATATCAGGCTCCATGTGTTGAATGTACTTTGGCAAGACACAAAAACCAGTGCTGCTCTTAAAGCTAAATGATTATGGTGAAAGGACTGTTCTTTTATGACACAATTCTAGTTGTACTGGCCGACCCAAAAGCCGCTGTACTGCAAATGGCATCGCCTTAGCCACATTTCTATTGCTTGTACATTCATAAACAAGTGCATGATGGGATCAAACACACAATGGTTGACTTAATCCTCCCACTAAGCCCACAAATACAATAAATAAATGTGATAAAAGATATATTAAACATTCTTTAATCCATCTTTTTACTCTGAAATGAAAACTGCAGCAGATCATGTCTAGCTTGATGGCAACCAGAACGATGCTTTGGCTGCCATAATTATGCAAAACATAACATTACCAAAAGAGGTTTTATACCAATAAATCCTCCCTTGACGTCACACTCTCGATTTATTTTATTTGTGTTAAAGTATTATGTACAACCTGATGCCAAACATGAAAGGAGGAAAGGGGAAGAGGGGTAACAAGGACAGAGTAAGATACAAGAGAAAGCATAGGGACACAAAAACCAAATAGCCAAACATTTTAGAAACGCGACATCAAGCTACTACAAAAAAAAATCCCATGATGACCACCCTGGAGGAACCTGCAAAGGACAAACACAAACCTCGGCAAAGAGACGAAGAAGAAAAAAAACAGGAAGCAAAAATCACAGGCAGCATGATTATGGTATAACACTGAAGATACTAATGGAGAAAACTACAAGGAAACACAGCTATTATATTATCAGTGCTTAAGCAGAACCAAATGTAAATACATGAAATAGACATAGTACTCCTATTATAAACATATAAACACAGTCATCTAAACTTTTCCTGCCCTTGGATCCAGTGCAACTTCAGGAGCATTGGAAGGAAATACTTTAAAGTTGGTCATCATCTACTATTATTTATCAGTTAAAAAAATAATAATAGCTAAAAGTCCATTAAATATAAATATATACATATATTAATATATATATATATATATATATATATATATATATATATATATATATATATATATATATATATATATATATATATATATATATATATATATATATATATATATATATACATACATACATACAAAATACAAGAAAGGAAGGCTGGATATCATATTCAGGCCTGAAAATATTCACAGGTTCTATCAAACCACTACTGTCAGAGACTTTACTAATTTTTGGAAAAAAGAGAGAAAAAGATACGGCTTTGCTCGGGTTTTTGTTGTCTACCCTTTGGTTTATTATTACCGCCACCTGCTGGACTGAAGGTGAAGTCCAGTTTTTTACACAACATGCCAATACATCATTAGGCTAATTTCAATAAATGTCACATGGCCTTTGTAAGCAATGGAAACAGCAACATTGAAAGTCCCTAGGTTTCCTTTTACCCGGGTAAAACAAATGCTGGGGCTATGGCCCCTTTTCAGTGGAAAAGGGGGCCATAGTGGTATTTAGGCCTAAGCACTTTCTTGCTTGACTGCTCTCATGAATTTCTGTTCCAGAATGCAGTGCTGTCTCTGGTTTCCAGTTCTCTGCTTCCACGCTCTCTGGAACTCCATGGTGGTCTCACCTCTGGATTTCTACTGTAAAATGTCCTTAACACTCCTCTGCGTGCTCCTCCAGGGACCTGCCTGGACCCCAACACATACCAACTATCCTTCGCCTGTCCACCCTTGATCACAACACAACATCTTCTCAAAGCTTCTTTGAAAAGGAAACATAGCTCATCAGAATCTGTTTGCACACACACCAAGCCTGTCAACTTCAATTCCTGTGGACATATATAAATAAGAAATTGTGAATGGTGTTTCTAAGTGGATCATTTCTGAAACAGAAGATTTGCAGTGTGCGCAAAATGGTGTGTAAACAGTAAAACTTAAAATGACTTCCAAAAAAGGAAAATATTGTTCTAGTTTGATGGACTTTTCTGAAAAATGTATTAAAAATTTTCCAGCTATAAAAACAGACAAGAAAATGGAGTTTAAAAATGACATGACTTTTTTTCTTTGGAGCACAACTTTTTTTCTCTATGGCTCTGTAAACCTTTGCTGTCTAGCTGTTTATCCTCAGACTCTCAAGAGTTTCACATTAATCTAAAGTGACAGCTATCAGGTGATTTTATCATCCCTTGTGTTGTCCTAAAGGATGCACCTGTTTGCAGAGGGGTGCAAGCTTGACCACCTGAAGCAACTCTGCAGTCCTCTATATAATTATCAGAAAAAAAGCACTTTACAAACCCATATTTATGACTTTTCACAGCTTTCAAATTGTATTTACATTAATTGAAAACACTCTGTGTAGTTGATTGTATTATTTAAAGCCATTAATTGCAACTAAACACATAAAAACTACAAATGTTAAATAACTGGATACATCATTGTCTTTAATGTCTAAACAAAGGCACCATCCTACTGTTTAATAGCTCTTTAACAACATCAATGCCTCACAAAGTTCTGAAATTAGAGACACATAATGAAGCCCTAATACAACGTCCTTTTACCACCGGGAGTTATGGATGAAATTGTAACAATCATACTGTCTCTTGTGAAGGTTAATTCTGGGCCAGTTCCATTTTAAGTATTTGTTATTGCTGATTCCAAGCTTTCATCTGGCTGACCCCTGGCCTGATAGCGAGGCTTTAGTACACAGACTTTTACTTTCCTGCATCTGAGAATGTTTGTTAACATATATTTACAATGTTTCTTTATATAAACCAAATTTACCGCCTTTCTAAATTACCTGGCATCCAAATGACCACCTTTTATTTAGCCTAAATCAAATTTAAAGTAATTCTGATTAGGTTTTGATGAACAGCTCTTGATCATTTGCTGCAGTAATTTAGATGAAAGTCAACTGTCCTTGTAATAAAAAAAGGGCTAACTGTCAAATGTAAATATTTTAAAACATGGACTTTGATATAATTATTGCCTTTTTATGTCACGAGAGGCATGGAAAATAATCTATTTCTGAAGGATGTGTGGCCAAATTCTCTCTTGTTCTGTTTTTTTAACCCTCTCATCCACTTTTATGACATTTTCTAAACCTGTATCCTTTCTCCGTTTATGCTCATACCTCTGACACGCCTTCATATGTTCATGCTTTTGATCCCCTCTCTCTTTCATCAAATCTTTTTTTCTTCTCTCTTTCCAGAATCACCTGTCATCCCCTCTCTTCTTCACTCTGTTCATAACCCACAGCTGTACTTCGTGGAATAAAGTCATTGTCAGTCCGTGACGCAGTAAATCCACCCCCACAACTGTGTTGTGCAATTATACACTGTTTAAAGTTATTTAATGTTTCATAAATAACTCTACGTCTGTTAAGTATTGTCTGGTGATGATCAGCTCTTAAGCTGATATCAAGACAATGGTTGAAAGGGATGAATTAGAGCACTAGCGATCTTTTAACAGAAACTCTGCACACACAGGAGTGACAACTTCTTTCAAGTTGAAGAATTTAATAACAGAAATAAAATGCACATCCAGAGAACATCACTATATAATGCTGTTTATGTGAATTAACACTATATTTCGATTAACAAATCCTCTCTACTAGGCTAGTGAAACTTAACTAAACTACTAAGCAAAATCAAGATAAAAAGGAACTAAGCTACGAAACTATTTACATGCAAAGGTAAACAAAAGACAAAACAAAAGTGGTTGATCATAATCAGAATAATTCAGTGAATCCTGTTCACTGCAGATCTGATTCAAAAACATGGAATGGAGTTAAATTGATATTACATTGACAAAAAATGAGCAAAACCAGCGTCAACAAAAACAGAACCCGGCCATCTATTGTTTGGTTTTCAGACATCTTGTTGAACACAAAACAAAAGTTTGTAAGTGTGATGGAAGTGAATAAATAATGAAATGCCTGAGGGCTTCATGTAAAAAAGGGAAAGTGCTAAAGATGAATTTAGTCTTACTGATGCAGCAGGAGCTGGTAGTGTCTTCCACAAAGGGCAGGGGACGACCACTGATGTACCACGATGTATCTATAGATAGATGATTAAGGCTTTCAATCAGAATCAAGTTCATTGCCAAGAAGGTTTGCACTTAAAAGGAATTTGACTTGGTGTTGATGGTGCAGACAAAATAGATATATATACAGAATTTCTAGCTATGTCTTTGACTAATATTGGATTTTTTTTATGTTCTGAAACACTTTAGTGAGACAAACATGCAAAGAAAATCAGTAAGGGAGCAAACACCTTTTCACACCACTGTATGTGCATTCTCAATTTGAAAAAAAAATCTCCAAATCAATTTCAAACACCATAAAATGTTCCCCATAGTCCCAGTTTAGTCTTTATTTGTGTAGTTTTTAAACGGCAAACACACAAGTAACACAAGAGGGAGGGATTGTTGGATTAATTCAACTGTGCATCAACCAGTTGGTGACTTTCAGCTGGATAGTCGTGAGCTTTTACCAGCTTGTGTGAGGATGTGATTAAAAGCTTACCTCGGCTGCTGTTTACAAGGACACATTATGTTTCTGTGCCCTGGATTTTAATTTATTTTTAGTGTGTGAGGCACAGAGAACAATAAGGGTGTTTAAACCCTAATTTATGTGTGTGTTAACGGTGATGAGGTTGTGACATTGCGCTGCTCTTCTCTATGTCCTTAAACCGTGTTTTTGCGAACCAATCAACAGTGAATTCAAAGGAAACTTTTCTAATCTGTGTGGGGTTGCAAACAGCGTGTGTATCCATGCTGGAAGCTACACAGTCCGTTTTGTACAGCTTTTCAAACTCTGTGTATGCAACGTTTGTGCGTGTACGTACGTTTATTTTTGTAGTGACACTTTCTCGTATCACTCTTGGCCAGGAGACGTTACTCAGTTCATCAAGTGTGGACAATGCCTGCGAGGGTGCTGTTAATGAAGCAGAAACTTCCTCTCGTGGAAATAGGAGGAAAAAAAAGATTTACATGGTAATGAAAGCATTAACGGGCTCTGACAAAGCTCCAAATGGACAGAAAACAAATATTAATTATCTCCTTTAATCCTTTGATATGTTTCATATTCTGATTTGTTTGAGCTGGAGGAGGGGGGCTTAGCCACTTCAGCCAGATAAAGCCTTTGTTGAAAGGATAATGAAGAAGCAAAAATGGACACATGGGTTGATTTTCCGATACCTGAATGTGCTACAGCAGTGTGAGCAGAGGTCACCTAGAGCTTTCACGGCAAGAATGCGTCTAAAATGTACACAAAATTGGAATTTTGAGGGGGATTTGTTCATTTTTTTCACAGATTCAGACGAATGACAACCAGAGTGAAAACATAGCTCATCCACTATTGCGAGCATAATATCACCTATATTGAATATAATCCACAAATGACATATTTTATCTAAAATGTGCTTGCATGCTTCCGCTCGCGCAACATTGCATTTTGCCAAATTATGTCAATGGTATGAAAATGGCTTCCCGATGAATATCTCTCCTTTATCTGAACTGTTAGAAACATTTCATAGAAATTATTGAGAGGATTGAATATTGCTCTCTCCTCAAAAGGCTGAACATTGCTTTTAAACTAAATAAATACTGATCGGCAGCTAAGGTGCCAGCACCAGATAGCTTGTTTTTTACGCTTTAATCTCCCATATTTGTCCTCCAATTTAAAACATGGAAATCTACTTGCTGGTGTACTCTCAGTAAATCTATGTCGGCTGCACACCAAGTGAAAGGATTTTAGTAAACCCTGGTCTATTTCAGAATTAGATCGTGCTTTTCTTTCAATGGAAGGAAGCATCTTGTCTTAGTGACCTTCCTGTCTTTGTTATATTACTGTGATGTTGTTGGATGCTGTCTATTATGGAACATTATGGTTCAAAACATGGTGCAAATCTCTCACTCATCCCTGCACTTTATATTACAAGGTCAACTTATCTGTAGACTCATGCATTAGTGCATTTTCATCTATAAAGCTATTCTTGGATTGTTCCTGCCTTATTTCTCCTCCTACATGTCACTTAGACAGTCCAACTGCAGACTATGTTCTCATGATTTTATCTCCTTCAGTGCTCCGTTAGTACAATCAGAAACCATTTTCTTTCCCTGCCCCAAGAACTTGAAATTCTCTCTACAGCGGGATCTATCTGCATTAATTCATCTGGGACAATTTAAATGTATTAATGGGGAAATCTTCCTTCAAAACCTGTTTTCAGGTCATTCGCTGATTTAGTTTGAATCAAATGTTTTGGTTGTTTGTATTGTTACTGTGCAAGTTTTTTTATTTTTTTTTTTTTTTTTATTGTATCAAAGCAGGTCTCTCTCATAAATACAATCTCGAATCTCAAAAAGTTAACCTCTATAAATAAAATGTCGAATAAAAAAAATATATTTCTGTTTGCCCAGGTTACAAAACTGCATTAATGGCCTTGCACATGTTTTAGGGTAAACCAAGACATCTTGACTACACACTGTTGAGGAAAATAAAATTAACTGTTATATTAATCAGGCATTTGTATGTAAGTAATAAGGAAGTACTGGCCTCTAAAACTGTGTCTCTCTTTAAGGCAAAGTAAACATGGAGCTTGCAGGATGTGTTGAGAGCGGGTTTATAGCTGTGGAGGTCATTTGGCTTGACCCCTGATCAGACGGTCTGAGTAATAAATCAAGCTTTACCAAGAAGAACAGCCTCTTTGTTTTAGAAACAGATCCTCCATGTCTGGGGTCCCCCCCCCCCCATCCCCCCAAAAAACTAAGCAGGAGTGGCAGTCAGTCTTTTAAAAGATGTCTTCAGAGTAGTGTAAAGTAGACAGAATCACTTGCATCACCATGGGGCAGGACATAATATACTGTATACAGCGAAATAGTATTGTAAATTTTGTCTCCTTTTGGAATTCCAAATGAATTAAATATGCATATTTTAAATGTTTGCCTCTGATCATTGTTTCTCCTTTACTGCCAAATATTAAACCGGGGTAAAACAGGCCTTCAGAAATAAGCAAGAGCAGGCCCATATTAATACCAACAACACCAAGTTCTAAAATCTATTGTTATCTCTCTTCTGGCTCACTACCATTGTCAGTTTGTACCAAAAGTAAAAATCTCACTACCTAAAACTTCTGTTACGAGTGCACAAAATGCAATGTTATGGCTTTTATTTTGAAGGCGGCTATTGCGGGTGGCTTAGCTGAGTTTAGAGGGCACACAGCAATGCTGCTTTTTAATTCATTTGGTGACTTTTTGAGCATGTTTAGGTCCCCAAAACGCCAGTACACTTGATAAAAGAATAATAAGAAACCATGTGATCATAATATGTCCTCACACTACCTTGAGTGCTGGGGTAACAATACATTTAAGTTGTCATAGTTTTAAAATTAAGTCAAAACTGGCAAGGAAAGACTTGAAATTATTTTTAAGGCTTGGAACAAAAATAAGCCAGCTTTTTAGAAACTATTTTGCAAACTGAAGACAATTAAAAGCACAAGTGGACTTTCAAGTTTTTATAGAAAAAGCCATTTCCTTAGGATGTCTTTTTTTGTATGACCTACGGCCTATATAGCCTTGGTTCTGAATATGCAGAATGTTTGTAATTTTTCTACAGGAAGTATCATAGATACTTCCTGTAGAAGCATCGTTGGTCAAAAAAATTATTCTAAAGTTTCAAGAATATTAGTATATTTCATCCTATTGAATATTTATTTCCAATAACATAGCAAAACAGAACATTTACAGTGGGTATTTGTTTTATGGTTACATGAAATGTCAATTTAGTTTATTTAAAAGTTTAATGGTCAGACATATTTCCTGCTATATAGTTCAACAAGACCTGTTTGCTTCTGTCTCTGAATGCACTTTGTGATTAATAAATCCCTAGCTTTGTCCTAGGTTTGCCCTAAAGTTTCACCCCTGATGGAAGTTTGACAAACCTCCTCTTTTTCGGTTATTTATTTCGCTTTTGTTTTTCTCTTTTGCTTCCTCTCTATCCATCAGTCTCCCGCTTCATCTCTTTTTAGCTCCTGCTGAACCTTTTTGTCTACGTCGTTTTTCTTTCCCTCCCCTCTGAACTCACTCTCAACACTGGATGAGAGAAAATGAGACATCTGTCTGGAAATCAAAAGAGCGGGGCATCTTGTCTCCACATGAATTCCTACACACCTTGTAATTGCTGTCAGCGAGCCCCCCGACAACTCATTTAATTGCCTGCCATCCAATTTATCGTAAGATTGGTAAGGCAGAAATAAAAAAAAAGGAAGAAGAATGAGAAGAGGTGGGTAAAGTGAGATGATAAGAGGAGTAAAAATGGCAGGGGAGGTGGAGAACTAAACCCAAAAAAGATGTGGTTGCCTAGCACTAATAAGAACAGTGCAGTGTAGATAAAAGCAGACTAATATTTAATAATAGTGAGGATTTTTTTTGTGTGAGGCAAAGTTATTAACTTTACAACTAACTCAGGAGAAACTCACCATGGACCCGCAATTAGTGTGGCCCTCATTAATGTTAGAGACAAGTGGATCGAGGGCGCTGAAATAACGATTCAAGGTGGGAGGGCTGAACAGAAGCTGCTTTTGTTCACAAAGGCACACTGCATGCTATAATTGGAATAAGTGCTGTCATTAACACTCCATTGAGCCTCATAACATTGTCTTTTAAGTTTATTTAAGGCTTTTAGAGCCCTTTTTACACTGATGGTAAGTCATTTACACATTATGCAATGTAGCAGAATTAGACAGGAGTCTAGCTGTATGCTAAACCTCCATTTAATTACAAGACTCTTCTAAATCTGCAAGGACGACACAGTATAACAAGTTAAACATCAAAGTACAAAGAAAAAAAAAGGCCTGTGTTTTAGTGCTGTTGTGGGTCAGAGCTCTACCAAAAAATGAAAAACAAACAGGGGTCACAAGCCAGTGATGAACTGGAAAACCAATCCCAGTGGATATTAACCCTCAGATAAAAAGAAAACAAGAACAGAAAATACAAGACAAGGCAGCAGTACTTGTACTAGCAGTTCTTTTTTTTCTTTTTGTCAACAGCCAGAAGTTGCATTATTTGCAGATAACTGGTGAAAAATAATCGAAATGCATCCTTTGTTGGTTGGTCTCTTTATTCTCATTCTGTCAAAGTCACAGCTGATTTTTTTTACACATTTTCTTCTTTCTTTGATGTCAACATTTTTGAGAAGCAACAACTTTGCAATGCTAACAGGCACAAAGACTGGCTGGTAACAAGTAGCAACAGAAACCTGTGGGATCGGCAGGGGTATGTCTGGAATGATTGCTGGGGTGTTGCAACGACATATATATCGTATTCGTGTGGCACTTTGCACAAGATCAAGAAGGCAAAGCAAGAAGTTTAAAAACAAACCACAGGATTGTTTTTGACTTCAGCAAAGAAGCTTGTCATAGGAAAAAAAAAATAACACTGGCCTCTCTTCTGATCTCATTGTCATTTAGATATGTGACTTCTTTGTTCCAAATAAATACATTTTACAAGCTGAGAAGAACATCTGTGATTGCATTAAGTAATTGGGATTAAAAAAGCCATTATTATTGCAAGAAAGCAAATGACAAGCTTTAGTATAAATAATTGTAAAATCTGTACATACATGAAACATCTGACACTGATGTCATTGAATTAGTTACATCTATTGTTCTGATTGTTTGTGATGCAGTTTTCAGTTTTCTTTTTCCTTTCTATTATGTTAAATTTTAGGGACGAAACACTGAGAAGAGTTGCTATAATACCAACCAGTAATATACAAATAATGTAACACTGAAAATATCCAGCAAAAATAAGTGGAACAATTCCTAAAGGCCAAAAATGTGTCGCTAAAAATCAAACGTACAAAAGTAGAGAATATTGTCCCATATAGTATTAGTAAATAAATTCACCTGTATATCTTTGGCCTGAAACATTTTATGGTCCCATTTTAAGCAGTCCAAGACTGAACACTGTCAGGTCTGTGTTGTCTCTAGCTGACCACTGGAAGGCTCAACTGAGTCGAAGATAATGGTTTCATGGGTTCTTGATCTGATCAAAAATCATTCAATCATTCGACGACCAGGAGGTGTAAGGAGCAGTTAGGGTTTTTTTACCCTTAATTTGTCCCAAAATATAATTTTAAGATGTTTCCAAAAAAGCACACGACAAAACTTTATATGTGCTGTCAGTTCATCTAGATTATGAGCCTATTTGAATCTGCTTTCAGAGTTTTTGGAGCAGCAGAGCTCTGTTTAAAGGCCGGTCTGCCTGCTAAGCTAACCAGGCAGCCGGAGTGGGATACCCTGGTACCCCAGCCTTTAGTCAGCCTGGTACTCTGGGATTTACTGCTATCTGCTAAGTGTTTTTTACAGCTAAAGTAAATATAAAGTGTTTGATAGGTTTGTGGTAAATAAGTGCAAGTACCAGAGTGTAAAATGTTCTTTTCGCCTAAAGTGTTTTGTATTTTATGTTAATGTAGACATTCATTATAAATAGTTTTGTCAGAGGTCTGTAAGAAAAATATGTTAATGGAGTACAGTACAGTGTGTCCCCTACTGTGCCAGGCGTGTAATACAGAGCAGGTGGGGTGGGGTGGTAGGGCAAGTCTTTGGCATTAAGACAGCAATTCTTCATGCTACACACCCAGACAGGACACATTTAAAACACACATACTAAATGCCATTTATAGTGGGGCAAAAAGGTATTTAGTCAGCCACTGTTTGTACAAGTTCTCCTACTTAGAAAGATGAGAGTGTCAGGATGGTAGATCCTGCAGTATGAGTATGATTACTGTTGTTTTGTTCACCCTTAAATCCTTGTTCCGTCACCTGTTTCAAAAATCAAGACTCTTATTGTCATCGCATGTTACTGTAGTGATTTTTTTTCTGGGTTTAGCTTTGTGTTAGTATTTATTTTATATATTATTTCAATAGTTGTGTTAGCTCCGCTTCTGTTATTTTGGTATGTTCGTCCTTAGATCATCTTGTTATCATCTGTTAGTTTTCTGTTAAGCGTTTCTGATAATTATTCGGGTATTGGTTGGATTGTTCCTGTCTGGTTAACTTTGTTCTGTAGATAGGGAAATAACAAAGGCCATATGCTAACCAAATCTATCATTACAAGAACACACCAAAGTATAAATAACAGAACAGAAACTAACGAAAGGCAAGCATGAAATAAGGATCTAACTTATAAAATAATAAGGTCGTAACAGAAAACTAAACAGGTAACACAAATGAGGATCCCTAACTAAACTAATACTAGTTCTGTTTCTCTCGTCAGGCCATTTTCCATCCCGTGTAGATTCTGTTAATTGCCTGCACCTGCCAATTGATTACCCCTCCTTTTATTTGCCTTGATTGTATCCCTCGGTTCACTTGTGCCTAACTACCATCTTATTGTTTCCCTCTGTCTCTTCCCTTTTATATTCAGTCCACGCTGTCAGACATATACCCCATATACACTACCCTTTTTTTAACAGAGCCGAGACCAGTCCGAGCTCGGTAACCAAGATAACTCTGTAAGCAGTGTAAATGGTAAGCAGACTGAACTGAACCAAGCTAGATATAACCGGACCGCGCTAAATGCAGACCAGTTTCAGGTGTGGTCTGTGCCTGTTTTTTCTGTCCCGGTTATCTGATAACGAAGAGTGCATGAGCAGACTGTGTCATTCCCTTACAGTCAGCTGACTGTCCGCGGTTTTTCCGGCGTGTCTGGCTGCACGTCCCGATTCACACTCCATTCAGACAAATTTTAGACATTCATAAAAATACTAGCTTCCTTACCATGCTACACGATTTCCAGAGATGATTCTGCTTAGCAGTGTGATTAACCTCACCGTCTGTTGTTGTTTCCTGCGTCTGTAAATCCTTATTAGACGTTCGTTTGTCTTATCCACGTCCCAAAAGCCAACTCTGTCAAACCATAACTTCCTGAATGTTACAGGCGCCGCCGTTTTGATTTGCTTTGTCCCGCCTTCAATCCCAGAGAGCAGCAGTATAGCAGGTCGTCACTAGGAGGCGAGGAGCAACCAAGGAACCGGGATAGCGTGATGTGTAAACGGTCATCAGAACGAGGCCCGGCTTGGTTAACTGATCCAAGCTCGGACTGGTCTCGGCTCGGATCGGTTTAACAAGGGTAGTGTAAATGGGGCTATATTGTCAGGTCATTCCTCTTCATTAATCTGTCTAACCTGTTATGGTCAAACCGTGTTGCTGCCTCCTGTTTCTCTGCTTGCCTGTAAGCCTGTTGATTTATTCAAATTAATATTCAACTCATCATGCCCCTCCCGAGCTCTTGTCTGTGTTCCCGGTCCAACCACAACCCTGACAGTACAACCTGACCATGACTCAAACCAAGCCAGTAAGAGCACCACTCAGTTGTTTGGGACCACCCACGTGGAGTTCACCCCTATTCTGCTGCTGCCTACTCCTTCGAACCAATGGCAAGGACGCCACAGGTGAACTTGATCCATTCCATGGCCTGCTGCACTGGTCTCAGCTTGTCAGGATGAGCCCACTCCCAACGCACCAGTTCCCGTCTCTGCCGTTTGACCCGATTCCTCTTTTTCTGGCTCAGCTGTCCTGGATGACACTAGCTGATCAGTCTGTGCAATAAAGAAGGTCCAGGTCACCATTGATCTACTAAGGTGTTTGGAACTGAACAACACCTTACTTGGGAGGAGACTGGAACTGATTGATCTCTCTGCAGTCCTGGGTAGAAATGTGGGGAGAGATGTTTCCGTCTTTCAACTTGGTGAGGCTACTGAAGATGGTGTGGCTCGTCCGCCAGGAGTCGCTGAATCACATTTTTGCCTCTAGCTTCCAGCAAAGGAAACCTCTTGTTGACAGTCCACGCAATTCCTCTGCTGATCAGCTTGGCTTCCTCACCCCAGTTCCTACCATCCAGAGCGATGTGTCTCAGACTGTTTCACCCCAGTTTCCTGGTCTACGCTCGACTCTCCTGTTCTATTTACAGCAGCTCATTCCACCACGTAAGCTCCAGCCATTTCTGTTGTGCTTGACGAGTTGATGCCTGCTTCTGTTCCCTCTGGCTCCACTGCTCCTCCTGCCTAACTATTGGCTGATCTAGAGGTCCTAGGAACTAAGAACAAAAATTCCCACCTGCCATCTGTTGCTTCGGTGCTGTGTCAGAAACACATTTGGCAGTGCAGGACATCCACAGCCATCAGAGAGCTTCTGACGTCCACGTCATCAACCATTGCAGGAGGTTCAGTAGTCCCTGGGTGCACCTCCAACCTTTAGTCACCAGAGGGCCGCAGAGTTCAACCATAGCCATTAGGCCAATCACCCTGGTCCCCCTCGTTGTATCGCATGGGAGCTCTGGGAACCCACTATTCAAGCCAGATACAGTGTTTGCGTTTAAAAATGTTTGTTTTAAAATGGAACAAGTTGGCAGGAGAGACAGGCAGGCAGCAATGGATGACCAGATGATGCAGGATGAGGCAGACTTGACCAGAAGAATGTCATAGGGGATGCAGGCGAAGACAGACTTGACCAGACGATACAGGCAAAGAGACTTGACCAGGTTTTGCCGATGAGTACCCAGCAAGGGCAGAGTAAGCTACAGAATCCCCAGGAACACTTCAACCAGGCTGAACACACAACCACTAGTGAAGTCAACTAGCGGGGGCAGGGTGAGAACAGATCTATAGGATCAGCAGGCTAAGCGACACAAGCCTACAGCTTTGAGGTCATGGTTCCAGCCTTCTGCTTCGAGATCACCCCCCTGAACTCTCTGGCTCATCGGGACAACCTCACGGTTGCCCTGCTGAACTGTTCTAATTTTTCTTTTCTTTTTTTGCTTTATGGGTTTCTTCCTGGACTCCAGCAAGAAGATTTTAGACCTGCACCAGGCTGGGAAAAGTGAATCCACAATAGGCAAGCAAGTTAGTATGAATAACTCAACCGTGGGAGCAATTGTAAGAAAGTGGAAGACATACAAGACCATCGATAACCTCCCTTGATCTGGGGCATCATGCAAGATCTTGTCCTGTGGGGGCAAAAATCCCAGAATTACACAGAGGGACTTGATGAATGACCAGCAGAGAGGTGGGCTAAAGTAACAAACACTACCATCAGTAACACACTCAGAGGGACTCAAATCCTGCAGTGCCAGGTCCAGCAGTGTGCCCCTGCTTAAGCCAGTGTATGTCCTTTCCATCTGAAGTTTGCTAGAGAGTATATGAATGATCCAGAACAGGACTGGGAGGATATCATGTGATCATCTGAAACCAAAATTGAACCTTTTGGCAAAAACTCGAGTTGTTATGTTTGGAGTTAAAAGAATGCAGATTGTATCCCGAGAACACCATACCTAATGTAAAGCATGGGGTGGAAACATAAATCTTTGGGGCTGTTTTTCTACAAAGGGGAAAGGACAACTGATCCGTGTTAACAGAAGAATGAACGGTGCCATGTATCATAAGATTTTAAGCCAAAACCTCCTTCCATCAGTTAGAGCATTGAAGATGGAACATGGCTGGGTCTTCCAGCACGACGATGATCCCAAACATGCTGCTCGGGCAATGGAGTGGCTACGTAAAAAAGCATTTCAAGGTCCTGGAGTGGCCTAGCCAGTTTCTAGACCTCAACCCATAGAAAATTTGTGGAGGGAGTTGAAAGTCCGTGTTGCACAAGCGACAACCCCCAAAACATCACTACTCTAGAGGAGATCTGTAGGGAGGAATGGGTCAAAATACCAGCTATAGTGTCTGCAAAGCTGGTGAAAACTTACAGGAAATGTTTGACCTCTGTCATTGCCAACAACGTTATGCTACAAAGTATTTGAACTATTGAGTTGTATTGACCAAATACTTATTTTCCACCATAATTTACAAAGAAATATTTAAAGCAGCAATGTGATTCTTAGATTTTTTTTCTCATTTTATCTCATAGTTGAAGTGTTCCTATGATGAAAAAATTCTAACTCTCTCATCTTTCTAAGTAGGAGAACTTGCACAGTCAGTGGCTGACTGAATACTTTTTTGCCCCACTGTAACTGTTTATCAAACATTGCTGACTGTCTGAAAAATGCCAAGCTGCACACACATGCTTAATAGCAGCCTGCACAGAACATCCATATGTGCCAAGTGGTGTATGTTGACTTGAAAAATCCTTTATCCCAAATTAAGCTAGTACTTGGTTCAAAACTTACATGATGCTCCTTTAAGAATAGAAGATGGGGTAACCGATGACCTGAAAAATACTCTATAGTTTCTATCTAAAAAGACACTATCTTCAGAGAGTTATAAAAAAGTTTCAAAAAAAGAAAGAATGGAAACGGCTTTAGTCGGACGTTGGTTTTTAAGGCTTTGTTTTTATTTATATGGCCACCTCCTGGACTGAAGGGAAAGTGAAGTTTTCCTCACAACTTTCCTATTCTTTATGAGGCTTGTTTAAATAAATGACCTGTGGAAAATAGAAAAATAGAAAAGCTCCTATTTGAATTCCCCAGGAAAAACTAAAGAAAAACATAAAACACATTAAGCATTTTGATGTCTGAAAGATCTATTATATATTATAGAAACATGCTAGATTAAAAACATGAAACACATGCACACAGAATAAGATAAAAGACATGCATAGCACAGCTTCTTCTCAAATGTTAGAAAGACAAAGAAAATAAAACATCGGTGGACTTAAATTAACTGGCCATAGTTCCTGAAGATGAAGTGGACACACTCTTCCTTCAGGGTGTGGGCTTTTCCTTTGATGCATATTAATGAGAATATATCTGGTATGAGTGAGGAAGGGAAATGTTTTCTTCAGTCAAGAGATAGAAAGAGCACATTCTTGCAGCATTAAATAGTGATGGGCATGTGAAGTTGGCTTGATAAAAACATATTGATATATGCTTGCATGAGTTTGTTCCTCTGTGTAAGAATCAGCAAAGATGGGTGGTGTTGTTACTGTTTAGACAGGTGAAAGATGAAGAATGTCATAGGGGTCACAGATATGATGTTTAAATATGCGCAACAGCCTTTTTGTGTCTGTTTTCTGAGGAACAGATGTGCTAGACGCTGTGAATTGTAAAACTCCTAAGGCTCACATCAGTTCCTGTCCAGCATATACAATATCATGCTGATATACTGATGTTAACAGAAGCAGCTGGCCTTTAAAGCTGCACGAGGTGAGATAATTTGTTTCAAATTCTGCTTCTGTAGACTCAACAGGGATACGAAACCCAGCAGGGCAGCGATAAATTCTATGAAAGCCTTTTGTTTGTTTATCAAAGGCATAAAATTACAGCAATGCCACTGTGAGGACCAAAATACACTTCAACAGCTGCATCCTGAATCACTTTGCTGTGTTTTTTTAGTTTATGACATTTCTTCTCTATCTTGGTGACTATGCAATGACACATTTCCTCACCAAATCCCTACCTTCGGGAATGTGAAGGTTAAAAAGTGTTTTAGTAAAAATGTGATTTAGAAAGGAAGTAAATTAACTTAAAATTTGACATTGTCACCTTTGAGCAGTATCTCTTGTTTTGCATGTGTTGACTTGCAACACAATCACATAAAGACCTGAATCCACATAGCCGTTTTTTAATTTGTCAGTTGGATTATAGAAAACTCACCTCTAGTGTAGTTTTTGCAGGACTTTTCCAGAATGAGATAATGAGCTTTTTAGCTACTGGAGCTAGAATTAATTACAGTATTGCTGCAGGCCTATTAGCAATTATGCATAATAACTGAAGAAGATACAGCAGAGTCATGAGTACAGTCTGCTGTTACAGTAGTTTCATGAAGTCAGATGAAAGTCAGCTAAATGCAAGAACAGAAATTCAAGAACTTTGCATGCAAAATTGTATCTGTTTGGCGGCAAGTTTTATTAGAGGTCTTTAGTTAGTTAATTATGGTGTGTTTTCATATTATTAAGTTGATTCTGAGGCCCAATATGATGTAGTAGGACCAGTGTGAGAAACCAATATTGTAGATTTTACCTGCCAATGCCCAAATATCAACATTATCAAAGCTGTGCAGGCTCATTATGGCAGATTAAATAATATAAAGCCAATACAAAGAGAAGAAACGATTTTTTTATGCACACTGATTATCCACTTTTTAAAAGTGTATGAAACAATTAAAGGAAATATGTTTTAAGAAGATCAAAGTTATGTAAATGAATGAAGATTTTTGTTCATGATCCTGGGGTGATTGTGTTACTTTTTTTTCTTTTTACTTTTTTTCTGTCTTCTCTCACCATCTTCCTACCATGTAATGTAGTTCTAATTAATCTCTCCTGACCACCAGAGGGCAGTGCTGAAAGGACTTAATGTTCCCTTCATGCATGTGCTTTTCAAGTAATAATATTATCAGTTACACATGTGACAGACTGGATGACAAATCAAAACCAAATAGTCTGATGCCATCCAAGTCTTTGTTCCTTTTTTCTTCTTGCGTGAGGTCTGCTGTGCATGTCTTTTGCTTGCAGAAATATTTGAACCGATTATTCCGTTGTCGGACATCCCATGGCCTGACATGTATTTCGCCCTCCTAGGGCTGCAATGATTTGATCGTTGATGGTTGACTACTGGCAGGTAGGTGTGATGTTCGTTGATGAGCACAGCGTTCTCGTCCCCTCTCCCAGTTATAGCCGACCTTATAGTCGCAATAATCTATTATAATGTATATCTATAGTATCACTAACGGTGTTTGCCTTCCTTGGTTTGTTGTATATAATTGCCGGCGGTAGTGGTTTCGCCCCCTCTTCAGGTTTTAGTCAACCTTGTGGTCCACATTCTTTATTTCAGCCTCAGAATGGTCTGTTTCACCTCCATTGAGAGCTCCTTTGACCACATGTTGTGTATACAATACTACAGCTTCCAAATGCAAACGTCACACCTGGAATCAACTCCAGACCTTGTAACTGCTTAATTGATGACAGGTTAACAAGGGAAGAGCCCATGCAGCGTTGTTATTTATTTTTGCAGTGGTCAGAGTCAATTGTCCAATTACGTTTGGTCCCTTGAAAAAGAGGCTGCTACTTATTAAAGAGCTGTAATTCCAAAACCCTTGCTCCAATTTGGATGTGAATACTCTCAAATTACAGCTGAGAGTCTGCACTTTAAGTCAATACTAATTATATAAATGCATCCTAAATATATTTTCATAAACAGGTAGAATAACGAAATTTGTGTCCAGTTTGTGTCCATACTAACTGTATGTTTGGGCCAAATAACAAACTGGCCAGTATTGCAGAATCATTCAAAACCTTCTGGCTAGATATACTGTAAGTAAATGTGGGAAGGCTAAAGAGTTTTGTATTGAGTTTTTTCATGTGTAAAAGTTGTGTTCACCCAAAAATAAAGTTTTACTTCAGCCACACTTGAAAGGAAGCAGCAGGAGAGAGGAGGTTGACAGAAAAGGGAGGCTGTAGGGTTGAAAAGAAAAGTTTTTCTCTGAAGAGATGGGATCAGGGATGAGGGAGTGATCTGTAGAGGCTGAACACCAGTAGACATTCTATTATTCTGCATAAAACAATGTTGTTTAAGGGAATAACGAATGACACCCATGGGACAAAATCAGGGACTGAGAAAAGTCCAAATTCTCATCAAGAGAAAAGGGATCTCTGCTATTTATATTTAAATCATAAGAGTGTATATATATATATATATATATATATATATATATATATATATATATATATATATATATATATATATATATATATATATATATATACACACACACATACACACACATACATACATTTATATACATATATTTTCTGTATATGTGTTTCTTGGCAGGGGAACAGGTGGGATGAAGCTAGAGAGGCTTGAATACAGATGCTACCAGCTGCAGCATGGGGATTGAAGCTCTCATTCCCAGAACCCTCTGGAGAGAGAAGGAGCTTTAACGGATAGGGGGGTAAAAATAGCAGTGGCACTGAAATAAAAGGCTGTTCCATGCTGCCAATATCTGCTCATAGTCCTGTTGAGGGAAACTGAAAACCATGCAGGCAATGCTGCCAACACTGCTCTGGGCCCCGGGAGGATTCGGAAACTTAAGTGTTGCAATCAACTCTGGCAAAGGTGTTTGATTAGTTTTACAAAATCTTTAATAAAACATATTTCTTTCTAAATGAGCACACCAACTCCTCCAACAAAGTTAAAATTAGAAAAAAACGACATATGACCTTTTCTGAAATGACTGCAATTAAATGAGACAAAACCTTTCCTGTTTCAGGTCAATTAGGACATCAGAACAATGAGAGAGCGAACTCTTTATTAACTTTAGGATAAGAGTAGTGGACTTCCACAAATCTGGTTCATCCTTTGGTACATTTTTCAGATGGCTAAAGATTCATCTCTCTAAAGCAATTATAAGCACCAAGGGAATTTCGATCCAATATATAAATCTGCAAAGGTTTAGGGTCCCAGAAACGAATGTTTTTAATTTGGTGCAAATCTAAATGTATAGTCAAATTAGATACAGCGTCATGAGGACAATAAGTAGCCGTATTGGAGCGGCCATCACAAAGTCTGATCTCAGTCCCATTGATAATTTGTGGACTGAGTTGTTTTTTTGTGAGCAAATGGACCTACAACACTGAATCAGGCACGCTAGTTGTGTGAAGAGGAATTTCTCCAGAGTTGTCAAAGGAGCAAACCTTTATAAATCTAATATTTTCTGCTACATTAAATCTAAAGCAGTGAAATGTTCATAAACGTTACAGGTTAAGACATGATTAAAGACATTTATGAACACTTAGATTAAAACTCTTTATCCCCGGCCTCTCCCTTGATGTCTTTCTTAAATATCTTTATTTCTCTTGGATGATTTAACCTTAATCTGCCATGCCTGACAGATTAATCCTGCAGACCTTCCTTTAGAATTCACTTACTAACCTTGTCCCTTGCTAACTTGAATAGTTCTACATTTGCATAATAAATGTCTGCAATTGTGATTTATTGTTAGGGACACCTTCAGAGAAGACCAGGAGATAACAGGCTTTGATCGAGGAATTGTTTAATCAAGCAATCAGGTTCTCCAGGCCAAAGTTGTTCACCTAAGTTTGAGCTTACATAATTGTCCTTATCTTTGTTTCTACTTTGCTAAACATACTGTAGGCCACATACATGGTTGCCAGTATTGTGTATCTGTTGCCGATTGTTAAAGCATTTTCAGAATGTACTGCTGAGGTCTTGCCCTTTACAGCCCATCTTCCAGAAATAAAATGATACAGAAAACCCTTCACCTATCTATTTGCCTAAGGCTCAGATATAGTCTATACTCTACAGAATAAACTTGACTTTTTATTCAATAAACATCCATTCTGTTTGGTAACTTAACATGTAAACAAAAACTAAAGGAAAACAAGATTTCAATGACTTAATAATGTGATTAAATTAGACTAATTAACCTGACTTGTGTATTCCTTTTTACAACACAGTCATTGAAACTGAACCCAAATAAAAGTGAAGTATACGGGGTATGTTGGATCAAGTCACCCAGCAATACAGCATGTCCATGCAATATTACACTATGACACATGAATACTTTATTTCAATCAGGGCCACCAAGCCAGGAAAATCAAACCCGATTTCTCAAAGAACAATTATCACAGCTCTTCTCTTATTCAGAGAGCATGCACGCAGATCAGAGAGCTCACACTCCCCATTTCTGGAATTCCTCAGCCTTGCAGCTCCAGGATGCTACTTATGCCTTTTTTGGGCACTCTTTGTGTAAAGGTCTGGCTTAGAGTGTTGCTTCAAGGCCTAATGTATCATCAGACAGTACAAAAGTTGTTTTATTTTTTCAGAAATTTAAATATAAACATATATTAAATACATAGAATTTTGTCTTATCCTTTTCTCCTCATTTATTTCTCTTTTACCTTTCCGTTTCTGTGTCCATTGAACTTGAAATAATCCCAAAATAATATCTAATAATTTTTTTTCCCATATATATCAAGCGGAACACTATGGCAAAAGCAGTAATGCTCCACTTGTGAAAGTAAATCTGTTGGGCTTTCTTTGGCATTAAGACAGCAATTCTTCATGCTACACTGCCAGACAGGAGGTGTTAAAAAAGAAAAGAAAAGGTTTCATTATTTAATAGCATTTATAATTCCGTTTGGATGTCAGGTTGTCCTGGTAAAGTTGATTTCTCAGTTTTAGTAGCAAAAAGAAACAGAAATGCTTTAAAAGTCTAAATCTTATATTATGTGGTTTGTGTATCGCATTATTTAGAATGTAGTAGAATGCAAATATGTCATGCATTTGAAAAACATCAGGATATTAAGAATAGCATACATCAGGATATATTAACAGTATAAGATTCTGTTACCCATCACTCATTTTTCTCCCTCTTTTCCATTATAATGGGAAGTGATGATGTAAGAGTTAAGATGGATTTTTTTAATACACCTCAAGCCACCAATTGTGACATGACTGTCACAACTAAGACACGCAGAATATGCTGCAGTATTAGGAAATTTACCAAAATAGTTACCAAATCTGATAGCATTGACGAATTAACACCACTATATAATGTAATGGCTAGCTATGCAAATGCTCTGTTTTCTGATTTACACTGCATATCTGTGTGAACACTGGGGCACACACATACACTGCATACAGAGCTTTTAACTTTCAGTCAAAGATGAGCATATTACTGCAGTGCTACAGTATGTATGCAGTAATATGCTGTATATTTTACACTCTTAATCTGAATAGGGCCAGGTCCAGTTGCTAGTATTAAGGTATGCTGTGGTCAGAAAAAGTTAAAATCTTCCTAAAAATATCACACTGCGGCTAATGTAATAGCTTTGGATAGAGAAGACTTTAAAGCTGAGTTGTGACCCTCCTTCCCCTGTTGTAGTACACTAGTCATTCTCTGTTTCTTTGCTAGAAAGATTTCCAGTGTTGGCCACCAGTTCCTTAAATAGTTATGGGGTGAAAACTACGAAAACACTAACAATTAGTTGTAGGCTTTTTGAATGTGATGTTAACATACTGTTCTTCAGCTTTAGTATGACAAGTGGAGTAAACGCTAAAAACAAGCCTGACTAATTAGCCGATTATAATTACTATACAAGTCACTCCTGACAAGCGGAACCGCAAAAAGCAATAAATTTCAGCACAATAAACACATTTACCTAAAATAATTCAATTAACTCCAACAGGTTTGTATTCAATATTGACTACTTGTGACTGAAATACCATTAAACTCCACATCAGTATTTCTAGCTGAAAAATCCACTTTGTTTAGTTCAGCCATTATTATGAGTAAATCAAAGTGCCAACTTTTAGCTGTGTTCTCAATCACAACAGTAGAACAGTGTCATTTGTATCACTTGGGTAGACATTGTTATGGTGTATAAATACTATTATACTACTAATCATGGTCAGTAACATTCTGAAACTATTATATTTTAACTTGAGACTGTGTCTTTATGAAATTAAAGTCTAATACCAATCCATGCCCATATTGTATGAACCAGAATTCTAACATAAATGTAATGCCGAAGCAGAGAGGGAACCCGATATTCAAGCCTGATGCGTAGCGCTGTAAAAGGTTTATCAATAGAAACCTGGTGCAGACAGAAAACCTCTGCAGACTCAAGGCGGTACCTGGCGGTGATGAGGGTAGGTATAGCTCACAGCAAGAGATTGGCAGGATGAGAGATAATGCTGATCCCCAGAGGGTTAAATCAGTACCATAAGACAGACAGGGGTCAAAAACAGGCAGGCAATGACATGCAGACAGATCAGTAGGGCTTGGCAAGGTTTGCAATCAAGAGGTCGGTCCAGGTCGTGTCCAGAAACCAGAAGGCTGCGTAAATGTCCGACAAGGGCTTGGTGAGGAAGGAATAACGCATGACGATGTCGTCAAGATGAAAACATGAAATGAGACTCTGAACTTCTACTCACTTTGAGGCTTTCAATAATCTGACACCAAATGACTGGGAAGATGTTGCTTAAATATGAAGGCAAGAACAGGTGAATGGAATGACACCGATTGTGCTGCTGCTGCTGGAGTTAGGATCACAGGTGCATCAAATCACACTGATTGCTGAGTGCATTAGGAGATATTAGGAGGTGTAAGGCCAGCTTCACACTGACTATGTTACATGTACGCTCCGTCCTTCCACTGCAATATGTGCCGTGCAGCAATCCAAACTGGATACGGACTGGATCTGTTCATGCTCCCAGAAAGCCATGACTCCCTCTCCCCTATAATCTGCTTTACGCCTCTTGTGTCTGACTTCCTTCTGGCTCATCTGGTTATTAGAAATGGATGTGTTTTTCTCCGTCATCCATCCTAAATGGACTCAACCTGTATTTCTGATTGAGAACGGAGAAGGGCTGTCTGTCATGCCGTAGCGCCACAGAGCCGGTTGGAAATACCCCATTGACTGAAATGGCTTTTATTTGTGACGGCACAGAGTACGCACAGATGATGGAGTCTGTGTGGACTACTGGTGAGAGGATCTTCTCAGTCAGCTGGACCAAAACATGACAAAGATACATTCTTGATTGATTTGACAGGACAGGATGTTGCACAAAATGTGCTTCACATCTGAATCCAGTATTTTTACATATGCCAATTTATGTGGCAAGATAACAAAAGGAGTGTTTCAGCAGTTTCAGATAATTTCCTGTCCTTGTCTGTAGCACCAAAGTTATGAAATATTGACAATTTTTCTCAAGGTTTTTTTGTTAGCTTGCAATGCACAGTTCAGTTCAGTTCACGTTTACACAGTGAGAATTGCATTACACAAAATAAATTCTGATACATTTTATACCACAGCAGCTGGCATTAAAATGTAAATCAGAAAAATACAAAAGCTGTTTTATTTTTGCTATAGTATGTATGTGTGGGTTTGTTTGTGAACACATTCATGGTATGCAGATTATAGTGTAACATTGCCCCATGTTGGTGTTTTACATTTATTGTGGCTTCAAGGGGCATCTTCGCCAACCTCTATAGCATGACAGATCCATATGTATGGCCTGGGCTCACCTAAAGCTTTGCTTTTGTGTCATCCAACCACTGTGCAGGTGGGAAATATTGCAAAACACATAATGTATTTTCATTATGTGGTGTCTGTGTACATACACAGCAAAGAGGAAGAGACAGTTTTACTCTTCAGCTATCTTAATCAGCATTGTCTGTTCTCTTGCTGATGGGCTGCTTAATTTCAAGTTGGTTGTTGGAATTTATGAAGTAGTCCCCGGTGTGAACAATGACCATTAAACACTTCAATAAAAATGGCTAGTGGCTTTCAAGTCTGGCTCCTTGTGGTAAAAATATATGATCAGATAAAATGTGTTATAGAACTTGTGTCTCATCTAGACACCGAGCAGCTAATTATAAATGACCTAATCAGCTCTGTTTGTTTTTGTGAAGCACTATTTCAGTCTTGTCCACTTCCTCCAAGTACTTACACCAGCCATTACTCATACATGGCTGCTTCCTATAATGTTTACTCAAATGCTAGACTGCCCTCTGGGTTACTCTTTTAGAAAAAGAATGCACAGTTGACACAAATATTTTATTTCTAAGTTAGTTTTTTTTTTTTTCCGTTTACTTATTTTTAGTAGGGGTGTCCCAATACCAGTTTTTTCCAGACCAAGTACTTTAGTTTAGATGCTTGCTGATTCCAAGTACTGATACTAAGTACTTAATAAATTGGTACTTATAGATCACAAATAACTTAATGTCATTGGCCACTGAAAACGATTGATCATCAAGGGCGATATATTTGGTTAAAGTTTTGGTTAAAAAGCTAATTATTTCCTTTGGAGGGTCAGCCAACAACCTCTTTGTGTATAGCACCACTACCTGGTATAGAGTGACATCTAATCTTTGAGTTGCAGCGTATCTCAGCCTAGGAGGAAAATTGGTATCAGTTCAGAGCATCAGGTTGCTTTTACAATACGAGTATGGGTACTTGACCCTAGAATTAGGCCCGATACCAATACCAGTATTGGTAGCAGGACACCACTAATTGCGTTATTCTTATCCCTTCCTTCTTAGTTATTTTATTCACCTTTGCGTTATTTTTTGTTGTGCATAATACAGGAGAACCTGATTGTCAGCCAGACAGAGTTAAGTTCTAAAAAGTTTTATTGAAAAGATGAGTAGTGGTAGACAAAGCAGGCAGTCAAAACCAGACTGGACGGATGACTAGTGGCAGGTGAAGCAGGCAAATAGAACCAGACTGCAGGCAGTAACTGGACAAACCAGATGAAAGCAGGAGCTGACCAGAACAGACGATGTGGTTCGAGGAACAACTAGGATGGGCAGAGCAAGCAACTGGAGCCCACAGTGAACAAGGTAGACTTCGAGCAGCACGCAAACAGTGGAAACGCACATCAGTGAAGGCTGAACACAACCAGGAAACTAGAGTCCAGTTAGTAGAGCACATAAGAACTGGTAATAACACAGTAACGCAGTGCACATGAGGTATGACAATATGTTCTGGCAGAGAGTGAATGACTGAGGCAGGTATAAGTAGGCAGGTGAACAGGTGAGCAGTGTTGACTGTAATTAGTGGCAGCAGGTGGATCTGATCTGAGCTGATTGGATGGGGACTGAGGAGTGGACTGAGCTGATTGGATGGGGACAGATGACTGTTGGCTGAGGGGAGTGAAAACTAATTAGTCCAGAAAAGTCCAAAACAAATAAACAAAAACCTAAATCATGACAATTTTATATTTTTATATTTTTGGATAAAAGTCAGCATCAAACTATATTTTTTATAAAAAATATTATTTTTCAAGAGATATATGAGGTTATCAATGATTATTTAGCAAAGTCCAAAGATTCTTAGACATTAATCAATCTTTTTGGGACATCATTCCCATTGATGAAGTATTTTCACTGCCAACTCTTTCACTTTTTTTCCCCCTATGTTGTTATTATGTTTGTTTCCTGATTCTGATAAAACTGATTTATTTACATGTTTGGCAATAAGACAACAAATACAGTAAAAAGAGTTAAAATCATGTCCCATTGTGAATTTCTGAGAATATAACTAAGCTTTTATTAAATAAATTGCAATGCAAAAATATGGAACCATGATTCACATCAACATGTATAATAAGCAGGTGTATTTTTTTTTTCCTGCTACAGCCACATTACAAATCATTTCTAGAACAGAGCTGTTTGACCTACAGCAGAGCCCCCACCCCTCCCTACCCCACCCTTGAATAAATGCAGGTTACCGAACTAACAAGATAAAAGATTCCCAGCAGAAACTCCTTTCTGTTCTTGTGACCAGAGTCGGTAATATAAAACACTGAAGTGTCATATTTCTTTCTCCCTTTGAGCTGAAAGGCAATATCTCAAGTCTGAACACGGCAAATAAAAATGTCGGATAATAAACCTCATATGGGTCTGGGGTCAGAGTGACATTGCTACAACTGACTTTTTTTTTTTTTAGTTTAGTTTGATTACAGTGAGCCTTACTGAAAAGTGTAATAACTGAGAATGTGAAAAGGTATTTTACATACATGCATTCTCTTTACTCCCATAATCCTTATGCTGCTGGGAAGGCAGAGGAATAATTGACATTGTTAAAAAATATAGTCTAAACCTTAATGCATTTCTTTCAGCAGATATGTGTATTGCAATATTGTGTCTTTCCATAAACGGGTGTAAGTGTTGGAGTGCACTTCTGTGCTAATGTCTGAGGTTATGTCCAGTTTATGGTGTTTGTATGTGTTTTCCTGTACTCCTACTAAAGTTGTTTGCATACCCCTAGCAGCCCTTTTACAGTAAGTTAGAAATAAATGTACCTGCTGTTAGCTTTGTTTTGCCTTCTAGTCAGCACAAAGTTTCACGTCACATATTTTTGCTGTAGTATTACTTATGGCTTTGTACATAATCAATGTACCTTTTGTATTTTCCCCCAGGCAATAATAGCCAGTTTGGAGTTTCTTACGAACCGAAACACAAACATCATTCATTGTTCTGTTCTTTTATTTTTCTTTTTTTCTTTTTTTTTACAAAGACTCCAAACAGAGAGAAAATGGAGCAGAGGAAAATCAATAAGCCTATCAGTAGGTAATAAAGATTTAGCTCTAATTATACTGATTTAAAATTAAAATTAAAATATCTGAATAAATTATAATGAAGGTAAATAAATGTTGCAGCATTAGCACTTCTAAAAATCCCTGATTTCCATTGCAGTTCTTCCAAACATGGTCTATTTGAGAGCCCTGGGAAGACCCTGTGAGGAAACTGAAGTTTTCATAATGTTCTCTTAGGATGTTGTATAGGGAATATTTATGAAGAAACACATAACAGCAGCCTTTCTGTAGCCTGGCACATGAATGTTTTATTAAAGTTTCAGTGCAATGTTTACTGCACAGGGGGTAGAGTAGTTGTCTTGCAGCGGGAAGGTCGTGAGTTCATCTCCAGCTTCGCCCTGTCAAATGTCCATGTGCCCCTGGGCAAGACACTTAACCCCAAGTTTGCCTACCGATCTGCATATCGGTGTATGAATGTGTGTGCCTTAGTGAGTGTGGCTATGGTGTGTCAGTATGACTAGAAAAGCACTATAGAATGTCGGTCCGTTTATTCGTCTTTATCACAACTTATATGTTCTTTCATTGGGTTTTAGCAAGGTTTTAATTAAAAACAAATGCGCCATAGCTCTAAAGGGTATATAACCCACTTAAGATTATTAATTATTGGTACTGAGAGTTTGAAAATCTGTTGCCAGATATCAGTTCTCATTAAAAATACCTACCTTAGCAACTTCCTTCAGTTCACCATAATCCATCACTGCCCTTTTCTCTGGTCAGACTTCTCAGAACTTCCTTGTTGGGTGACCCTCCCTTGTCCTCCTCCGAGATTCTCAGCTCCTTCCAGCACCAGTGATAACCTTCTCGTGTCAAGTAAACATTATTTGACATTATTTAATAGATAATAAATCTTCTGTTTAACCGTACTCACCTAACATCACTGCCTTACTGCATTTGTGTCAAACAAAGCATGACACGGTTTAGTCCAAGCTATGTAACAATGCTCTTAAATTAAGTTGATCGCTACAGGTGCATGCAAAAGATTTCTGTGTGTTATCACCAAGTACTTTACTTCAGTTGTACTGAATTCATCAGCAACATTTTTCAGTCTTGCAAAACATTAACCCAATTTGTGATCCTGTGCGCATTATTATGAATGACATTTATTTAAAGACACTCTGGAGCTCGAATGAGTTCAAAACAAATCAAGTGAAAGTTTTGATTAGATCCTGTAGATTAAATGCATAAATCAATATTTAATTCAGTATGAAGACCAACAGTTAAAGTAGCAGGAAGCAGCAAAAACTTCTGATATGAGCATGCTGGAGGTGACATTCTGGGATGCATTAAACTAAAAAAAAAAAAAAAAACACTTTCCAGACCTGCATATGACACAATCCATCAGCTGGTAGATCAGAAGCTGATAAATGATTCCGGATGAAACTCAGATAAGGACAGAAAATATGAAGTTTGGAATGAAGACAGTTTTATCGTGATCTTTTTGCCCCTGGAGCATTTGCTGGACGTTTTCGTTTTTGTTTGACATGACAGATGCAAAGACACTGAAGAGAAGTGCTGTCAGTGACAGATAAAATGAATCACACTGTTTATCTTGTTCAGATGTCCCCAGTCAAGAACTGAGATATATTAAAGGGACAACTTTGTCTTTTGAAGTCAGGTTGTTTGAAATGCCTATGATTAGTTACTGTCGTGTCTTTAGTAGTAGGTGTTCAGAGTGCTGTCTATTTTAAGACAAAGAGAGATTTCCTGTGATTCAGTGTGTTCTTTTCAGTATTTTCATATTTCTATTCAATAACAGTGAATCTTTGTCATACTATGTCTTGCAATTTGGTATTCCACAAGCAACAGACCATATAAAAACTGGATTGTGCATTAACATTATGTAAATTGTGTAAATAACAAAACTGGTTTGAATGCCTTTGATACAGCATTGGTAAAAATACAATAACTTAGATTAAGAAAAAAGATGTAATTTGGCTACATTTCAGAGCTCTTGCTATTTGCACCGTTACTGCTGTCGTCTCTGACAGAACCCTGACAAGTGGTCTTCTTTCTAAGTAGCTCATTGTTACTTTTGACAATAACTGCATTGTTATATCCTCATTTGTGTGTCGCTCTGACTAAAAGCATATGTTAAGAGCTTGAAAGCAAACACAACCAGAGCAGCACAATATATCGAAATGCAGCTCTCATCGCAATACCTGTGTGTAAAATCACAATTTTGTTGTGCTATAGTAATTCAGGAGCCATCTCTTCAAATCTACCTGCCAATAATACTGTGCACAAGTTGCAGTATTAATGAGGCTACTTTCACTTGCTAAATGCACTTGCTAAATCTGACTCTGAAACTCTAGGCAACAACAGCACTACTGTGCAAAAAAGCAGCAATTTTTATACATGTTGATTTCTTTTATAAAACAGAAAAGGTCTCCACAACAACCCGGCCGATGTGAAAAAGTAATTGTCCCCAAACCTAATAACTATCCTAGGTGTTGACGACTGTCAACAAGTGTTTACCATAACTGCCAACGAGTCTTTTACACGCTGTGTGGGGGTTTTGTGTTCTTTTTTTATTTATTTTTTGTAGAATTGTTTAATTCAGTCACATTGCTGACGTTTTGTGAATTAAGGGCCTGTTAAAGGTTTTGCCTCAGCGTCTCAATCAGATTTAAGTGTATACTTTAAACAGACCACAATAACACCCTCATTGTGTGTTTTCTGAACCATAATTTGAATTATTGTACTGCTATAATCCAAATAGATTTTTGTTTGGACCAGGGCACGATATGTTTAGCCTATTTTAGGAGAGGTTCTACTTAAAATGCCCATAATCCCAATTAATCCAAATATAATTGCCCCCATTTAACAAAGCAAACAATCATTACGTTCACACAGAGGTTTGGATAGCGTTTATTTGCTTAATATTTAGGTTTGTCTCATAATGCATTTTCCAGATGATCTAAAACATTTAACTGTTTACAAAAGCATAGGGATAGGCACAAATATTTTCACAACATTGCAAATGGCAATTGATAAAAAGATATATAAGAAGAAAATATGTCTTCGAGGTGCTGACTTTGTAACAAAATAGAGTTTGACTAAATTTTATTAATACCCAGAAGACCTGGGAAATACCTTGTCCTCTTGTTAAAAAAAAGTCTGCCATTGAAGTTCTGCAAAAAATAATGTTTCTCAAATTGCTAGAATAAAACAACACATAAAAATTCGAAAGCCATATCGAAGCTTTCATATGAATGATTTGTTCAGAGTAACTGCAAGCGGCCGAGTCAAAGTTCTCTATTTAAAAGATGTTTTGAGTGCAGCTCGTTGCTCGCCATGCTCTGGAGCACACCTAAGTGAGCTTTGCATGCTTTCCTATCGAGCCAACAAACATCAACACTCAACCTGAAGAGACCAAGAAAGACGTCAGAAGATACAGCTTAATAACCAGGCTTGCGGTGGTTTAAAAGGTGGAGGGACGGAAATTGCAAGCAGCTGGCGTTCTGAGGTGGTGCTTGTTAACACAACAAATGGAGTGCAAGAACGTTTTGCAGCCCTATTTGCTACAAACGTGCTCTAACTGCATATAGGTTCCATAAAAGAAGTAATACAGCAATGATTTCTTCCAAAACGATTTTCCCGATGCCAGTCGCTTGTGAGTCAACATAATTTCTTAAGTTCTGCTGAAATCTAGCTGAAGGGTAGGTAAATTTCTGATGGTGAAATATTTGTTTTAAAAAAAAAAATAACGTGGTGAAAGTGTTGTACACAAACCGGAGACATTCATGTCACATTTTCTGCTACATTTCTTTTTTTTACCAGGTGTTGCCACTCAGCTCATTGTCAAGTTGAAAATAGCTTCAGAAACACAGGAGGGAACCGTGGACCCCTGTTATTTTGTCTGTGTCAGTTGTTTGATGCAGCAACAGAGAAAAGTTAGGATGACTAAAAGATGGGAGGGGGGGTAGCCTATTGGTCCTTGAATTCAGGCAAGCGGGAGCGACTCTTCAGCCATGCAAACAGGCTGACTTGGCTGTGGAAAATAAACAGCAGACCTGAAGAATCAATTCTCTGTGGCTGTCAGAGGACTGTCAAACTCCACTCCATGATGGACAGTCTGGATGTTCACAGTCTATTTGCCTCCAGGCTGTGGAGCGGTGAGTAAGTGAACCGTGCAGGACCGAGCACAGACAATATGAAGAGGGAGTGCAGAGCAATATTTGCTGTTGGCGTGCTAGATCAGCATAAACGTGAAGGCTGGTCTCCTGTGGCCCGAGGAGGCTCCTGGAGGGGCTCCAGGCCTGGATGTGGGTGTGTTGGTGTCTGAGGTGGTGTCGATACGTGCAAGTGTTTGCAGTGTCATACATATTTGTCTGTGCGGTTAAGCTAAATGGTAACATAAATCAGCCTTGAAATTTTAATTAACCCAATCCATTTACTTATGGCCTGATTTGTTTTTCGTGGTGCATGAGCAGCTGAGATAAATTCACGGGAAATCCAAGATAGAGACAGTGCTACAGAAAATAATTAAAAGCATGTTTTATTTTATTTTTTTTAAATGCAGAGCAACCTGAAAAGTTTCCAAACTTTTCACAGTAATAAGTCACAAAATAGATATCCTGAGCCACACCTACAGAGTTTGCAGTTCTAAAGCCTGTAAATCATACAAGACCTGGCACTGAGATGGTCCTTCAGCACTTTTTCCTCAAGGTCTGTTTGTCCTCATTGTGTAGCAGAGTCTATTCAAATTTGAAAAAGATTGCTGGCTGTCTTGTTTAATATCACACCTGCAGGTTCTACATTTTGTATCTTTGGGCAATTCACAATTTGTAGCTCTATTTTATACCCAGAAGGAACCAATTCAACTTGTTCTATTTCCATTTTGCATACCTCTGTACCCAATAAATGTCATATTGCACTGTTTTTGATTTCATACCTTATTCTCTTATAAGTACATATGACATATCAAGGCTCCACACGAAACCAAAATAACTCTGAGCAACCCCCTACTGGCAGATATCATTTATTGGAGTCACATAACCTGACTTCTGTACAATACAAAATTATTGTTTTTACATTTTCAGTTGTCAAACCATGTACAAAACATTTTATTGGTGAGTGTGAATTGGTGATTGGTATGAAATGTTCTGTGGAAGGTTGCTCTATTTAAAACCTTAAAACGTTGGTGGAAAACAGTCCAAACTATTAAGTGGCAAAATTACCTGCTCTCGCCTTTTCTTAAATAGGTACAATAATATTGGCATCTGAGATCAAATAAATAACAATTTTCAGAGAAAATTCAAAAATATTAAGTGTTGAAAAATTGGTATTGGTCTAAGAGCATCTTAAAACAATACCTTAATAATAATAATAATAATAATAATAATAATAATAATAATAATAATATTATGCTGCTTCGCAATGGCATTTTATGCATTGCTGTGGCAGGCTCCAATAATACGAGCTTTGCCATTGTGTTAAGAAGGCAACAGCCGTACTTGACATTCTTCACTAGCACTTTGGGTGGTCAGCATGACTGGAAAAGCGCTATATAAGTTCAGTCCATTTACCATTTATTTACTATGTGAATCAGTTTATTTTCCCAAGACAATAAAGGAATTCGGACTTTGGCTATGCCGTTTAAAGTGTACAGACATTAGGCATAAACATATGAACAGCAGTATTTGTATGTGTGTATTTTTTGTGATATGTAAAGAAAAAAGGGGTGACAGTGTAATGGTGCAAATACACGTGCGCAGGATGTGTGGGGTCTGTCGCAATGTCAGCTGACCTTTTCCTGACCCTAGACCAAGTGCACAGTGGACTCAGTCTCTACCTGTTTAATTTTGTCAGTGTTAGTGATGCACATTTGTTCACATTTTTTTCAAGATTGGTCAGTTTGGTTTTGGATTTTCAACTATTTTAACATTGGTGTCCATGTTAAAAATTACAACTGGAGGATGATTAACAAACAAGCCAAACACACTCACCCCTGTAAAAAGAAAGCATAACTGAACACAGGCCAAAACAAAATATGCTCTGAGAAAACGATTCTTAAAAGGGTGGAATTTTTAATGTAGAGTTTATAAGGATCTTTAATTACGAAACTAAGGTGACGGACGCTTTGCGAAGTTTCATTGTGCCAGTGATCAGTGCCTCAGAAAAGTCCTTAGTCCTATGCCCTTTTAAATAAAAATCAGGATTTGTAATTACATCAAAAATTTAGGTATTAAATTATTAAAATATATGTTCTATCCAAGCTTGTGGATGAAGCAGCTGGTCCATTGTCATTCACACTCACTCTTATTCTGCCATGGATCACTGAACAGGGTCAGCTCCCGTTGTGTCCTTCAAAATGTAAGGACGTTCCAGGAGTAACGATTAAACATAAATGCAAATCCCCGGTAATAAAAGCATCTGTTTTCTTGATGTCTCTTTGTAATGTCCCTTGTAAATGTTAAACACAAGAAGTCCTTCAGAATAGTTCAAACGAAAGCTGTACATCTTGGGTCAGGAACTGAGCATGTCTGAAGCCCTGTCAGATTCTCCCCAGTTTGAGCTTAAAGGAAAGTCACTCGAAACAGTCATCATGAGACATTCACGGTCGAAATTGAATGAAGTACGAAGAACGAAGTTGATTGCAACTTAAAAGAAAGAAATAGGCCAAACCAATAAGACAATCGATAGTTTAAAACCGAGAGTCATATTCAATGAATTAAAATAATATCAAAAAGTCAATTTGTTTCAGTAACCCAATAAACTAACATAAACACATTACATAGATTGATTACGCACACACTGATGTTTAAAAGCCCTGATTTCTGTTAATAACAATTATTTCTGTGCTTACATGTAATGAAAACACAATAGTTACAATTGGAAAAACAATTACTCTTTTAATACATAAATGTGGGCTTATTGTGAAGTTAGGGTTAGTAAAGTTAGCAGGTTTAATTCTTGCTTGAAGATTATTTTCAAAATGTACTTTTAATCTTACTAATGAGCCCCATTGGAGCTATTCTATTGCATTGAAATTACTGTATGTTTACTTTACTTATTGTAAAGAGGAACATATTTATATTTTCATTGCTCTTTAGCTGTGAAGATCTAAATAAACATTTTATCAAATGTGCACTGTGATCTATAGAAGCTATAAATATAAAATTCATTACAGTGAAATAAAAGGCAAAGCCGTGTGTGTCTTAAACGTTATATTGTAGGTGTTCTTTTTTATCATTGAACAAATTGAAGAATGACTCCTTAAATAGTCCCACCCGGCTCATGGAGAATAGTTAAAGAAAAAAAATTCCAGATTCCCCTCTTCCTCATGTGGTAAATAGAAACAAAAAAGCAATTAGAACCTTATTTCAAGTTTACAAAGAACTGTTTCTACCTACTTCTAACTAGAAACTGGAAAAGTTAAGAATAACTTGGAAAGTAGCTGATACTGATGCTAATGAGCTGATTAGTTATTTTGCGGCAGGGCGTTGGCTGTAAAACTTTACAAAAAAAATCCTGTTTGTAACAGGCAACACAGCCAGGAGGGTGATGAAACAAACATGGTTTACCGAGCAAACTGATATACAGAAGAGGGTCACTCTTAGAAACAGGTCAACTGTGGAAAAACTAACCCACACCTTTAAAGTCAAACAAAGGAAGTTATAGAAACTTGTCTTTGTATGTCTGATGACAGAGGTAAAGAGGCAATACTTTCAGCATGTCAGCACATGTTTAATGAGAGTTTAAGAGAGATTATATTTTTGTGTCCAAAATATCTCAATGAAGCCACATTAAAACTTTAGTAGAAGTAACTTGTCAGAGGCTAAAAGACTACCGTTCTTACTCACTTCCACAGAGCAACAGGCATGCAGGTGTCTGGTAATGGTCATCAAGTCAGAGTGGCCATAGTGCTGCAGGCTCTGCTCAAGCTGAGCATTGATGGAGTATGATGGCTCTACACAAAAAAAGGGGAAAGAACTGTTAGGAACTTAACTCTGTTAGATTTTCCTGTACAAATGTGCAGCGCTAACGCTACACAATTAAACAGGAAGAGACTTTGCAAGGCCACTGTTTTATATATTTCTACGAAAAGGCCACAACTGAATGCTCAGTAGATATTCTTTATGTAAAACATTCTCATGTCCTTGTCTACAGAAGAAGATAAATGCGGCTCCCTTACTCTTGCTGATCTTCTTAATGAGCACAGTAATGTTTCTTTGCTGCTGCTGCTGCTGTGTGTTACAAAGCAACTCCATGAATGACTGGATGTATTTTTTCTCCCCTTTGTCATGTCTCGCTTCATGGCAAGCAGAATGGTGCTCAAACTGCCATAGGTAAACCAAACATATCTGCCTAACCGAGGGAGGCTTCATACCTATAAATCCTCCCTTGGTAATTAATTTTATTGCTGTTCAGGTGTTATTTACAAACTCATGCCAAACATGACAGGGGGAGAGAAATAAAAAGGGCAATGTAAGAAAAAGAGAAAGATGACAGAGACACAAATAAAACATATAGAGAAACAAATTACAAACCGGACAACAGCCGCTAGAGAAAATCCTCATATGGCCACCATGGGAAAACCAGGGAAAGACAACCAAAAACATCTGCAGAGAGATAAAACTTACAGAAGAAAAAGAAAAAAAGAATCAACAGCTCCTTGTCAAGTTGAAAATAGCTTTAGAAACACAGGAGGGAACCGTGGACCCCTGTTATTTTGTCCGTGTCAGTTGTTTGGTGCAGCGACAGAGATACTGATACCGGAGAAAACTACAGGAAAGCACAGTTACTATATTATCGGTGCAAAATCTATTTAAATGCCAATGAAAATGTTGTCACTATTTTGTTATGATTATCAGTTTTATTCCATGTGAGCGCTTAGCTGGTGCTTAAAATATTATTAACAATTAACCCAACTCTGGATACTCATTAAAAGTGTGACCGGCCACAGGGACACATTCGTTCACATATTTTCCTTTCTGTCATTCTTGTCTGGTTTGTGAATATTTGACACATCGTCCCCCATGTGGCTCACCTTACATCGCTGCTGTGGCTTGACACAAAGTAGGACCCATGTGGCAGCAGCTAGACAAAAAGGGAAAGCTTACCTGGTTTTGTTGCCCACTTGAAGGAGCAGCCATAGTGAAGAGGA
Source organism: Fundulus heteroclitus (assembly GCF_011125445.2). Lineage (NCBI taxonomy): Eukaryota > Metazoa > Chordata > Actinopteri > Cyprinodontiformes > Fundulidae > Fundulus > Fundulus heteroclitus. The sequence goes on from NC_046375.1 coordinate 6,959,260, forward strand.
ATACAGCTGCGTATATGTTGTGGGCATATGACATTTTAATGCCAAAGTGTTGCTGACGATGTTAAAGTTTTAATATTTTCATCGTTCCCTGTTAAGCTTTGAGTTTCAAGAGCCAACTGAAAATGCTACATCTGTTGTAATTCATGTTATTAAAACATTTATGTAAATATAGCTTACCAGAAATCTGACACTTGACCATAAAACAGTTCAAACTCTCCTTGTTTTATGCAACATGATAGGGGCAGACACTTCAGCCATGTTGGCCATGCTGTCCATCATGAGACTTTGTGATTAGCTAAGGAGACACCAGTGTAGAACCTGCCTCAGTTTGTCAGGTCCCCAGGGGTGTGATATCTTATGGTAGCTCCCTGGAGTCTGTGTTTACGTTAGCCTTTGTTTTATTCATCCTTAGATCTTTCTTTATCTGGTCCATTTTCCATCTCCTGTTAGCTTCTGTTAAATCCTGGTTTCCTTATATAGGACATTTTTGACCAATCTGTATAATCTGACCCAATCTGTATAATATGATTGAACTTGACTTTGTAAAGTGCCTTGAGATGACATGTTTCATGATTTGGCGCTATATAAATAAAATTGAATTGAATTGAATTGAAATCCCTGCACCTGCCAGCTCATTACCCATCTTTTTCCTCTGCTTGACTGCTTCCCTCAGTACACCTGTGATTAATTATCCATCCATTGTTTCCCTCTGTTTCATCCCCTTTAAATTCAGCTCTCTCTCTCTGACACTTTGTTATATCCTTCGTCTTCATCCGTCAAGTTGCTCTGTTCTGGTCGCTCCCCTGGTACCCGGTCCCTTGTAAGACTGTTTTCTTTAATAAATCTGCATTATCTGCAACATCCGACCCCCAAGCTCTTGTCTGCTTTTCGGTTCAAACTCCTCAACCCTGACACAGTTAAATGTTAAGTCATAGAAATAAAAGAACTTCTCTGGGATATATACAGTGGAGTCACCATTAAAAACTAACAAAGTTTCAGTGCAGCCAAGTACCACTTTTGAGAAACGTGCAAACTCTGAGATTTCTTGATGTGAGTTAATATGAAACAACATCTCAACACTTTTCCTGTTATTTTGGGAAACAACTCACATTTTGACAATTGCAATTACAATCAGAAATACACAATTGATATGTCTTCTTTTAACTGTATATGTGGTATGCCCACTGGATGGCTTGCTCGGGATCTCAGTAATCTGCACAGATCAGGTTAGTTAAAGAGCAATATTTTTGACATAACTATTACAAGAGGGAGGAAGAGAAAAAAGGAACGCAGAAATGCTTGTTCAGCCAGTTTGTATTGTTGTCGTTTAATTAGCATATTTGAAATGTTTATGTGCTTCAGGCAGTGGTAGTCGGGGTCGTTGTTCCCTTCTGCTGTTATATTCTGTGTCATAAGATGAAAAACTTGGGAACCATGGTTTTGGATCACAGTAGCAAGGCAAATAATTAATATGCTGAAGAACAAAGATATTTGCATAAATAGCATAAAAACCTACCCTTTTTTCTCATGCTGCAAAAACACATTAAACAATGTTGGTGTTAAAGGTCAATTAAAACAATCAAACCTATTTTCATTTGTCAAAATGCCAGAATAATGTGAAGCAGAACTTTTTAGAGATTTTTTTTGCAATTTGTTCAAATTCAGAAGTTAACATACATGAAGATTACTAAAGTTTTAAAAAAGTTGGAAAAGACCAGAGGTTGATAACTGAATACTACAATAGAGCTCAATGGAGGCACAGCTTTGGATGTGTTTAAATCAACAACCGCCTGCCTGCCTGCCTGCCTGCCTGCCTGCCTGCCTGCCTGCCTGCTTTAGATCGCTGGTAATTGCATTTGTTGGAGTCTCTTCTTTCAAACTTTTTTTTTTTCCTGTAGGAGGGATCACTGCTCGTTCGGGTGACTGGCTTGCTCATTGTCATCAGTTGTTTCTCCCTGGATGGGCTGCACGGTCACAGTCCAAAGACGCGCATGCAACTTGTCAAAACTGGTGGTTTTCAGGGAGCAGAATGACAAAAGACAGGGACCGCTGTACTCTGCAGAGCCTCCTTCTCTGTTTGTATCACAGCAGTTCACTGTGAGGGAGCATTCATGCTCTGTTGCTCTGGTCTGAGTGCTCAGCTTGCCTTGGGGTGTCTGAGTTGTCCAACAGAAGACTGTAAATCCTCCTGTGTCTGATGGCTATTGATTAGATATTCACATTCCACCTCCCACCCAAGAGAAAACAGCTCTGACCTCGACTCTCTCTCACTTGTAATCCTTTTCCCCCATTCATGGTTGTGGTTCTACAAATTGGACCTTATATAGACATAGTGGTGTGCAGTATTATATGCAAAACACAAACACAGCTTTTTGGTTCTTCTCAGGGAAATAAACATATTGCCTTTGCACCTTTTTTTTTTTAATCTGACACTATGTCTTTTTTTCCCTTGCCTAGACTGACAGGAGCTGTGTTTACATGTACAACTGATACAGGACAAAATTATTCCTTCCAGGGCAATATTATGTTTGGTTGCATATAGAATATGCTATTCATATCTCTGTTTACATATTGCAGAGTATAGTCTGAGTGAGTCATCTTCATGCATGCTCATCCAGATCACTGCTTTGTTTGGGCTTCCAGAAAGAAAAACAAAAAAAGTACAGTATCTAAATCCCTGGAAATATAAAGCATTGCCTTGTTTTTTACATGACCCAATATGCACCTTATTCCCAACAAGGTCTGCATCCAGCTCACTGCTGGAGCTGGAGTTACTGAAACAAGTAGGTCAGTCCAGTTTAAGTAAAAAAATCCAACTTGGTGCTTCAGGAACTGAATGCATCCACTGTAAAGCAGCCATTACCCTTATTTATATATATATATATATATATATATATATATATATATATATATATATATATATATGTGTGTGTGTGTGTTTTTTGCATGTTCATACAGTGCCTTACTAAATTGTTCCTTACTATAGAACTTGTTCACATTTTAATATTTATTTGCAATAAAGGTTTGTTTTTTAACAACTGAAAATCTGAAAAAATGTCCAGAGGAAAAGTCAGCCTGCTAAATCAACATTATAGAAGCTTCTTCTGTAGCAAATTTAGCTGTTTAGCTGTAAGTATTTGAGATATAGCTCCACTAGCTTTTAACAGCTAAAGTCTGAATGTTTTGCCTTTACCTTTTTTTTTGCATAACTGCAGAATTAATGGAGTCTCTGTAAATAGTGATTTTCCATAAGACTTAAAGGAGCATTAAGCAAAATTTCACTATTTTAGATAGAACTAAAAGTAGCTTTATGAAGAACCAAAGGTATGTTTTTAGATGGACTATGGTTAAACGTCACACATTATCTCTCTGTGTTGTTCTCCAATCTCTTGTTTACATAGCCGGGACAGCCGCGCATGCACGTAGGCACATGCAGGTACACGTATGTGCAAGTGAACAGCTGCCCCCTCCCTGCCCATAAAATGCCACCTCCACAAAATGGCGGAGAGCTACTTACTCCTTCACTTGACATGTTCCTCTGATAGGTGATGCTGTTTTGCTATGTTTTTATCCTTTGCAAATAGGCTCATACGGGTGAGAAGGAGAAATGGGTGTCGAGTGGTAGAGTAGCGATAGAGAGAGGTGTGGCTACACATCTTGTTACAGACAGCGCTCCAGCTTCACCTGGTGGTGAAAAATCACTTATTGCTTCTTCAAAGTCTAGTCTTTGAAAAATGCCATTATACAAGAAAATGCTCTGGTCTAAAATATTCTATTGTAGCTATGGTTGTATGTTTGGAGTTGTGCTCCTGCTGGAAGGAGAAGCTTTCTCCAGATATGTAGTGTTGTGCTGGCTCTAACTGGTCTTCGTCCATGTAGCCATCCATCTTTCAAACAACTCTGACCAGCTCTGTGTCCCTGCTGATGGAACACATCCCCATTTCATGATGGTGCCACCATCCTGTCAGCATAGAGAACTTGGAATCGGGTCAGAAAGACGGACATATTTGAATTAGTTGTGTGACCTACATGGCTTGCGCATATTTTGAACGGGACTTATTCTGACTTTCTTCCAACAGTCACTTTCTTCTGGCCAGTCTTTCATCAAAGCCACACTTGTGGAGTTATGGCTAACACCTTTACTGTCAACAGATTCTCCCACCTCAGCTGTAGATCTCTGCAGCTCCTCCAGAGTTATCGTGGAACTCTTGGCTGTTTCTATGAATATTGCTCTGGTCGTTATGATGCACTTTGTACAAATATTGAAAAACATGCGTCAGTTGACTTCTGCTTCCCCCAGACATACATTGTTTTCACCCATAGAAAGCCCCAATAACATACAGTAGGGTTAGTGGCTTTAATTAAAAAAAAAAATCTAGAAACTTTCAAGGAGTATTAATACTTTTAGTACTTTTGAAACTCCCTTTCTGCCATGCAATCTGCATATTTTAAATTAGTATTTGATATTTCTTCGGGGGTGAAATCCTTATCCTGGTTAACCAGAGTTTGTTAGGTTAATGTCAAAGTATCACTGTAAATGTAAACATTGTCACTGTGTCTTTTTAACTTGCACTCATCTTGTCGCTTTCTCTCTATCACCGGATCATTTATTCCCTCTCTTTTGCAATTAGCATGTCACTTCTGTACCTTTTATCTGGGGCATAGCAAGCACTCTGGACGTAATTGCTCCCCACTGGGGAGGCGTGGAAGCACGCTGCGTGTCATACCTGATCATGTTAATATATGCAGATGCGTCTTCGCAAATGAATTAAGCACCTCTATCCGGAGGGAAGGTCTAAACTTAGCTGACCAGGCGTTCAACTGAGCTTTTATTGATGTGGGTTGCACAAAGCTAAGAGTTGCACCGTTAACAAAACCGATTAACCCTTACGGATATAGTTGGTAGCTGTTGTGATACAAAGAAACATGGCATTGGAAAGAGCAAACACACAGAACATAGGAAAGCGGGTCGGCTTGATTTACACAGTTTTCTTAGAGAAAAACAAATTAAACAAAAACTGCCTGGTGCTTGTTCTGCCCAGAAACTCACGTCTTCAAGCGGTCATGCGGTGTCAAACTAAATGGCAATAAATGCAATTTAGGAGACAAAAATTGCAGCTAAGCTATTTATAGCTGAAATGTGAATAAAAAGTCCACAACCTTAAGTTACAATCAAAACCGGCATACATCACTTTTATTATCTCCTTGCTTCATTTTACTACGTGTATTTACAACTCCTCCCCACATGCTGTGTTTCAACCTGTAGCTTTTAGCTAAAAGTCTGGGTGTAATCTAATTTCCAGGTGACAGTGTATATATCTATATATACAAATATATAGATATATATATTTGTGTGTGTGTGTGTGTGTGTGTGTATTTTAAATAACTCTGCAGGGTTTCTAGCATGCAGAGCTTGTCATCTCCAAGAAGCAGGGGTGTTTGGAAGCGATTGGAGCCATGCATGGCATGTCATTGCGTGCATGCATTTTTGTGTGTGACAGTAGGGAAATAAAGACTGAAATAGAGGGGAGCTTATTTTGGCTTTTCTTTGTGAATGAATGAATGTGTTGAGGGTGTTTTTTTTAACGAGGGAGAACGTGCATCTCGGTGTACACTTGTACATGTGTGCCACAGATTTGTATGGCAATTTCACAGTGGATGTCAGACTGCATCTGCCTATGTGCAAGAAGAGGGAATTATGGTTGGTGTGTTAAGGTGTGGGAGAAAACAAGTAAACTGTCCACATGAGTTATTGTTGGAGAAAGAATTGCAGGCAGTCTTTGAGTTGCATGAACATATTTTCAAAATTTGCGGGGTTGAATGTGTGACTCTATTCCCTCATGTGTGCATAAGTGTGTGGGTGCATGGACAGCCCATCCGTGAGCTGGAGGCCTGCCCAGAAGCCTCCGAGAACCCTCTCTCAGGTGATTTAGGAAGCTATCGATTTCATAGTCTTTCTTTGTTTTTCCGCTTTCTCATAAATAGCAGATCAAACTCGCTATAGCCCCTGTTTGTTTTGTTCTCTTCCTCCTGCAGGCTATTTACTCTGACATTTCCTCCACCATCCTTGTTACATGGTGCAGGAAAAAAAATCATTTTTTTTTTTTCATCAGACTCTTGCAGAGTAAAACAGCTGTGGTGATGATAAAGAGTCTGATGCAAATGAAATATCATGGATGAAAAGCTCTTGATGAGCCCATTATTTCTGTCATTGTAAAAGTTAGGAAAAAAAAAGAAAAAGAAAACTATATTCATGCTGTTAATGTTGATGCATTTTATTGTTCACTTTTCCAAAAGACCAGTGCATAATAGATTTTTGTTTGCCTCTTGGCATTATTAAGTTAAATAGTGTGTTGCATTTTTTTTTTTTTTTACTTCTAGGACCTTTAGCATTTTGGTCAGGGTAAAGTTACAAACTGCAGTATATTTTACATGATACACCATCATAAAGTAGCACAATAATAGGGACTGTTGTCATATCATGAATGGATGCCATCCCAGTTTTAGTAGCTTTCTGTTTCTATTCCTCCTGACTGCACCAGTCCTCCATACGTGAGCGTGGCTGCTCTGCTGGGATGGCTGCGCAAAACGATCTGGCAGATATCCTTCTTCCACATGCTGGTCAACTTTGGTTGCCACCCAGAGATCTACTTTTAGTGTTCTCTGCAGAGAGAACACTAAAAGAACCCCTCCAAAAACAGCCAATGGGGACTCAAGCGAATAACGTGTCCCTCCATGGACATCGGTCACTAGTTCTTTCAACGCCTCTGTGTGGCCATCCTCCAATTAAAGCCTTGTGTGGAATAAAAATCTAAAAGTTCACGCTCCCTTATATGTGAAAGAACATCAGTTATTTCAATAACTCACCATCTCATCATCAATCGCATTATTTGCTGCCACCTCCTTTTTAAGCCAGTCGGATTGCACCTAGACACATAATCTATTTCCCGGGGTAAACCTAAGTCTGGGGCTTTTTGGTTTTCGTGTTTACATTAGCGAGGGGCCATTTATGTAAAACAGCCCCAATGGCTTATGGGAAATTGGAGACGTTGAGGAAAAAACTGCAGTACCACTCCAGCAAGTCTCAGCAAGAAGACAGGGGTCAAACAGACAAATCGGGAAAAGTGGTTTGACCGAAGCCACAGGAAAGTAAAGCCATAGGAAAGTGAAATTAATCGTGTAAATGTGTATGGAAACGCTACCTGGAATTTCAAAAGCCCTAGGATTTTGAGTGGCAATGGAAAATGGGCTAATTAGAGAAAAGAATTGTCATCTGTTTAACATTTTCAAAGTCCAGACAAAATCCATTTGTTTATATGTGAGAAGACCTGAATTGCTGTTCTTAGATGCTCTTTATCCAGTTGATCTGGAGTGATTTTGAAAAAATGCCAGGAGCACAAAAAGGGCAGAGAAAGTTTGTTCTGCAGAGCACTAAATCAGATTGGTGACTACAAATATGCCACAACATTTTTCTGTTTTGAATTTGTAGTGCGTGCTATTTTATTCAGCCAGTTCACAATTCTCCACTATGAGATCTTGATACAAATACATTGAACATAGCAAAAAGTTAAACACTTTAGGGTAAATGTTATTGATAAGGGTATCAATAAGATTTCAAGGTACTTTACAGCCATATTTGACGTTATTGCTTTTTTGTCTCCAGGGATGAGGGCTTTTATGTAGCTCAGACAAAATAGAAAAATAGATTTAACAAAGATTTTACAGCCATCTGTCTTTCAAGAAACCGCATTGATGTGTAATACAACTGAAATCTTCTGGATAAAACCTTGACACCTTTGAAAATAGAACTATAAGACTTACATGATCGAACCTTACTAGGTAGAAGGAGACAATGCATGTGGCTCTGTGCAAAGATAATTCAATATTTTCCCTCTGAAATTGAATACTGAATAATCAAATATTTTAAGCATGCAAACGTGGCATGCCTCAAGATAGGCACATCAGCTTATTCATTATGCTAGATATCTTTTTTAAGTAAATAAAACGTACTTTGAGCTTTTTTAATTTAGTTTTCAGCATTATCCATTGTTTTTTTTAGACTATGACAGGAGGAATCTGGGAAATGTGGTTGCTAATTCACCAATTTCAATTCAAATGTGAGTTAATACAATCTTAGAGCGATTTTCCTACATACTTTTTGAGCGCTCATTGGGGAATGCTCTTGCCCTTGAGATTTCTGTGACGATGTTTGAGGTTGTGAATGTGTTCGGAACACTGAGATGAATGTTAGCATTTTACAGAAGTTTCAGCCTTTGCCGTCTGCCAACAGCTTAAATATATCTACCACCTGTTCCCTGGGTAAACTGGGCTCAAGCACCGAAAGCACCACTGTGACGTAAAAAAAAAATGATTTATAACACTAAGTTAGCCCATTTGGTTTTCTTCAGGGTCGACACCGGAGTGGATCAATATGTTTGCATCTGACATTTTTAGCGGGTTAGGAGGGTCAGCACGGACGGTCTGAAAGGTCAGCAACTGCAAAGCAAGCTGCGGTGCACTGACTGTGGTTGGTGGTGCAAATAGAACAGTGCCAATTACATTCTGTAAACTACAACCATAAAATTGTTGTCTCTTCAGTCGCCGTGCTGCGTTTGACAGCTGCCAGATATTTTTAAACTGATCTTACCCAAAAAGGCCAGCTGTATGAAAAATGACTCATTCTTGTAATCTTTTTCAAAGAAATTCAACTTCTTATTCAAAGTAACTTTTTAATTCTTTACGCCTCTCTTTAACTGGTTCAGATAAACACAAAATGAAGGTTTTGGAGCAGTCTATTCAAAGTAAATATTTAACTTCAAATGGCAATTCTGTGGTATGACCTTAAATTAAGTGTTTGCGGTTGACAGTCCTTCAATGCGGCTGAATCAAAACTGTTCTGCAACACAAAGGTGGCATAAATTCCTACAGAGCAATGCAAAACACTCACTGCCGGTTATCATAAATGCTTGATGGCAGCAAGGACATTAGGTTTAGGGTGTGATCACTTTTTGACATAGATATAGGCTGATTCCAATAGCTTTTTCCCTTTGTTAATGAATTTTTGAATTTACAGAAACAGATTAGGCTTTATTGGCCAAGATTGTGTGAGGAAACAGGCAATATGAAGTAGGTTTCAATTGCTCACAGCGTACAGAGGCTAAGTATCAATAAATAAACTTTAGAGGAAATATACATGCATGTTTGTGTACAGCTGCTTTATATGTATATATAAAGAAAAGAGAAAAGGCATGTTATGGAAGGACAATAAGCTTGTTTTGTTTCACAAGGTAGAAGCTGAGTACTCGGGCTGTGAGGTGTTAACTGTGACAGAGAGATAGCCTGGGAGGAGAAGCTGTCTCTATGGCGACTGGTTTTTGCAAACGGTGCTCTGTAGTGCCGACCCGAAGGTAAAAGTCTCAACAGGATGAGGATGTGGACACACTTAACATACCAAACCACGCAGTCATGGGTGTGCACAGGACAGGCTGACAAATGGCAGTGAAGAAGATGACAAGCAGCTCCTGTGAAAGGCTGCTCTTTAGACGTCCCCGAAGGAAGTCCGGTCTCTGCTGGGCCTTCTTCGGAACAGTGTCGATTTGTCCTGAGTGAGGACAAATCTCAGGTCCCGACAAAGGGTGGCTCCAAAGAACACATTGGATTTCTTGTGGTGTAATGGGATATTAGGTGATGAAAAACGGCTTTGCTTGTAACCCCAGTTTGAGAGGAGATCAGTTTGATTTATTTGTCGGGAAATCCCTCTTTGTCTGAAAATAGACAGCATCCTGATGGCCTCCTACTGCAGTGAAGACACTGACTAATCATAAGTTTTTCAAACAACGTGACTTGAAAACAAGTGCTATTGCTTTAATATATCTCACTCCCTGACTGGTTCCACCTGAACAAGATAAACAGTGTGATTCATTTTATCTGTCAGTGACGGCCCTTTTCTCCAGTCTTTTTGCATTTGTCACTTCAAACAATAACCAGAACGTCCAGCAGATGCTTTGGGGAGAGCAAAGATCGTGACAACACTGCCTTTACTCCAAATTTTATATTTTCTGTCCATATCTGAGTTTCATCAGGAATCATTTATCAGCTTTGGATTCACTAGCTTATCAACCGTGTTATCAAATGCAAGTGTGGGATAGTGGGAAATTTAGTCATATGGTGTTCTAAACGTCTCCTTCAGCTCGTAGCAGCAGTATATGATGGTGTTGGCTCTTGTCATCACTATTTGTCATCATGCAGAATTGAATGTTCATTTATGTGTTTAATTTATAGGATCTAATCTAAACGTGCAGCTGAGATTTGTTTAGAACTTACTTTAATGTCTTCGACCAAATCTTCACACGTAATTATTTGCAAAGATTACAGATGTTGTATTTTGCTGAGCTGGATTACTGAATTCATCACACCCACTTTATTACAAATACTCGGTGATAATAAGTGAATATTTGATGACAGGGTAATATTACTGATGTTCCAGCAGGAGCAATGTCATTATTATGATGATGATGAGAATGATAATGATGATGGTTATCGTTGTGACTCTGATGAAGTTAACGCTGTCTGACTATAATAATAATGACAAAGGAGCTGTGGCTGAAGCAGTTAATAAGGTTTTTAATAATAGCATCCAGATAGGAGTTATTTTCAGGAGACAGATATTTGTCTGGCTGGTGCAAAATCATTCCTCACCTTTGTATTACCAGGATTTGACTCATAGTGCTAGTTTGCAGGGTATTTTTAGGGGTTTTAGTCAATGTAGAATTAGTTAGTTTGGGAGTAGGTGCCTATCCTGTTGAGTTCATGCGCAGCCAACATTACAGAGCTGAATTCAATTTGAATTAACTTGCAATGAAGAATTTCTTGGTATAATTGAATGAAACCCATTTATGGAAACATAATTTAAACAGATCATCTAATATGGTGTTTGCAATTATGCTCCTTGAATCAAGGACACATTTGAGCTTTACAGAGATTATTTAAATGTAAAACGAAATTAGATCCCTTTTTAAATAAAGCAATTTGTGAGATATGCAAGCTATACCATAGAGGCTCACACATTTAGATGGAAATAAATGTTAACTACCTATAAAAGTTAGGGTTTTACGTATTGCGCAGCTTTGATAGCCGTCCAGCGGAATTTGGTAAAAATAAAGTCTTGAACGTTTCCCTTTGTTCAGTGACTGAACATACATTAAACCAGGGGTGTCCAAACTTTTTGTTACATGTGCCAAAATTGTCAAGTCAAAACCACTTGGCCAAAAAAATCAAATTTAAAAAACAAAATTACCAACAAATTATATTGTGACGTTTTTTTTTTTTTTGTTTTTTGTAATTTTTTTTTTTTTTTACCTGCTCCACAAAATTATCATGCAATATTTCAATTAAGCAAATTAGTCAGAAAACTTGGAAAGTGTTTCACAATTTGCCTTATCAAAATACAGTCATCCAGCTTGCTAAGTATTTTGGGCTTGATTTAAAAAAAAGTGTCTTATTTTCAGCAAAAGGAACAGGATTTGGGTCAGTCTGTCTCTGAAAACGCCTGCTGAATTTAGCCAATTTTAACAACTGAATCAATGGCAGATTTTGGTGCAACAAAGTCTGCATTTGACTAAGTCATTGGTCTTATATACTATGAAATTAAAGAGAATATGGTGTTATGGTTATTAAAAGACATTGTGTTGTGCCTAACATTTTCAATCTGCCTTGTCTGTAATAATTTTGCCATATTTGAAAATAAGAAAAAGTCTTCATCTGCACCAACCAACTGCGCTGGAGGACTGAATCATTCTTGAATTGTAGCTGGGGGCCGCACAAAACAAGTCCAGGGGCCGCAATTGCCCCCCGGGCCGCACTTTGGACACCACCACTGCATTAAACTGTTTATATGCTCCATCTCACTGCAGTAAAACTGTTCATTTGTTTTCTATGATTGTTTTGTATTCACACCCTTTGTGCCTTTGCACATTGTGTCTTGTTTATGAAGTTAATTGGTCGTATAACATCACATTAGACATTTTGAGCTTACATGCAAAATGTTACACTAGACAGAAAGGTAGCAATGCGAAACTGGGTAATGGCAGCATTATGTTGTGAGAATGCTTTTGTTGAGCAAGACAAGGAAGCTGGTTAGAGTTGATGGATGGTTAAATGAATCCCAATCCTATAAAAACTTGTTAAAAGCGGCTAAAGACTTGAGGCTGTTAGGGGAGGTGGTTCACGTTGAACCAGGATAATAAGCCAAGATACTCAGATCGGCAATGGAATGGTTCAGATAAAAGCATATTTATGTTGGAATGGCTCAAAAGTCAAGACATGAATTCAAATAAAATCATTTGCACAGACGATCCCCAATATACCTAATTGAACGTGAGCATTTTTTGGATAAAAATGGAGGCTTCTGTGAGCTCACTTTTACCTGGAGTATTTTCTTTAAATAACGTGTTTTTGAAGTATTTTGAAATGATACTGCCATTGTGTGGATAAGCCTTGGGCCATCAATCCTTCAGCTCCATTACAGCCTGACTTTCTTCCAACCCTCATTCTGATTAATATATTTCTTGTCTTTCTGAAGGTTTTCTTTTTTCATTTAATATTAGTGGCATTTTTTTTATTTTCAATTTTGTGTTCATTTCTTGTCCACTTCCTGACCGTTTCAGATGAATGGGGCTTTCTCTGGTTCTGTTTTTGTTTGCAGAGCTCCTTAGCTCTGCCCCATGAATAATGCAGACATTAAAAACGCAGCCAAGCTCCGGGGACACATTGTAGTGTAGAACAGGCATCTTAGCAAGGATTCGGTTTTAAATGGAATCTTCATTTCAGGCAGCCTGTCACAAAGGTAAATTTCATCTTTGTTCTTTTGTTTCGTCCTTAAATCTCCACCTGAGATAACTTACATAGGTTGGTAGACACATAATGACGCTATATCTCAGGAAGGTGATTCTCTAAAATCTTTTCACTGAAAAGCTGCTCCACACTGCAATGATCAGCGATGGATGATGCATCTCTTACATCTTGTGGTAGGTCTATAACATGACTCTCAGATACTTTTCTGAATTTCTTGTTAGTCCTTCACCTGTGCACCTTTGATTTTTTTTCTGCACAAACGAAGAACAGGACAGAAAAATCTGTGAACTAAAAAATGCACAAAGAGCAAAGAAAGCTTGGACAGCTATTACTCAATGCCACTGTAGAAGTTTCCAAAAATAATTCTAGTTATCTTTTAAGAAAACTATAAATAAATTATATAGCATTAAGACATTTAGGAACATTTTATTAATCTCTTAAGCTCTTACAGGCTAAAGTAGGGATGGGGCCCATCTCAAGCAGATGAGAATTAGGGAAAACCCTAAAAAAAACTAAATTGGTTAATCAGAGGTAAGCACAAGCACGTGATAAACAACCATGCACGTACACGCTCAAACCTAAGCCAGAGAATCCAAAGTGAAACCACATGTGTACAGGATGAACGTGTAAACTCATTGCAGAAAGGCCCTAGCCAAAACATGAACCCAACACCTTCCAGTCACCATGCTGTCAAATCTGTCACCTTGCAGCCCAAGACACTTACAGTACCTCGCAAAAGGATGTGTACCCCTTTTGTTCATTTTGTCACATTATGGACAAAAACCTAAATGTGTTTTACTGGTATTTTTATGTGATACACAAACACAAAGTGTGTGTGTGAGTGTGTTTTTACCAAATACATTTCTGAAAAGTGTGGCATACAAATGGATTCAGGCCCGTTCGCTCTGAGCCAGTGCAACGCATGTCCTGCAGAAGTCACATACCTAGTAAATAAAATCCTCCTCTGTGCAATGATATTATCCTTTTAAAAACTTGAAAGCTTGTGGTTGTAAGTTGTCAAAATTTAAAAATGCTCAAGGAACTTTAGCAAGGCACAGTAGCCCAACGTATTAATAGTTTATTCTGCTATCATTCTCCATCCTTACTTGCTGTATGATGATGACAAGTGGTTGTTGCTAATGAATAGGCGGATGTACTTGTACGTTATGTAATAGGAATGTGATAATGATCACACTAATGAATACAATGGCATGACAATGAGAAGCTAGTGAGTAGAGACAGTGGCACTAATGAAGCTAAACAGTGAGGCAAAAGAATGGAGGTTTCAGCCTTAATGTAGGGCTTTTTGTGTCTAAGTAATAGTGCAAGTGAGAAATTGCTTACTTCTCTGTCACGGCAGCAGCCCTGAAAGTGTGTTAGTCGATCATCATGAAACAAACGTTATATATGGCGGGAAGGGAACCATAGCAACGATTTGTCTCAGCTTAATATCCCATGTGGCACAGGGGTCCAAATTAGCTTCAAAGATTCACTTTGTGTTTGCATTTAGCTAATTTCCACTAAACTATCGTGCCAGTTTGTCTTGGAAACGGCCTTCCAATTTGTTACCCGTTTTAAAAGGATTCATTGGGGTTTTTGAAGCAGGCCCCATTACCAGCGGATATGCATCTCAGAGAACACAGATGCTGTGTCGCTGGCCGCATAGAAAGCCTTAAGATCCCTCCGCAGATGTGCTCGTTTCTGGAAGCAAAGACGAAGCGGCATGCCTGTGTGCTGGATTTGGACACATCATCTAGAAATTATACGGACGTAAACTGTTAAATAATTCATCCTGGGCCAGATTCTGCCTCTTGGTAAAAAAAAAAAAAAAAAAAAAAAAAACGGTTTATTTATGTCAAACAGTCTGCCCTTATGACACTTTCAAACAACAGCGCTAATTAGGCTGCATTCAAAGAAAACTTGCCCTTGTTATGTGATCCATAAACTAAAGTCTCAAGGGTGTTAGAAAAAAAAAGACTAAAATGCAGGAAAACTTAAAGCAAGGCGACTCATTCAAATTAAAAGATGTTTTTTTTTTTTATTACTTAATGCTCATCATGCCACTCTCGGTTCTTTTATTTTTGTTTGTTGTTGCGGTAATTATTTTAGAGCCGCTGACCACGACCTCTCCCCTGGGAAGTGCAGTCAGCAGAATAACAATAAAGCAGAAAACCGAGGCCCGTCTCTTTGGTTTCAGGTCGACAGCAGAATGTGTTTGTGTCAGTCTGCGGGAGCTAAATTAAAACTAAGTAGATGAGAGACGGCCCCCAGTCCTCTGAAGACTGTGTGGTAAGTGTGGGGGGGGGGGAGAGGAAGATTTTAATATGACTTCAACTAGTATTGGTGTTTGCTGTGTTGATTTTCTGTGAAAGAGGGGTTTAAAAGAAGCCAGGCCAAACCGATCCGCTGGAATGAGCTCTGGGGGATAAGTTGGAGGATTAAGTGAAAATGTGAGAAAGTTAAAAAAAAAGGGGAAAGGAGTTTAAAAAAAGAGAGAGAAAATGTCTTCAGCACAGAGAGAGAGGGATGAGTGAGAAATGAAGATGAAGTGAGGCAGGGAGAACAGAATGGAAATTATCTAGGATATGTTAGGACAGAGGAAGAATGTTTGAGACTACAACTTTAAAAAAATAAAAATAAACTGCCAATAAAACCAGCTGTCTTTTGGCTGCTTTGGAAAATGAAAAAGAGGAGCACTGAGTATCGAGTCCAAGGACCAGTGGAGCATTACGGGGCCCGGTGAGGACGAACAAGTTGACCGGGCCTTTTTCTCGGAGCAAGACCTCATTTACAGTCATTAGAGCTCCTCTAGCTTGGCCAGTAAAATTAAACTCCTCTCTATCTTCAAATCTGTCACTTTTTCTATTATGCACTACAGTAAAACATGCATCTTCATCCAGTGACATGACAAACAGCCCTCTTTGTGTCATGGCTCCTGCTTTGGCTGCGTGACTGATACTCTCACAAAACGTTGCCCTCAAACGAACGTCACGGAATGAAATTGTGGAGAAAATGAGCAAGCTTTGGGGGCGATAGAGAAGCTGCTTTGCTCACAGTAAACACAGATCCTTTCTGCTGGGGTTCCAGTAATGACTGAAGATACCTGCTGTGTCCTCCCTGCTTGTTCCTTTTACACCTCTGGGTCTAGCCTCTGCTTTGTTTGGCAGGCAACAACACGAAATGGGTTTTGTTGTGGATTTCTATTGGTAAAATAAAGATGTAAAGTAGTCAAGTAGTAAGAAACTGACCAATGTTTAAACAACATTAAAATGCACAGAACCAAATACTTCTTTGGCAATTTAACTCATATGTAGGATAGATTTGGTACTGCCTTTCAAGAGTTTTTTTATACATACACATTCTCAGCTCTTTAAAGGGTAATCTGCGTAATATGAGATGTTGTTTGCTGGTTAATTAGTTGGGCTGTCTGCCCAGATAGGCAGCCTGCAGTCAACATATTGTTTGCAGTCTGCCAGCTGTAGTTTTGACAGTGTTACCTTAGTAAGAGTGATGGATGGTGCTTTTTCAGTTTCCACACTTAATGTCCACGTTTTTCAGGACAAAAGGCCCTAAAGAACATGGAAAAAATGTGCCTTCTTCCAGGCTGCTGATTGGCAGTGAGCAGCAACAGGCGAGGGAGGGGCAACGCCGATTATCCATACTGCTCATTTTAATGACTTAAACCATAGAAAGAAAGCTGTAAGTGGTGCAAATCTTCTTAACTGCGAACCGACTGAAGCTTTTTGGGTTAGATTGTGAAAAGACACATTTTTGTCAAACAGTTTTTATTTTACTCAATCCCAACACCAAAAGAAAACATGAAAGATGCTCTTTAAGTGGTGTGAATGTTTTTTTTTTTTTTCAGGAAGGACTGTTAAAGCATGTTGATTTGTTTATTTTGTTAGAACTGAAATATAAAGATGATTTAAGTTCCAGGAAGTTAAAATGTTGTTACTGTCCACCAAAAATCTTGACTCTGTTCTGTATTTTCATCCTCTGAGATTCATGTACCTATCAGAAAGCGTTTGACCTGCAGTTTCCTACAATTCCTACAATACTGAGTGTCTATGGCTCTAATATATATATATATATATATATATATATATATATATATATATATAGTCAGAAACTCTACTTTGTGTCACAAATGTTGTGTAATCTGCTCTTAAAAAGCTTTCCTAAGATGAGAAAGCACTCTCAGGATGCAGCGTTATTTATTTCAGAGGCATAAAATTTACTTCATGCAAAATGCGTTTCCTCTGAGTAAAATCAATACCTTTAGCAACTTGGTGCATCAGTTTGGCTTATCCTTATTGCACTTCTTTGTGACTTGTTTTGGTGAGGAAAAAGTTCTTAAGCAGAGGATTCTACTTTCTCCGCCTTGCCTGTCTAAATATTTCTTCCACGGTCTTGTCTTCCTGGCAAGAGCAGCAGCTCACTGTGATCTGAAAATATCGAGCAGAACAGAGCTCATCAGGGAAACTGCCACCGGTGCCGGTGCGGTGCAGACAAGAGTGAAAAGGTGCAACGTTCACAGAGAGCGGTGACGTGAGTGAGTGGATTTGCCTGAAATTAAAGACCGGTGCCCGCTGAGATATTGGGCTCACCTCGCTATTACCCATAAATCCCCACTGCCCTCATTATGAAGTAAATTAATCTTGTCAGATGCCCAGGCATGGCTGAATTTAGGCCTCCAATTGCCGTCTCTCTTTACAGTTCGGCCTTTGTCCTCGTCAGTAAATAGAGATGCCCTTGTCAAACGTAAGATGTTCCTTGTTGACATCTTTACAACGTTGCTTACACCATGTCTTCTGAGATTATGTTGAGTCACCACACTTTCTTTACCAAGGATTTGTTTGAATAGTATATTTTCAAAGTTTAATATTTCATGTTCATTTGTTCTGGACCATGAAATGACTACTGTGTAAATCCACAGTGAGTGTCTTGCTAAAGTTTTCATCTTCCTAGAGGCGTCTGACATGTTGTCGTGTTTTACCCTGCAAACTTCCATGGAGTTTGTATCATCTATTTATTAAAAATTTGCATACAGTCCCCCAAAGTCCAGGGGTCTGCTACATGTGGCCTTGGAGCCTCAAGAAGCTCTTTAGACTCTTCTGAAAAGTTATTAAAGACTTTGGCCAAATTGTATAAAATAAATGACCAATATCTATTTATTATTTTTAAGTTTTTGTGCTGTTTTTGCAAACAATTTGTACAACAGAATGCCACCATGCATTTCTTTTTGAGTACAGCATAAAGTATGTTTTCTATTGTACCTTTCCATTGATACAGAAATTAAATAATGATGTTTATTGAGAAGAGTAAAGCTGCCACCCAAACAAAAGACCACTAGAGCTCGGTTGCCTTGGATCGGTAGGGGCTGGGTCGCTCGGTGCTGGTCTCAGCTTGTTGCTCAGGCGGTCTACTCTCCTCCCCCCTGGTGAAGGGAGTCACCTCCTGGGTCCAGGGGGCTGGTCTGCCCTCTGGACCTGGGAGTTTAGGATGTGTGCGGGGCGTGTAAATGTGTCTACGTCATCGACTCGAGTGTTATTGAGTGCATGGTTATGAGTGTCTGCATGTGTGGGCGTTACGGTGGTAACCTCTCAGGTCTCCACTAGTCGTGCCCCCAATAGCAGTTCATGTGGGGAAGTGTTTATCCATGGAGCCTTTAGCTGAATAAGAAATAAAAAAAAATGCTGCCTCCTCAGTCGAATTGGATTCATTCTTCCATCTGTAAAGCCCCATGCTTGTTTAAGTTGCTTCTCAGGGTATGCGTCCTTATCACAGTTCTGTCCGAGCTCATGCTTCGGGCTGCTGAATAACAGCTACATCTCTCCACGGCTCTGTCGAAGCAGGAAACCAGACTTAATCAGTTCCTGTTGACAAGCCATTTTTCTCAACCACTTGACTGCAGCATCATTCATTTCATTATGTTATAATGTAAACATACATTAGGTTCTAAGATGAAAGCTTTGACTCTTTTTTCTTATTGCATGAAAGATATGTAAATTTTAATAAGGTGATGTTATATTGTTCAAATGTGAAACATACATTTTTCCCCACAAGCTCGCATGAATAAAAATTAGGATGGATGGATGGATGAATGGATGGATGGATGGATGGATGGATGGATGGATGGATGGATGTTTGTACTCTATGACTTGGTATAGCTCTACCTTTTTTTTCACTGGGGTGTCGGCTAGTTTCCAAAAACTAGATGTTATTTGTTTCTGGAAGGGTAATGCCGTTCATTAGGCTTTAAATAGATTTTATTTAACCTGTAAAATCCATAGATTTTACAGGTTGCTGACTCCTGTTGCGAATTGATACTTCATAGAACCATGTTTCGCTGCAAGGCTTTGTTTGTGGGTTGATCAGCTCTATTAGACACATGTTGTTTTGCAGATTCTTTCCGGTTTTATTCCAGGACCACCCTGCATTTATGTCCATCCACCTTCCCATCTCTAATTAAGTCTGAAAAGCGTGCCCACTGCATGATGCTGCCACCACCATGTGTCGTCTTGGGAATGGTGGCTGTTCAACGGTGCTTTCAAGTGACCAGGGCTCCTTTTCCCCTCCATTGTTGCTGTTTCCACCAAGAAAAGGAAACTGCTAACATAACTTTTTATGGCTTTCTTCTTCTTTTTTGTCCCCCATGAAATCCAGATATGTGTAGTACTAGTTCCTAATTAATAGTTGTAGACCAGGGATCACAAACCATTTTGAAACTGAGAGCTACTTGATTAGTACTGTGTCATACAAAGGAGTCCAATCTCAACCTAACTTTATGTAATATAAATATGTTTTTAATGCTTTTCTCATTTTTAAATCTATGTAAATACAAGTATGATTATAAAGGAAAAGCAACGGAATAAGACAGCATTTTAAATTCAGCTCACTGTGGAGCACCACACATGGTCTATGGGGGCTACCTGGTGCCTGCGGGCACCATAACCCCTGGATTAGACAGATTCTCCCACCTGAGCTGTGAGCTCTGAGGCTCCTCCCGAGTTACCATTGATGATCTCCTTATCCATTTGCCCATTTCTAATCAGATTAAAGTACATAACAGTGGAATGTGTTTATTAACTTGAATAATAAAGGCAATTTGTTAAATTGGATTTTTTTAGGGAGTACCAAAGTAAAGGGGTCTCACATAAATGAAAACCACATTTTTACGATGCAGCAATGTGTTAGCCTATTACATAAAACTCCTCCAAAATACCTTGAAGCATGTGGCTGCAACCAGACAAAATGTTGAAAGGTTCAGTGGGTATGCATACTTTTGGAAGGAGCTATATCCCCCTTTGTAAAGGTGCACTGCCATGAATGGCCTGTCATTATTCTGTTCTTGAATCGTCTTTAACGTCGCTATCAGTATGAAGACGAGCCCATTGTCCCACCCTGCTGGTTAGCAGAGTGAAGCCAGCCCGGCCATCATTGCATCCACGCTTGTCACTGTTGGCTTGTTATCATTAAAAGAAGCCAGATAGCGTAGAGAAATGAAACACGTGGCTACTCCCTCTGTCTGTCTAAAACTGATAGGTTTGTTTTTCCTCAGCGCGTATTAGTTTGGTGCGTTCAGCGATCCCTGAATGGTCTGTGTGATAAGCTGTGAGGAGGATGTTTTTGGTGAGTGGGTTAATATTTGTTCTCTGCATACCCTACAGAAGAAAAATCTGTTTCCAATTTTAATTTTTATTTATTAACTGTTTTATTTTATTAGTATTCATTTATTTTTTTTTATTTTTTTTGCAGCTCTCCTGGCGTTTTGTTTAGACATCTGGGGGAGTGGGGAAAATGGTGACCTCAGGTTTAAAGGCATTGTCTCTGCTTTTCAATTCTACAGCACAAAAGGAGGTAAAACATACCGTTTTAACTCGGTTTTTCATACTGATGAAGCAGATGGTGACTTTAAATGTACCCTGTGGTCATTTTACTTCTAAGAAACCAATTTTAAACATATTGTGAAGTCTGTGCTTCTTCAATGTTTGTAATTAAACAGTGTGTTCCCAGGGACATACCCAACAGTAGTTAATGGAACAGTGGACCCAGAGGGAGCCAACATTATCATCAAATGATTTATCCTTTTCAGTATTAAAATTTAAATATGGTAATTGCATGTCTCTAATACATTAGCATACAAGACTTTGACCTTTTAGCCAGAAAGTTTCTGGTTTAGGTATTGTAACCCCAAATGATTAGGTGCAGCGATTAAACTGCAAGTAATCTTCAGGGATGTACCACAGATGTCCCTTTTATGGTAAAATATTGCAAGGAGCTATTTTTAGGGTTAGTACAGGTCAAAAGGAGGGCCATAATCACTATAAAGCAACAATAAACACACACACACACACACGTGTGTGTGTGTGTGTGTGTATATAAATATAATATATATATATATATATATATATATATATATATATATATATATATATATATATATATATATATAATATGGCGCCGATGTATGTCTCGTTTTTGTCAGTCAGCCCCAGGGCAGCTGTGGCTACAAATGTAGCTCGCATAAACTAGGCCCATTCATTTTCTGAGGACAAGATTGATTCATTGATTGCTTTAAGTCATGCAGAAATAAATATATTGCAAAGGCAAGATCCTCAAATTTAACATCAAACTCTGTTGAAGATTGTTTGAAATTAGTCATCAAGTCAATTTAATTAAATGAAAATCAAGGCTTGGCTGGAGACCAGATTAGATAGATTATTATTATTATTATTATTATTATTATTATTATTATTATTATTATTATTATTTATATTTAACGTGTTCTGTCTGGTTGTGGAGCACTAAGAAATGCTTTTTTAATGCCAGAGAGAGGCCAACAGATTTACTTTCCCAAATGAACCATTACTATTTTCAGAAAGCTGACATCACTGAGAAGTGTGGTCAGGTAAGTTTCTTTTTTATACAAGCAGGGAGTTTAGTACTTGATTTGAAAGACTCTGGATCTTTATTTTAAGTTATAAAGTTTTTCTATGTTTTTTGTGTTCATTTGAGCAGTAACACTGTGAGCCATATACAAATCAAGAAAAATAAGGAACACTTCAACTTTCCCCCAATATCTGTTGGTGTTACTATTGTCTATGAAAGCGTGGTTGTTTTTTTTTTGTGCCGTGGGGCATCACGGTTGAGGACCTCTTTCCTCTGATTCACTTCGTACTTATTGCAGTTTCTGTTTCCTACTCATTCAACCTCAATTCTGGGAAAATATGAACCATGTGGTGGCAAACAGGGGAATATGAAACAGAGCCTCCAAAGGTCCACAGTAACCCTAACCCCACATTTTTCACCTTTTAGTAAT
The DNA here is from genome assembly GCF_011125445.2 of Fundulus heteroclitus. Taxonomy (NCBI): domain Eukaryota; kingdom Metazoa; phylum Chordata; class Actinopteri; order Cyprinodontiformes; family Fundulidae; genus Fundulus; species Fundulus heteroclitus. The sequence goes on from NC_046375.1 coordinate 6,981,434, forward strand.
AAATGGGCTTTTCAGATGAGCACGAAAAGAAGAGTCCATCCACTTCTCTCTGTGTGCTTTGAAATATATCCAGACAGTTCATGCCGGCATAAAGGGAGTGCTGAAAATGCTACACACATGCAGTGCACACAATATAAAAGATATCTCTCCAACCATTTACAGCCACTGCCTCTACCATTTGCAGCTAGAGATCTCCCAGATAACCCACTATCTCACAAATTAGAATAGTCACTTAGCCAGGCTCTCCTCAGCATATTCCTTAACGGCAGCAGATTTGTGATGATCTCAACTACCATGATTCAATTTAAATTTCTTCTTGCCATGCTGAGTGCGAGACGGTGCTTTAGAGCAGTCCCGTTCTATAGGTGGCAAGGATTTTCTGCAAAGGAAAGCCCGATTGCCGTGAGCAGTGGCTGAATTGGAAGAAAAAAAAAGCCCACTTACCTGTAGATCTTGACCTTGAGATTTTTTTTTGCATTTCATTCAAATGGCTGGCCTTTTCAAGCTCAGCGTAATAACTGATGAGTTTCATAGTTGCACCGATTATGCTCTTCATTATGTGTAAATGCCAGGCACTGCTACAAATGGAAGACTGTGAGCCATTTAAACTCGCTTCTGACAGTAAACACAGGTGCTGCCATCAATCATGAAGTGACACGAGTATAACAATATGGAAGCAGATGTCAGCTTCACAGTACAGGGTTCATAAAACATCCTGTCATAAACACTGGAAACCTTCATCGTTTTCCAGGATGCCGGTGATTCCTTACTCCGCAGTCTATAAAATCGTGCGGGTGTTGAGAAATAAAGGTACGAAATACAAATGCTTAGCATGATTGGAAACCATTTGAAACTATATATACTAAATTCTGGCTCTAAGATGTTAGATGTTAATGTATTTATTTTTTAAATTATTATTATTTCAGGGATATCCCAATCACGATAAAGCATATTTGCCGACACAAAGTACCAGTCGAATGCTACTATAAAATCTATGCCATGTACGTCTTCGAAAGTTCAGCAGCTTTAAGAGGCAGCAAAACAACACACCATACAATTTATATAAGTACTTTCATTCAACAAACTAACATATGATTGTTCCGATGTTGCAGTATCGTATTTTTTTTGGTAGCAACAGACGTTTTGTCCCAAAAGCTGTTTCTGCGGAAAAGCCTTTTGCTTCTCAGTTCAGTCTCTGATAAAGTTGTCTTGCTCCTGCTATAATTTTTTTTTTATCCCATGAAGGTGAGATGTTTCTCCAACAGCAAGCCCTGGATAAACCTGGACATAAAATCTTTGCTGAGGGAGAAGATAAGGGCTTTCAGGTCAGCAGATCAGAAGGTCAGAAGAGCTGAAAGATGGACAGAAAAAAAGGAAAGAACAGCCTACGTGAAGAAAATGGAATCACAGCTGCTAGACAACAACATGAGTGATGTCTGGAAAAGCCTACAAACCATCTCGGGTCACAAGTAGTGCGTCCAGGCTGTAGGTGACTTGAGATGGGGGAATAAGCAGGACTTGGACCAGCCAGCCCCTCCCCCAACCCTCCTAACATGCCGCAGACACCCTCACCTACCTGTTCTTCCACCCAGAACTGCACATCTTTCAGCTCTCAGCTGTCATCCACCCCCTTCGCTTCAGATGACTCCACTAATGAGCCCGCCGCCGCCACACTGTCACACGATCCAAGTGAGGAACATTCTGAGAAAGACCAAACCGAGGAAGGCTGCACGTCCAGATGGCATCAAGCATGAAGCAGAGGAGAGTACCACAGCTGTGGAAAACCTCCTGTGTGGTGCGGGTGCCCAAGACCGCACACCCCAAAGATCTCAACAGCTACAGGCCAGTGGCACTAACATCGCAACTGATGAAGACCCTCGAGAGGTTGATGTTCAATCATCTTCTCCCCCTGTGAGGTCTTCATTGGATCCTCTGCGGTTTGCCTACCAGCTTGGCATCGGGGTGGATGATGCCATCGTCTACCAGCTGCAACGAGTTCTGCTCCGTCTGGAAAACTGTGGAAGCACCGTGAGAATCATGTTCTTTCATATCTCCAGTGCCTTCAACAACATCCATCCAGGACTTCTAAAGGACAACCTGGAGAGGTCAGGGGAGGATCACCAACTTTCTGAGGGATTCTGGATTACCTTACTGGTCGACCCGAGTATGTTAGGACATAGGGCAGTGTCTCTGACCTCACAGGAGAACCGCAGGGAACTGTGTTGGCAACGTTTCTATTCACCCTCTACTCTGCAGACTTCTCCATCAACTCACCAGGCTGCCACCTGCAGAAGTTCTCAGATGACTCTGCCATAGTCGCTCTTACAGATGAGGAAGGGTCAGGATCCAGAGCTTTGTAGGCTGGTGCCAGCAGAACCACCTCATGTTAAATGCAGACAAAACAAAGGAGCTGGAGGTAGACTTTCGGAGATGCAGACCCACCTGTCTGACACAGGTGAACATCCATGGAACTGATGTGGAGATAGTGGACTCTTATAGGTACCTGGGTGTTCACCTGAACCATAAACTGGACTGGAGTCACAACACTGATGCTCTTTACAGGAAGGATCGGAGCAGACTCTACCTGCTGAGGAGACTGGGGTCTTTAGGAGTCCATGGGGCGCTCCTGAAGACCTTCTTCAACTCTGTGGTGGCATCAGCCATCTTCTATGATGTGGTTTGTTGGAGCAGCAGCTTATCTGTAGCTGAGAGGAACCAGCTGGATAAACTCATTAGGAGAGCCAGCCCTGTCCTGGGATGCTCTTTGGACCCAGTTCAGGTGGTGGGAGACAGAAGGACTGTAAGGAAAATCACATCAGTGATGGACAACGTCTGTAGCAGAGCTGGAGAGCTCTTTCAGTGACAGACTGCTGCATCCTGGATGCTCTAAGGAGCGCTTCCGTCGATCGTTCCTCCTGGCTGCAGTCAGACTGTATAATCTTAGCCTTTCCCAACAAACATAATATCTATTCAAATCATGCAAATTGTTGCACAGGTCTTGAGCCAACCATTAATTGTTTATTCTGTTTATACTGTTCTAAGATGCTAACTGTCTACATCATGCAAATGGTTGTGCAGGCTCTGACTCAGCCATTAATTCTTTATTTTTGTTTTCCTCTAGTAAATGTGTTTAATTGTACAAGATATACAAATGTCATGATATATATGAAAAAGGTTTTGAGATGATTTATCAAAATCATTTTGTTTTACATCACAACAGACTGGCATATACAGGACTGCGTATACTTTTGAGAGACACAGTATGTATTGATGTATTGCCAGCATGGTAATAAGTGCTGCTTCATAACCTGGTATGAGACAACATTTATATCTAGTCTCTCCTCAGGAGTACCTCTGTCCTCACAGCATATTTCCCAGTAACTATATATTTTTTTCTCTCTTGTCAGTCATTATAAAAGAAGTGCGTGAGCACAAAAGTAAACACTGCAAAAGCTAAAGCTGTTGGCAAGTGACCCCTGGAGAGCAGCATGGTTGGGAGAAAGAGGCGATCGGCTGGAATTTGTTTAGAGCCTGAGTGCAGATCACTGCTCTCTTCTTCCATTCTCGATGACATTTAAGAGCCAATGGCATCAGGCAACACTGAGGACCGGAGACCTGTTCACAGCAATTCAAGATCCTGCTGCTTATCCAGCATAAACACCACTGGTCGGGTGTTGAAAAAGGTCAGTACTGTTGAACCCTCTGAGTCATAAAATATATACGTATAAGCAGGTAGACAAAATGCAAGAATGCTGTCTTTTACTTGCAGTTTTAGTTTTGTTTTTCATGTCGAGCACCCTTGTTACCTTTGTACCCTAGAAATCCTTTCATCTTTGTTCTAGATGCAGCTGATGCCATCGTGACATTTCCAGCTGATTTGGAAAAGGATGAAAGGATGATGAAAATGATGGCTATGATGATGATGATGATGATGCAGTGTGAGCAGCTGTGTTGGGCTAAGCTCCCTTTGCTGTGAGGAAGCATCAGTCACTCCTGTTTTTTGCATCCACAACCTCGATGGGACCTCCTGTAATCACAATTTTTATCCAAATTTAACCAATGGGAAGCTGTCACATTGATTTTTGGTTGAGTTCAATCACCTGGCAGATTTACATATCCCAGCAGTTAGCCTGTTGGCGCAAAGATGTGGGTGGCGGTAAACAGAAATATCAACGAGGAAATGCAGAGTGCACATAATACTGATTTGACATTGACTAACGCACAGAAAGAATTACGTATAAATCCTAGACAAAAAGCCCCATTAGTGGATGCTGCTGGGAATTTTCAGTATTTGTCACACTGCACAGTCATGAGGATAGTGACACTGTTGTGATCTTATACTGCCATCTGGTGTTTGGGATAAAGAAAAAAGCCTATGAAAGTTCTGAACATGTAAAAGCAATTAAATTATGCATTTTGCCTGGATTTGGCAGGTACACTATGCTAACCACCGTCTTTAAGAATTAATAGAAGAGTGAAAAAATTCAGGGTCTCATGCTAATCCATTTGACCATACATAACAGTAATTCCATTTAAATGCTTCTCTCTGCTCCTCTTAAGACATTGCAAGTATTACCATAGGTTCAAACAGTCATTAATGTTTTGGAAGCGCTTGTTCAAAATAAAACTTGGATCAGGATTATGTTTCACAAGGGAAGAAATATTCAAAATACATATTTTATTTTCAGAAATCTAAAACGAACCTACAGTTTAAGATCACTGTACATTGTACATAGCGGAAATATGCTCCTTTTGTTTGGTCTGTTATGTGATGTTTGAATCAAGTAACAATGGTAAGACTCTGTTTTGCATGAGTAGAATTTACTCAAATTAAAGAAAAGAAAATGTTCAGTGGGACCAAATATTGTCTTTTCTGGGTAAATTTATTAGATTTCAGTCAATTTTAGTCAGACAAATTTACAAAGACTGAGACCATGTCGTGACATGAAAGAAGGAAGTGAGGGACAGACACTCTGGACAGCATGTGTTGTGGTACAGGGGAGGTATACAGAGAAACAAAGAGATGGTTAGGTGGATTTCAATTCAAGGATTTCAATCTTAAATCTTTTGCTAAAATGATAAACAATAGTAACTCTGTATTTTCTGTAAAACCTAAACTGTATTGATAATTTGGCTAAGAAAAGAAGGTGCTGAGTGACACTAAACTCCATCCAGATGAAGCTGGGTTTGGCTGTACCTGACAAACTTGTTAGGATAGGGAGTCCCATCCAGAACAAGTGGCCTTGAAACTGACTACATTTGAAACCTGCTCCGAAAGTGGATAGGTCTTATACTCAAACTTTTACTGGTACCTGTGTAGATACCGTATTCGGCATCATGCAGATGTAGTGTATAAGAGCTATTTAGGAGTTAAGCAGAAAAAACATCCTTTCATCACCAGTTTGCAATAGGTGGTTATATACATAAAAATTCAGGAAGATCTCTGGTGGTCCACCACGTCCTTCCCTTTCTGTGAAAACAACCTAATGAAAACCTAACAATGGATTAAAAGTTATAAAAATGAAGTTTTCATAAACAACTATGATGTTTTGGAGATTGGGTAAAGACAACAGAAACCCGTTTTTGGTCTTGGCCTTTCTCTGATTGGCCACGAGATTTAAAGGAGCATAGCGTAAATTCCAAATTTTTTGCAGACGTCTGCCCCCTCTGGCAACCAGTTGAAATGACACCAGTGTTTAGCTCCAGGGGAGAAGAAGAAAAGCATCTGCCCCTGTGACTGCACTGGTCCTTTGTTTAGCCATGTAACTTCTTCAGAGGTAAGACAGTTATAAATAACAAAGTTAGCCCGTGTTCTCTCGCTAATGCATCGATTACGGCGGAGACTCAACAAAGTAGCCAGATGAACGAAAGCACACAGTGCGTCACACACACACACACACACACACACATGCACGGCCAGAGGATTCGGACCGAATCAGCCTCTCCCGAACTGACTAATGGAGCCTATAAAGGCAACTGATTTAGATAAAGTATAACTCATTTTACACATATCGGGCAATTGTAAGGGCATGTATGGGAAAGAAAATGAATATTTAACTTAAAAACTTGAACTATGCACCTTTAACCTCCAAGAGCAACTAATCTGGATTTACACAGAATGAAAAGGCCAAGAGAGCCATTTACTACAGGTAGGATATCAAATGCTAATAACATTTTAACCTCACTTCACCGAGGCAGCAATACTTTTAAAGCACTTTTTATTTGTTTCTTTATTAGATGTTAGAGACATGGACTATGTTGTGTAGCAGCATTTCTCATCAAATAATTACATCTATAGAGTAAAAAAAAGGCAACAAGTGGAAAAAAAAATATACAGACTGAATCCATTATATTTGTTCTGATTTAAAATATGTTTTAACATTATTGATAACTTTTAGTAGTATCATTTTTGTTTTGAGAAATAGCAAAACTACTGTTTGATTTGAGTGAAACTTTGCACCTTGGAGAACATTGCAACCTAGAAAAAAGGAAAAACACAGAGACGCATTCAGAGAAGGAGATAATCAGGAAACTCCACATAGAAACATAAAGCATAAACAGGCATCCAGGCATTGGAGGGATGAGATGTATCAAATATTTGTTAATCAGAAAGGGAAGTAAATGGACTATTTCTGCACATTGATGCCTTTTTAGAAAAGGCAAAATATACTGATTTGGTGAATGAATATTTAAATGTAGAATAACACTGCACTGTTAAATCAAAAGGCAACACAGTCAAAATCACAATTATCTTTATTCGGCAAAGATTGTGTGAACAATCAAGGAATTTGACTTTGGTTACAGTGCTCACAGCATCCAGACATTGTTCTGCAACAGACAGCTTGATTAATTTGACAAAAAGTGTGATATAATTTGATCTTGTTTTCTAAATACAAACTTATTCATGAAATAATAAACAATTGTCACTTTTTGTCTCAATAATTATGAACAACAATCTAACATGCTTAATTTTTTTTTTTGAGGGACAGAAAGCTTTTTTTTCTTTTTTGTAAATCAACTGTTTAATATAATTATTGAAGAAAATAGATCATGAAACCAAAAGAATAAATTTTCTTCTCCAGTATTTGATCATTGCTTACTTGGTAATTCTGCTTTAGAAGTTAATAATAATCATACTGAACCATTATGTCTTATAAATAACTCTCAGTTCTCTGCAAAAGCTTAGTTGCTTTTAGGATAAGTGCTTATGATACCAGTGTTTGGCATTTTATTAGTATATTTATGGCAGTTGGACTGCCACAACGATGAACATTGTTGCTTAAAAACAAAACACAGAACCATAAGGACAGGCAATAAATATCAGGAATATAATCTTGGGGTGCCACTAGCTATTAAATCTTGCCTGAAAAAATAAGATTTGAGGTTTGATTTAAAAAGACTTAGCCCAGTGGTGTAGCGTTGATCCTGAGGCAGCTGGTTCGGGTGCTGTTTGAGTTTGGGTGCTGCCATTGAAAAAACTCCATCACCCCAGTATTTAGACCTGATCCTTGGTATTAGAAATAGAAACTAGTTTTCAGACCTCAAAGACCTGCCAGGCACACTAAAGCTAAGTAATTCAGACAAATAATGTTGGGGCAGAAAATGGACTGGAAACCATTATAAAGGGGAAAAAACAAGGGTGACGTGATTACGTTTGGATCAGTTGGTTAGAAGACAAGCAGCTGCTAAGCACTTCACAAACCATAGAGACTATTAAACATATGTCAAGAGGCCTCCAAGGTCAAACTAATTTTAATGGAAGTAAATTCATACAATGTTTGTTTGGCTTTCCATATCGTAAATCACCAACAAAATCAATAGCTTTACATTCATTAAACCTACCGACCTATAGTGTATAAACAGTAACCTATAGTTACTGTATTTTCAGACTATAAGACACACTTAAAATCCTTAAATTTTCTCAAAAATTGATGGTGTGCCTTGTAATCCGGTGCACCTTATATATGATTATCGTTGTGCTTACTGACTGATTTTATGTGGTACAATGCACTCAGAAATCTGTCAATATGTGTAAGTACAACTTTGGTAAGCAATGAAGCCGCTCTGCTCAATGGATATTCGGAGCATTACGGTACACTGTGTCACTACCTGATCAGACCCCTGAGCTGTCTACAAATATATGAACCCAAAATTAACCTTAGTTTTAACATTCAGTTGTTTTAAAAGTTTTTAATTATCCTTTAAGTAATTCAATACTGTTTTTATGATAGCTGAAAAACAAAAGTATGTTTGTTATTGGTCAAATTTGTTTCTTTTAAACTTACAATTTTTGTGGACTGATCACTCATTTTTAACACAGTTTATGTATAATATGAGATAAGCTAAAATAAGATAAGGATAAGATAAAGCCCCTAAACCAGCATAGGAGTCTACAGGAGTAAATACAGAAGGAGCAACTCTGCCTGTATGTTCTGCATTTTATGGTTGCAATAACCAGCGATAACCACTGAAATTAGATCACATGGTGCAGATCATCAATTTGGGCTGAGATTGGTTCTGGAGATGAGTTTTTACTTGATGAGAATAATGCAGAAACCTAATAGATGGACCATAATTTTATGTTTATTCATTTGTTATCGCTGTATTTCACAAATTAAGGCTGAAACACGTTGCCAAATTTAGTATCATAGAGTTACAGAGGACCAACAAATGCAAGAAACTGTGCAAAACAATTGTTTTTCAAGGGTCTTAAACTCCAGCCATATTTACAAGCATCGTAGTGTAAGACACTGGAATGACCTGGAAACTTTAAACAACACTTTTCTAGGCCTTTAAAAAGCTGTGTGTATGCATGTGTGCATGCTCAGCACGCAGAAATATGACGTAATTATTGTTGATGCACAGAGAAGGCTCAGGCTTGTACATGTGTGAAAGAGTGAAATAAATTTAAATCAACAGTCCAACTTGTCTCTTTATTGAAATATATAATGTATTAATTCATACATTTATTAACTTGTAATACCACACGTCTCTTTGTTTAAGAGCATAAAACAAAGTATTTCAGCATGAAAGCATGTATTTATTTACATATTTAAAAACATGCCATACCACATGTCTGTTAAATAGCATAAAACAAGGTAGGAAATTACGTAGTTATACAATAAGATACCATATGCCTGTCTGCTAATTTCAGCATTGAAATATGTTTTTTTATGTATGACAGCATCTCGTATCATAAACACACTTCTGCCGTTTGTAACAAACCAAACCGTGTGAAATCCGGTAGAAATTCAGGGAGTTATGATTTATTTTAGTTGGGCAAGCAGCTTCCTCAGCACAAATAAATGCACTGGGGCCACGTGAGAGACCCATCCAAGATGGCGGCAGTGGTGAAACGTCAGTGCCAACAGGCAACGCCAGTCCATGGGGCGTCTACTTATATAATGTCTACGCGTGATTCGTGTGTAAAAAAAGAGCATGCAGCGACACGGACTTATTAACCCTTTTTCCTATGGGGTTCAGCACTGCCCCCTAATAGTGTGGCGTGGTACTTTTTGCCTCAGCAAATTTGAATTGCTCATTAATGGCCAATTACAAATAACTATGTTGCACACTCATATATATTTTAGACAGACTGTGGAACGTCAGCATATGCGATACGTGTGACCTAACATGTATATTGACGGTATAAAGCGGGGCATCAGGGGGCTGCCTGTGTCAGTCAGACAGTCGCCCTTCTCCCATGTATTTAAGCGGGCAACCTCAATTTAAAACAGCAGTCTGATTTTTTTTTTCTTTTTTTGATGCAGCAGAGACATGACAGAAGATGTAAGAGCTGCAACGTCCTTGACCATCCACTTTACCCCAAGCCTTCAGCTAACACTTTGGAAATCACATCGGTGTTGAAAGAAATAAACATGTATGCCTGCCAAATTGTGTTCTCTGCTATGTGTTACATGTCATTACTAAAATGACAACAGACTAAGTGTCTGTAAACAGACTGCCAGTGACAAACGGATTCAATTTAAAATGGGCTGTGTGCAAGACTTCCTGTTAAAGGTTGACATGACACTGATTCGAGTTTAGGATCACGATCCATTGAAAGAACAAATTTAATCTGAAAATATGCCATTTTATGGATTGTTCAAGACTTTTGCACAATTTATATGGGTATAATTTAATTGTTATTTACAATATTATGGCTTGAAAGGCATAAAGATAATTTGTCAAAAATACCAAGTATCTAATAAAAGTGAAAGTATATATTTGTTTGTTTTGACCACAAAAACACAAAAAATGGAATAAAAAAAATGAAAAGCAAAGGCATGTCATGAAAAGCACATATTTGGCTGCTCATCAGCATGCCACTCATTTAAAAGTATTTTAAATGAGTGGCATAAGCTAATAAAAAAGATGGTATTAGAAGATGCTAATAGATTATTATTATTATTATTATTATTATTATTATTATTATTATTATTATTATTATTATCATTATCATCCCTAGGATCTTAGCTGTTCCTAAGATTGCATTGTCAGATGTTTCGCAGGTATCTATTGGAGCCACTTCTCCAGAGTGGGGGTTACTGCCCCGAGTGGTCCGATTATCATGGGCACTACTGTTGTCTTTATATATATATATGTATATGTATGTGTGTGTGTGTGTGTGTGTGTGTGTGTGTGTGTGTGTGTGTGTGTGTGTGTGTGTGTGTGTGTGTGTGTGTGTGTGTGTGTGTGTATGTTAAACATCACACAGACCTTTTACCTAATGGTGGTAAAAGGTCACATGTCACGTCGAAACAACTTTGTGCTTCCTTCAAGGTCACTTAACCATTAAGACAACAATTTTTATTGCCACATTGCCAGACAGGACACTGTTTAAAAAAAGATCACTCGACCATTGACAATACCTGAGCAATGAGTACTTTCAATAAGAATTAAAAAGAGAGCACACATAGTTAAATGATAGCAAATTCAACTCAACAAAAATCATTAGGCCAGAGTATTAAAAGTTTTCTGGCCAGGATTACATTTTATAGTAAAGAAGAATAAACAGAGCAGACGTGGTTAATAGCAGCAATGGCTCAGTAAACAAATATTCGAAAGAAACAGCTAAAATCCGATGTACTGGGACAGTATGAAAAATTATCATTGCAAGTGTTGCTAGTTTCAGTGAGGAGTCATCGTCATGTAGAATATCTTCCAGCGTCTACTCAAATGCTTTTATTATTCAATCTAGAATTTTAAGTGATGTCAACTCGTATTACATGGCAACGATATTTTCCTGCACGAACATCATGAAGCTTTTTTACTTTTCAATGTATTTTAAATTCAAATGGTAGCAATTTTCTAATGGTGTTTTAATGATCTTTTAATTAGTCTCATCCACTCTGCCTCTGTTGTGTGACACTTTGATACTAAGGATACTGAGGTTTGCATTCTGTAGCACAAAACTCTGCATTCCTATGCTTTTTTTGGAGCATCTGCCTCTTGATCTGCAATCTGTCATCAGACACAGGGAACAAAACGTAAAAATTAAAAGGTCAAGGAGGCTCGACCTGTCTCACCGTGCAGCGTGATTGACACTGATGGTAATATCAGGTTGCTTCATCTGCACGTGGTTTGCATGATACGTTTGAGTTTATTTAATTTTTACTCATGTTTCAGATTGCTACGTTTGTTTACGTGGCCAGTTAGTGGGATAATAGTTCCATTTTGGACTCAAAACCCAGGCTAATGTGGTGGACGTTCAATTTGAACCAACTGAGGTGAGATCAAGGCTTTATCTTAGGTTAGACACAAAGTGTTCATGTTTTGGTGCCTATGCATGTTTCCAGGTTACGACGTTTTTTGTGTGTAATAAGCTCTCAAGTGATGGAGCATCTGCATTTTTGTTGTTTTATGAAATGGTACCCAATAGACTTGAGCATCGCTGCGAATCAGGCCCAGATGTCTGCAAGCAGAGTTGCGCTGTTCCTTTTATACCACATGATGGCGGTGTTTGGACAGCATCGGCAGTCAAAACAGCCAAGTAAGATGGAAAATATGTGTGCAACAAATGTAGGCGGGGGTTGTTATAGTGATTCAGCTCCTTGCCACAGGAGAGAGAGAGAGAGACCTCTCAGAGGCGCACTGCATATTTTTCAAAAATTCATGAAAAAGAGGCAACAAATGAAAAGCCTGCAGGTATTATGAATTTGATTTAGTGGCTTAATTCTCAAGGGAGACAGAAAAAGGGGGTAGGAAAACAGCATGCAGTGGTTCACAGAGTGTTGTGGTAAATTACACATTTAGGGGCAACAAATTGCAACCTGAAACCATGTTTACTGTTTCACAGCACCCCATCCACAAAAAAAAAAAGAAAAAGTGGGAAGAGAGAAAAAAGAAATGCATGCATGTGGTTTGTCTTTCCTTTGCAAACCTGGTTAACCCCAACTGGGATAAACCCATGAGTTTATAAGGGATGTGTATGCCTACAACACATTAGCAACTGTGCTTGGATTCCTCTGTGCTTCAGGAAGGCATCATTTAGCAACATGAAACGGCGCGTGTGAGACAGAATGTCTTTGTTGAGTCCGTTTCAAGTTAATGAACCTCTGCTGAACAAAGCTGACCAACCGCAATAGAAAAAATGAATATCGTTTAATCTGAATGATTACAGGGAATCACTGAATAAGCAGGTCTTCGCGGCGTGCCGAATTTGATTAAGTGTAACCTTTACGGAAGTCCTTTGCAGCCGTGTGACTGATGACTGAACCAGACTCTGTCCGCCCAGGTTTGCTTTTAATAAATGTATATGGATAGGCTTTGCATCAATATCAAATGTACAAAGAGGCTCAGCTTTCTCCCAAAGCTGAGGGTGCAGAGGTGGAAACTGAATAAGAGTAAAAATACATGAAAGCAGGTTTCCAGCAGTCGTGCACATCCTTCAGGTTCGACTTTAGACATAATGCTTGTTAAAATAAATAAATAAATAAAATAACCACCAAACTCCCCTCATCCTTTCACATTTGGTCCTTGAATATCTCATTTTGGAGACTTTTCAACACTTTTTACTAGAATTTTACTAGGCACTGTGTCTTCTTGGTATTGTCATGTGTCTTTATGCGCTTTTCTTGGGCATGGTTTAACTCTTTTCTGGCAGTTTTATGAGTACTTCATCTCTTTTAACCTTTTCAATATTGGTATACATTTGTATCTCTTTCTTGCTTCATTTTCCTTTGAGCTGTCATTTTTTTTGCAAGTCCGCTTGATCCTTCTTTTGGTTCCTTTTCCGACTGTCTCCGGCTCAGTTTTTAATTTGTTTTGATGTCTTCCGCCGTTTTTGCATGTATTTGCTGCAGTTTTGCATCATGCACCCTCTCCCTGCTGTCCTTTTGTGTTTGAGAGTACTTTCCTCTGCATTTGCACCGGGGTTTGTATCTATTTGTATTCATTTAGCATCTCCCTTTAGTCAATTCTTTCTCGATTTGCATATTTATTTTGTGTTTGTGTGTGTGAGTTTGCAGTCCATTTGCGTTTGTTCGCTATCTCATTTTAATTGCTTTGCACATTTTCTGCTTTTTAAAATTTTCTTGTGGTTGTTTGCTTCACTTTGTACCATTTTGTGGCTCTGTGTGATTGTTTTTGAGTCATTTGCCATCTCTTCAGAGTTGCTCTGTATAGCCTTGTGGAAATTTAATTGGGTTTCCAACAAGGAATGCCAATCATTTCCTAAACCATGTCTAAACCAGAGCTCAGGACTCAGGAGAGGAACTTAATCTAGTAGGTTATACCTCAGATTTGCTAAGGGGATTTTATGTATGTATTAGCTTATTAGACATAGTCTTTCAAATGTAAATTTAATATTAGGAAATTTTGATATTTAAAATCGGAAATTAGATCAACACAAAATACCAGAGTGGTTGAGTGTAAACTGAGCAACCATCCAAAAAAAACAACAACAAGCATTTAAGAAATATACATTAAAAAGTTTTAATGTATTCACCACTGTTTCCCATATATAGGGGAGACCGGGGCTAGTTGACACACTTTTTACACTCATACATAAATATTGGAATCAAAACCACATATATCACCATATATAAAAAACATCTGTACCAGATGAAAGAGCAAAGTCTCAGGTATATATTTTGTATTCCGGTATTTTTCATATCTTATTTCTAAGATAAGTTATAAGCGATCTAATGGAGATTGTCACCATGTGACATGTTGCCCCTCCAAAGGGTAAGTTGTCACACTATATGGGGTTTTGCGACTAATAAAATAAGGGCAAAATTAATTTTGTTGTTATTTTTGAATGTTAAGTGAATAAATGACAATAACTCACTTTTACTACTTATGAAATAACATGAAATAATATGCAACATGCATTACGAAACTGACACTTAAACTTTGAATACAAACAAAAGAACAAAAGAAAACTGCACGAGTCAGACTCCTCACCTGAGTTGCAGTTTTGGCATAGCTTATGCAGATTGAATTGCCAGGAGCACATGCATCATATGAAATAACATGATATAAAATTAAATACTATGAAACATTGATTGATAGCTGTCTGACCCTGAATGTCCGCTGGTGTGAATGTTTGACAGTATCACCCCAAAGTACAGTAATTGACATTAAAGTGCTTCCCTGTACTCCTGTTCGACTTGTGACCTAGGGTCACCTGCCTGACTGCCCTCAGCATCACGTCAGGTGCTGCACGGCCATGCTCTGTTTTTCTTTTATAACTCCTGACCATCTTCTCACTTTGTCCTCTCTTTCCTGTAAAAATAATGTAAAATATTTATTAGAACGTATTGATTTAAATTACCCCCAAAAAGTAAGTAAGTAAGTTGTTAGATGTGACAACTTGCACCAAAAATTACTGTGACATGTTGCCCCAAATGACCATGTTTGCTAATGCTAGCTCTATCTTAACGTTAGGCTAAATCAGAATAATGACTGAGGTATGACTGGATGCCTTAATATATACTTTAACGAGTCCATATGTATAACTGCTAGAATTTTTATCTGAATGAAGGTTATTTAAAAAAATATAGAGTTAATATTTTTTACTTTGGGTACTGGAAAATGGTCAATTGGTGCTCATCTCAATTTACTATGTCTTGCCCCTATATCTATCTATCTATCTATCTATCTATCTATCTATCTATCTATCTATCTATCTATCTATCTATCTATCTATCTATCTATCTATCTATCTATCTATCTATCTATCTATCTATCTATCTATCTATCTATCTATCTATCTATCTATCTATCTATCTATCTATCTATCTATCTATCTATCTATCTACAAATTCCAAACTCAGATTTTGTAAGTGTGTCTTAAAAATGGAAATCAAGTTTGTTCGAGTTTTCTAATCTGCAAACAGTAACCTAAACAGATGAGTCTGAGGCTGAGCGCACCTCTTGGGAAGTAATAGGCAATATCGAAATAAATGAGGAATGATCACTTTGCATTACACCGCATAACTCCAGAGGAGCAAGGAGCGACTCCAGCTGGCACCATCTCCTTCGCTTTCTGAGCCCAAGTGAATGTAGTACAACAACCTGACACTGGTGTGCGCACTGCAGCTTTCATTTCAACCCACTCACACCAGGACCCGCAGCAGCCAAAGTGAAGTCAACCAGCATGAGCTACGCACAGGCAGGAAAATACGTTGCAACGCCTTCAAAATAAATCATCTAAACCTTTAACAGGAGGACGAAGAGGCACTTTGAATACCAGGATGAGGGTGAGTTATGCATGTGAATTCTCAGAATCTGAGAAGGCAGAACCCTGGAGTCCTGACATTTTTGGTGGCCCAAAATAAGGGTTTTCTCTTTTTGATTAATGTATAATCTACTGCCTTGATATTTTAGTTTAAGTTTAGAAAGTGCAAATCCATATCGCTGTAAGAAGCAAGACATAAAGTCTTCTGACATAACTTATTACTCTTTTGTGGGAAGACTGCAAATTAAAGATTATCTGGGAAAATAAACTCAAGTTTCATTTGGAAAAAGGCCAGAAATCCTTTAAAATGTGTATCTAGTCCATCAACTTTAATTTATCTACATAAAAAAGAAAAAAAGTGGGGCCTCAAAACTATCTCTAGCCCAAGGGGCCACATCCTCTGATGTCCAACCCCGCTATTAAAATAATCTTCCGAGTTTATGTTTTTTTTTTTACATAATCTTCCCGGGGCTGCTTATCCAACTAGAGGTTTTAGGCAGCTGCAAAGCCCGCTTATACTTGGGCCAGCCCTGTGTGTAGAAATGAGTGAACACCAGGAAGACTGAAAGCATCTGCAGGGTGACCAAGACTGCAGAGAAAAAAAATGTTTCGCTTTGACTTTGATGGCTTTCCTTTTTTGGAGGGATATTTCTCAGCAGCTTGAATGAGCATTCTAGGAATTAAAGTGTGTTTCTTGCTCCAGGAAACAGTTTCTGGTCTCAATACTAAAAGTTTTTTTTTTTTTTTTTTTTTTTTTTTTAAGTTACAATCCACAAAATCTTGCATAACACCACTATTTCTGTGGTTTAACGTCATCTAAGTGAAGTGCAAGAGAGCATGCTGCCGTGGTCGGTGCTTTGTCCCACCGTATGAAGCATTGAGCAACAACTGCCTTACTTTCCGCGTGTGTATCCGTGTGCTGCTGATCAGTTGGCTGAAGGAAAGCTATTCAGGCTTAAAAGGAAGGGCAATCTGGCAGTTTCTGGAGGCGGATAGCATGACCAGTCATGTTGTTGAAGGTAAAGGAGTGCCGCCCACCACCTGAGCAGTCAGCTGGCTAATTAAGCAGCAGATAAAAGCCTGTCAGACTGCTACATCTACATTCTAGACCAGGTTGCTCTGCATATCAAAGTAATGGTAATTGGTAAAGATACACCAACAACTGTAATAATAATTATGGTTAGAATATTTTAGCAGCAGTATGGAAAATTGTTGCTTCTCCAATTTGAACAACAACACTTAAATCTGTTATGTTTTTTTTTTATTATTATTATTGTGCAAACATTTTGATACCATGTGGTACCCATTGACCCCCTTTCTTCACTCTGTTGTGTTCTCCCTCTAATGCTTTAACATTACATTAATTGCGGTTATTGCTGCAATTAACTTTTTATTCTCTCTTTTTTTTTCTCTCAATAGAAGCTACTCTTGGCCACTGCTTAACCATATTTCTATCTTAGACAAAACCATTGAAGGCTGCCCTTAAGTATGTTATTTAATTTTTTTTAATAGATAATACTACTGGATCAGTGCAAGTCTCTTTAACTGTATTGCATTAACCGTTACCTACTCAAAGCTAACAACTAACCTCCACAGCTAATATTAACTCTGTGTACCATTTTTTATTTACATAGAGAGGAGTCTGTTTAATCCTTTTAGCTCTCAGTTGGTTGTGGAACATTATTCCGCTGTATTTGAAATAACGTGATGATGGACCAGAACAGGTTGTACAGTAACCTATTAATTAAATCAGCATCACACTCCTGTTTAGCAGAAGCATTACAATAATCTACATATGTAAAACAGGTATTTTTTGAAAGGGGCCTAGTCAAGTGCTGTGACCAAACCAATATAACCATAAAAACACATGTATTTGTTTTTAAATAAAACAAAATACGGCAATCGTTTGTCCTGAGAGTGTTTACTAGAGTCCTTTTTGAGCCTGACAAGAGTTTTGCACTGGGCGCATTAAGCAGACATAAACATCGTTGTGCCATATAACAGCAGCACAGTGGAGCCATCAGGAAAACAAGATATTATAAATATAATGCTTATTCTTAATAAATGTAATTAGAAATGAGAAGTTTGAGATTTAGATCCTCTCTGAGAACTGCTGTATGCTTACAGGGGCCCTGCTCGCCTGGGTCAGGTCTCTTGTGCCTTAGACTGGCTCTAAACATTAAATATGATTGCAATATCTTGTTATGTAAAGATCTCGAATTTGAACAGAATCGCATTCTATACAGGAGATGAATTTGAGCGTTTTTTCTTGTTTATTTATTTGTCCTAAGATGACATGCGTTCTAATTTGCAGCTGTGTAAATCAACTTAAATTAAATCTCAACTGTATACTCTATGCTTTACACTCTAAAGCATGGGTCTTCAACGTTTTCCAGGCCAAGGACCCCCAAACTGATGGCGAGATGGAGCGGGGACCCCCTAATTATATATATTGTATAAAATTGTGTTATATCAAACTGGTCCTATAGTGCCATGTGTAAATGTACCTTGTTATTGTGCATTCAATTCTAAGATACTCAAATAATACACAGGTTCATATATTCATGTTTTTATTTTAAACATGTGCAAGGCACAGTGAGTAGGGTGGCCATGCCACTGCCATTTATAAACATAACATAATACAATAAACTGATACCTGCCAAGACCAACAATGTCTGTCAATTGCATGTAATCATGCATAAAGACATTTCAATTTAAAGACATTTCAATTAGTGGAAAAAAATTGCAGGGGGGATATAGAAAAATGTCTAATCAACCAAAACTTTCGCGACCCCCATGCAGTACCTCCGCTGACCCCCTAGGGGTGCTCTAAAGCACATACGTCAAACTCAAGGCCCGCGGGCCAAATCCGGCCCATCAAGGTAATTTATCTGGCCCTCAAGAGCCAAAACAGGCATATCATGTCATAAAGTAGAGGTATATGTCCGTTTAAAGTGTATTAAGTGGCTAAAACTGTGCCTCTTGTAGGGAATGTTGATTTTTTTTCACTGTGTAGTAACAGCATCCTGCCACTAGATGTCAGTTTTTCCACAACACATTAAAACGACCCAGAAATGTCCAAAAAGAGAAAATGTGATGCAGAATCATGAGTTGTGTATAAAGGTGCCAATTTTATGTTACTGGGATTTTATTGTTTTTATTTTCATGGAAAGACATTATGAAATCAAAAGTGTCATCAATACAGGTGCAACCGGCCCTTTTAATGACTTCACGGTGCCAAAGCGTCCCAGTATAGAAATGAGTCTCACACCCCTGCTCTAAAGCAACGCTCGACTAATTTAAGATGAAATTACAAAGGCTTTTATTTCTAAAAAACCCTCCCCGGAAGTCGTGTTTTCACTCCTCCCCGCACCGTGTTGACACCGGCCATTCAGTACATCCCCACAGATCAGCCTTGGACCGCCGTATTCAGAGACGCAAGCTCCTCCAGTTCCTGTTTCCGCTGCAGCCGTTCTGCCCAGCTTTCTGGAGCGACGAGACCCGCGTCAGACCCAGCCTCCCGCAGCCCCTCCAGTCGGATGCCTCTGGAAGCCGGCGCGTCACACCGGGGTAAGGAGCGCACTCTCATTTTGCTTGACGGAAACGCAGACGCCGTGAAAAGCAGGCTGCTGCTCGCGTCTGCACCCCCCCCCCCCTCCTCTTCCCCGGCCTGTTGACTGCGTCGCGGCTGATCGCATCGGGGTGGCCGAATAGCGGCCGGGTGCAGGCAGCGGTCTCCGTGACCGTTATCTGAGCGCCGCTGCTCGGACGTGTTCGGCTGCAGATGGGGGGGATGCGAGGATGCTATTCCGCTGCACCGGGTCCCTGCTTTGTTTGTTTATTTCTGGGCAAAAGCAAGCAGGACCCGTGTCGTTACCTTGGACTCAGATGAGAGATTGCGTTGTAACCTCTGGCGTGTGGTTGGATGAATCAACGCGCGTTCCCTCCGATTCTCTTGGAGAGGCACGTCGGAGCTGGAAAGCCGTAGCTCACAAAGCTAAATGTTTGTAGCCACACGGGGGTTCTGCCGTTGAAACTAAAGGCTGGAGCGCATGTGACTCACAACCTGGAGAGAAAGCCGCATGACACCATTTGTCATGTGTGCCCATCCTCTTCTGTCTGTGGTGTTATGAGCGCAGCCGCTAGTTTGGGTCAGCCTGGCTGCATCGCTGCTGCTGCTGCTGCTGCCAGGATGTGGGAAATGTGCAGGTTAATAACCAGCGCAGCCAGACAGACAGGAGTTTGATTTGAACACCAGGAGGTGTGGTCTAATAAGGCCTCCGATATGGCTTTTGAATGAAACGCTCTGGCGTGACATCAGAACAGCGATACGAGGGGGGGTGGTGGCTTCTGTTTCGCACCAACTTTCTAAAAGCTGCACGGTCGCAGAGGCCAGGGACGCTCTCATACGCGGAGACGACGTGAGCGTTGCAATGACGCGAAGGTGCCAAACGTCCTGGTGTACATTGCTTGCAAACTCCGTGCGTATGATGCAGGTGGATGCCGGTGACAGGCTTTACGTGCTGGGTTGCTGTCCTGCTGGAAGGTCACCCTCCACCCCAGTTTTTACAGTTTTTTTTTTTTTTTTTTTTTTTTTTTGCAGCCTCTAATAGATTTTCTTAATGGATTATCCTGTATTTAGATGCACCCATCAGCTCTGACCAGCTTCACTTCCTATGCTGATTTTTTTTTAAATTTTTTTTTAGGACCCCACACCATGATGCTGACACCACCATGTTTTACCGTGGACATGGTGTTTTCAGAGTGATCCGCAGTATTAGTTTGCACCACATACTTTATATTTTGGCCAAAAAGTATTTTTTTTGTCCCATCTCCCCAAAGCATCTTCCACATATTTGCTAACCTGATTCTCGCCTGATGGATTTGGTTCCGCAGAGCTCCCCACGGCCATCTGGGGTCGCTTCATTGGAGTTGTATTTCAGAAGGAGGGGGGGCCTTATCCAAAATCCTTGCGTATGATTGGATAAACCACTTGTCCATCATCTTTACTGATGTGGCACAAGCTATTGCCAATCCCGGTTGGGAGAAGGGCGAGAACATGGTTTCCACTAACAAAAGCCTTCAAAGCCTCTCAGGTGTTCTTTTAAAGAATGAATATTCTGTAAGAATAGTAGATTGTACAACACGGATGAAATAGCAGCATCAATGTTACCGCTCGCTACAGTCGCTTCTCTGATGCGTCACATCTATGAAAATCCCGGTGATTGGCTCGTCCGTTTTAAGTGGTATTGACGTCCCTCTCAATGTCAGCGATTCCAGATGGATGTGTGGAGCTGTGTGGAGCTCGGACGAACTACATCCACCTGGCGAGAGTCAGGTTACATGTATGCAAAGAATAAAATAAATGAATAGCTAAATAAAATTAAAAATGAAAATAAAATGATATGACTGACAAAAAAACTGGAATATGCTAAGTAATATTCAACTAAATATTCAGAAATATAAAAGTCATCAAAAGATCAACTTACCATAAGGCCGAACCAGTGAAAGGCCTGAGCTTGTTTCTGCAACCTGGCTGTCCCATCTAGGGGTAAAGGAAGACAGTAGCTACATTTACATGGAGAAAAGTAATCAGAATCATTTTCTTTTCAGGGAAATTGGATAACTGCGCATACCAGAGTGGTTTTGTTCGAAATAAAGACAGGTGCATATAAACGCACATCATGATCGGATTAACTGTGTGCCCATATAAACGGTACAATCAAATTATTATTTTTCACATTTCAATCCGATCGTGACATTTTGTGCACGTTAACATAGCTAATGACCCACAAAGTGTGTTGCCTATTTGATCGCCAGGATCCTTTTGTACTTTTAAGGCCGCAGTCATTGCGCCGCTTTTCCTAGAAGTTTACGCCAAAGGTCTTTTTGCGGCTGGCAGGGTGGATTCTTCACCAACAGTGAATGGCTTCTTTGCCTCGGCAATACGGTTTGCCACCGAACATGACGCTGTCAGCGTATCTGTTCATGTGACCGGGACAGCTGTCAAGAGTGAGCCGCAAGCCGTGTTGCCAGCCAGTTCTCATGCGAATTTTGAGCAAACTTTCAAGCATTATGGGAACATTAGAGAAGACGGCAGCGACAGGAACAGCTGATCAGTCATGTGAGGTAAATGTTGGCTACGTCAGAACTAATTCGACAAATGCATTCCTGTCTCTTCTAGCACATTTACTGCTTTTCGGAAGAAGAAAAAAAGAAAAAAAATCAAAAACCACCTCAAGGTAATGTTAAAAACTTCTTTTTTTTTTTGCAAAATTTTGTAAGTTTCTTTTGTAAGATTCAAATTTTGCCATTTCCATTATCCTTTTCTAATGTGACACTTCTAAACACGCATTATAAACATTGCTGGAAACGCGACTGCAGATGGATGTAATGGACAGAATATGGCCATTGGTCACGACAAAACACGCCTCAAAATAAAACATTGTTCAGGTTTGGATGAGAAAAAAGAAGAAGCAAATAACGCAAGTTATTTATTCTTTCTGTGCATTCTGGTACCCAATAACCCATGTACTGGTGCAGTACCGGTCCATGCTCTGGTGGATGGGAACCACTACCCTACGTGGCTCCTGGCATAATTTTGGTCAGCCATATTTGTAGAGTGCATCACTAATAGTTGTCCTGTCAACTGGATGTGGAAAAGTTCAAGGAGCATCTCTTATCTCTTCTGCCTGTTTTACAAGACTCGGTTCATCTTCCTTACAGAACAGCAAACTATTTGACAATAAGTGCCATGATAATTCCAGACTTCCAACCCATTTGCGCCAGCACTTCTGTTTGAATTGCAGCGGCTGATAAGGTGGAAGGCAACTCAACACCTATGGACAACTAATTCATCATTAATGTTATCTTATAAAGCGTGCCTTGGTTACTGGCAGAGCAGATTGATTGAGTTAGTAGCCGTAATCCATTCATGAATAAGTAAACAGCCGTATATACTGCGGCGACAGCACTTTGTGCCCGTAGTCTCGGGTTCTGTCGCCGGCAACAAGATAGATGTCTGCCTAAATTTAAACTGCTTTCAACTGTCAGCGGCCAATTATTTTACGTAAAGCAAAAGTGACTCATTCTTCGGCTGCAATTTGCTTTGATCAGGACTGGCGTGCCATTTTTACATTTTTTTTTCTTTTTCTTTTTTTTTTTTGCACTGAACTTGGGTGCTGGGTTCATATCTGCCAGTTCAAATAATTACATTGGAGATGTTAATTCAAGGCTGTGCAATTTTTGATGATTAAATCAAATAATAGAGAGGGCACTCAGAATGACCCTTAATATTTGCAAGGAAGTTTTTTTTTTTTTTTTCCTCTTCCACAATCCAGCTCTGACTTTTCCGACAAATGACACCAGCACGCTGGCACACTTCCTACCGTGTTTACGCCGAGTCACATGCATCCTGCCATGCACTTTAGAGAAGTAGCCTCCCTCACTTGATCTGATCTACTCTCCTCCGTCTCCTGTGTTTCATGCTCTCGCTTTCTGACCTTTGTGGCCCCACGTCTCATGCCTCACACCACTGTCTGTCTTCATTTTTTTGACTAATGACTTCATTAAACATATTAGTGTTGCTCTGCCAAAGCCGTTAGGCGCGCTGCACTGAGCAAAAATTGGCAGTGACTCCTGTAATAATTTAGACTGTATATATAATGGTGGCGTTCATCACATGGTGAGGAGCTTTTCTGTGTTTGTTTGCCCCCCCACCCCACACCCCAAACCCACCATCACTTTTTTTGTGCAACAACTCACTGCCAAGTGGAGTTTTATTTAAAATAGCACTCGGATTTGTTTTTCATTTCGGCTCTGTCTGCAGCGGCAGCTCCGTCATCACCTGCACAGCTAGCGACCATGTTTGCATGAAAAGCCATTCTAATTTCAAGCATCACAGTGTTTTGGCTCAGTGTACAGTGTGTGTATAATGCTTGATATTGGCTTGCGTGTGCTCTGTATACATCTCCTTTCCTGCTTTTGTTGTTCCAGATATATCCTGTAGTCCCCCCCCCCCCCTCTCCTGAAAACATCAGACTTTTTTTTCTTTTTGGAGAGGGGGGGGTTGCTTATTTCTGCTTTCAGTTGGGGGGGCGAGCACAAACAACAGGGAGGTAAAAACTCAATGCAAGGCTTTAAAATCCTTGTAGCATCGGGTGTTAACAATGCTACAAAAGGATGCAGGCTTATAGAGAAGCATTGTTTTGTGTGTATTGATCATCGCAGTGCAGTGCATCCCAGTTTTAGGCAATATTATCTCTAAATAGAGCAGGAGCCATTGAAAAGATGCCTTTGTTGAATATCCGGAATAAATATATATGGAATTAGGAGTGCATTATGTGCAGAAAAGAAGGCTGTTTGTTTGCATGTGATTGGTGTTTTATGGAATTTTTGTCTTTCATCTCGGGTTTTCTTCATCTTAGCCTTTTGAAAACAATTACTAACCTAATGATGGATAAAATGGGGATAATAAGTATGGGCCATGTCAATCATTTTCACAGTTAAATGTCTTTTTAATGGGGCTATTTACACGAAATTCACAACCCGAATCATATAAAGGTACAACGAATGAAAAGCAAAACGGTCCATTAATGTAATTTTGTGAAGTGAAGTGGAAAACCTCAGAGAATAAGTACCGAACATGCTTATGTGAAATGTTTTCAGTTATAAGGAGGAAAAGTCTTTGTTCATAATGACAGCTACCTTTGTTGAGATTATCAGGAAAGTCCCAACTACATTGCTCCATTAATGCTTCCTTTTAATTATCATATGCAGTATCATATACCAAAAACAGCCCCACATCATGATGTTCCAACCTCCAAACTTGCAATTTCTGCCATTTCTGTTGCAAAAGTGGTATGTGCAATTTCATTTAAAGAGTTCTGTTTTGGTCTTATCTCGTGGGACTATGCTTTTCCCAGTGTTATACTGGCCTATCCAGATGTTCTGTAGCAAACCTTAAATCAGCTTCAAGGTGTCTTTTCTTCAGCAGTGGAGTCTGGCGCGGTGTGGCCATAGAGGCCTTTGCACTTGAATGAGTTACTGACTGTTTTCATGTAAAGCCAGCTGCCGCTGATCCTCAGTCTTTCTGGTCACCTCTCTGAGTGGTCTTTGGCTCTTTGACAAATAAACTAAATATTCTTTTGACTCCTCTGTCATCGTTCAAGGAGAACCCGGTAAGGGTAATTTCACGGTACAATGGTGTACTTTAACCGTCAGATAATCGTCCTGAAGGAGCTCCCAGGAACATTCAGAAGTTTAGAAATGCATCTGTAAACAGTGCCATCAGGATGTGTTTTGCAAAAATCAGTTTGCGAGAGCTATTTACTTTTACTTATCATGACTTCTTGTGCGTTAGCATGGTAATGGAAGTGTTTATTTGCACTGATAGGGTTTAGGATTGCTTTCCAAATATTTACAGATTTCAGTGATTGTTCTTGGCTCCCTTTGCCTTTTTTAATGTTTTTTTTTCTTCATGTTTTCAATACTCGTTCCTTGTAACACACTTGTTAAATTTTTACCCAATTAGGTGCTAATTTGTACCATTTTCTTTGTATGTATGGATTACTTGAGCTGTTGCCCGATTCTGGTGTTAATTTCATGTCAATAAGCCCGCTAGAAACATATTGAGTAAGAAAAACGTTGACGCGTTCAATACTAATTTTTCTCACTGTAGCGCCTTGGAGACTTTTAAGAGAACAGCCACTGTACGGTATGTATGTAGGCACTGAGTTTGTTTTTAAGGCATTTTCAGGATGTGGCTAAAGGGCAAAATCTGTAGGAAAAAAGCCCTTTCCACATCAGTCTTCTCCCGCTGTCATCCTTTGCAGAGTGCCATTATTATCTGTATTGTAAGACAGAGTGTCTGTCTGGTGATTGTGCGAACCAATCACAGGTTGAGAGCGAGGCAGGTTTCCATGGAGAAACGGCAGCGAGGACCGGCCCAAGAGGCTGCCGAAGCCCAGCTTGAACAAGCTAGACTGATCTGGGCAGATAGCATTCTCCAGCAGGTGAAAGAGTAAGGCCCCAGAAGTGCCGCCTTTCTAAATGTCTTGTCGTTTATCTTCCTGTCTCACTCAGGTGTTTGGAATAGAAATTCAGTCAGAAAGGAAAAATAGTAGCTCTACCCAACAGCGTTGCGCCGTCAGGTTGGATAGACAGTGGATTTATAGCACATAAAGTTGTCGTTGTTAGATATCAAAAATGTTACAATGTTAGAGTTTGGGTCATAGTTTAACTCAGAATGTGGCCTGCCTTTGTTTTGGTGGTAACCAGTGCAAGGTCTTGACCTGAACTCTACCTCAAACGGTCTGCTGCCCTGGCTGTGTTTGGCCCTGCAGGGAGGTTGCTCAGCAGGAGCAAAAACAGAAAGGAAAAAAAAAAAGAGAGAAGATAACATCAGAAAAGATGTGTTTCCATGCGCACATAAGCAGACTTATGTGTGCATGGTTTTGCTATATCTCGGGGAGTTATTGCTACAGCAGCCATGCCTGGGAAGTGGGTCTTAGAACATTTCTTCTTGGCTCATTGGAGCTGTCCAGAAATAGGCATCTCACCCATTCAGACGCAGTGCTTAGATTCCCTCTTCCCCCGTTTTTTCCTTTCTGCTTATCACTGGGAGGTACTTAACTCTATTGTTGCTCGGTCTCCTGTGTGGCTCTGCATGCGTTTCTCTCTTTCTACTTTAAATATACAGGGGTAGGAATATTTGTAGTCATACCCCTTGAACACGTCGTGCCATGTCACAACCATTAGCTTCCTAAAATTGCAACATAAATAGGAAAGGGAAGGAAAAGATACAAGAAAATTAAATGAGGAAGAAAAACCTAAATATAAAAAAAATGCAGTAAAAATGTATTCCGATAAGTGAATCTTGATGTAACAATTAAGTTTCCTTTGTTCCACCACACACAAGGGAAACTGATCTTTTCTTAACAATTTTACATAATGATTTTGAAACTTTTGGCCTATTTACTAAGTCTGCTTACCCTATGATCTGATTCAATCTGACAGAGCTTAAGCTGTATCTAGACGTGCAGATCTGGTGGAGACATACCTCCAAAGACTTGCAGCCGTAATTTTAGCAAAAAGTTGTCGATACCGGGGGGCTACTTGAGAATGCCGAATTGTTTAGGTTGTTATTTGTAAACAATCCTCCATCATTCCACTTCACATTGCACTACTTTGTGCTTTTCCAAGGCATTGTGTTGTCTCTGTGTGTGTGTGTGTGTGTGTGTGTGTGTGTGTGTGTGTGTGTGATCAACTGCATCAAGAAAAATGAACTTTTCCAACTCTTTATCTTCCTTAACAGCTGAATTGCAATGGCTGTGACACACAGTGAGAATTTGGAGCTCATCAGAAGTTGCTCAGGGATTCACAGTGGGACACAACACCCCCCCCCCCCACACACACACACACACACACCTCCCTCACTCCCACATCCCCATAGATTCCCCTGATGCTCAGTACCCTGGGTCCATCAAAGCGCCTTTTAGCCGCCGCGAGTCCACGGCTGAGGACGGGATCAGAGCGAGCACGGAGGGCTGGAGGGATTCAGAGACGCTGCGAAAAACTCTCAGCTGCTTGACAAGATACTGTGCTTTCTGGGTTTTAGGAAGTGGCACCGCACAGTGCCTTACCCAAAGCTGAATCTGAGTTTGCTTTGGTCTTCAAGAGCTCTTCCTCTGAATTGGAGCGGTTTGAAAGCGCAGCCGACTCAGGTAGCATCAAGGCATGCGTGGGACAAAGGTTTGGAGTTTGGAAACAGCAGATGGAGCAAGAGATTGAGGTGCCCGCGCAGCTTCAGGCACAAACACTCCGATGATCTCCCGAACACAAAAGAAGAGTCAAAAGAACCAGACACTGGACATTAGGCTCATAGTGACAATAGCCCCAACTGCATTCTCCAGCCGTAACTCAGAACACACAGGCCAACAGCGACATGCAGAAAAGAGCCCGACTATGAGCTCATGTGACAGAACTGGTGCATTTCCCACACTCGGGTAGAAAAGGTTGTGTGACAGGACTGCCTCTGCATGGGGGGGGAAATTTGGTATTATTCTGTTTTCAGCGCCGAGCTGAAATTTCCCAGCAGTGGCTCCCCGTCCATCCACACACGCACACACATACGCCGAACGTCCCCCATTTAGCCAGGAGTATCTGATTCAGTGCTAGCCGAGTATCGAGCGCCCTTAGTGTGACCTCTGCACAAATCCAGAAAGGGTGCGTCCCCAGGCCTCTGGAAAGTGGGTGCTGGAACGTGATGAAAGGTGGGCGATATCTAGCTCACAGGCAGGGATTTCTATAGGTGCCACTCATGCCAGTCCTTCTTCCTGGAGGGCTTCTTAGCCTTAGTAGGGTGGTGTTGTGATTCCTGTTAAACTATTGATCCTGAGGGGGTAGATTTATCTCGTTGACCTGTTCGGAGAGGTCATATAGCAAGGTCACCTGCTCTATAAAGCTGGAAGCGGTCCAGTGTTATTTAACACCTAGCACCCCCCCCCCCGCCCCCCCCCCCCCCCCCCCCCCCCACAGTATGTCTCTATAAAGTTCAAAAGAGCTAAGGTTATTACTGTGCATGATTTGCTCTCTATATCCCTATGAGTTCATTGTAAGTGCATGTGGCATTTGCTGCGTTTGCTCCTGACGGTGTGGCGGCGTGCGGGCGGCGGCTGAAACGGATTGCGAAGGATTGGAGAGGATTGGCCTGATTGGATTTCAGCCGCGGGAGTCCTGTCACCTGGCACAGCGTGGGGCCTATGGAAGACGCCGGGCTTGTAATCAGACAGCAGTCAAACTGTGAAGAAACAGCAAAATCGGCAGTCAGGCGCTGATGGCACACTTAGTCACAATGGGGGAAAATGCCAACAAATACTCTGCATACCTGGTAGGGGTTTGTGTGTGAGGCGAACAGTGGTCGCAGTTAAACATTTTTCAAGGTTCGGAACAGTCCGGTTAAGTAGAGGATGGGGAAATATTGACTTTTTAACGAGTTTTTCTTTCCTCTCCAGTTGTCTACACACACATATACTTCTAAAATGATTAGCTTTTTAATGTAAAAGAAATTAATCCATCCATCCATTGACCCATGGAAGTATTGATTGAGAAATCCATCCATCCATGTAATAATCGGTTAAGAATTCCATCCGTCTGTCTGCCCATATTAATCCATCCGTCCAGTCATAAACACATTCATCTGTCCAGTCTGGGTTTTCTGCAGGTTCCATAAATAAAGCCTGATTACTGTAGAAACTACTTGTGACAAAGATGTACGTAAAAGTGATTAGACTGTGCTGTTAGGTTGCCTTTTAAAGACCCAAATGCAGTGTGCTCTGACTGAGGTCCAGGAATATCTGCTTACCATCTTTTCTTTTTTACAGTTTGGACCGAGATCCAAAACTGTATAAAACGACCTCTTCTTCTATTCAGCTTTCCTTTTTATAACGCTTGTTGAAAAGCACTCTGGGAAATATAGGAAATCGCTAACTCAAGGCAAATGTGATGAAAAATGGGAACAACGAGATTGTAAATATACCAATCAACACCGAAACGCGTGTTTGTTACATATTGTGTTTCTCAGACAATGCGGATGTTTCTGAAGACGGAATAGTTTATTTTTTATTTTTGTATCAGTGCACAATGGAGGGATTCAAATGGGGTCTTCAGCAAAAGATTCAGCTGATAATGCAGAGGAGGGAGAGGAGAGAAATCCTAAGGAGTCGATTGTCAAAGGTATGTGAGTGGACGGGAATGAACACAATCCTTGAGCCTAACATCTCAGGCTCATTGTTGCAAATTCTAATAGGCCAGAAATGATTTATGTTGTACTTGAAAGGTTTTCTCTCTTCGTTTAGTGGTGAACAAGTGAGGCCCTCTCATCGGAGATAAATGAAGAAAATTGGATGTTATGTTTATCTTTTGTACAATGCATATTCTTTCTACCACATTTAAAATTAAAAAACTCCTTAACTTTCACAACACAAACAAGTAACACAAGCAAGACTCTCAGGACGGTTTTACATGAAAAAACGAAACGACAACACCATTTTACCACCATTATTATGACTCAGTGCTGGTAATATATTCACTCGTTTTATTGCTTTCAGGTCATTGTTCTTGGCCAGTGCATGCTATTTTTAACAATCATTCTGCAACCCAAGGACAACCAACATGTGGGGGAGCAGCTGCAACTCACACAGCGAGCAAGCTTTACTTTAGGCTTTTCGCGCAAGTCTGCTCAGCAAAACGCTACCAGATCCGCAAAGCGGGGAGAAAAGCATCACATCAGCATGTTTTGACAGTTATTGTAATTGTGGCGCATTTAGAAGAGAGGATTTATGGTTATATTAACCTAATAGATGTATCTTGAAATATTTCCAGGAGCGTTACCCTCCTAGAATACAGTTGTAATATCTCTTATTAGAGCTCGCTGTGATGTTCACTTTATGATCGCTTAATGGTATTCCTGGGTACTTGGGTGCTCTGCTGGCCAGGAAAGTCTCATTTCCAATGCTTCAGTTATTGATTGAATTATAAAATGAATTTACAAGGCTTATGTTGCAGCCTGTGCAATATAGATGCGCTTCTTTTATTTTATGCTGCACTGTCAATAAAAATCCTCCCCTACTTGTGCCAGCGCAGATGGAGGTTATTTGCTGGTTGCAGGGGCACTCAATCTTAGTAATGTGCATGGTTTATGAAAAGCAACATGTATTACTCTTGAGACAAAGCAGGCAACACAGGACGCCAAGCGGTTTTTCATGTACAAGGGAAGCATTGAATTTTCCGTTCCGCATCACCCCTAAAATAAATATTTGCAGAAGTGAAAGACGTGCTGTCAGCTCTGTTCAAAGGGAATTGAGATGTACAATTAGTATGACGTTTCTTTTTCTTGATGTTTGTGTCTCGCGCAAACACGTAATCCTTTTTGTTCTTAATATTCTGCAGAGCAGCAGCTTCCCAATTAATGTCTAAGAATCTCAATTGTTTGTGTTATTACGCTGTTGGCAAGAGCAATGCAGCCATGCTTTTTATACCAGCGCTGCAGCTTTAATCATTCATCTACAGTATATAATCTCTTTCTGCATTAAGCTTCTAATGTATTACAAGAGAAGATTAAATACTCTCTGGCGTCTCTAAAACTTCTGTCAGTTACAGAGCACAGTTTATGACTAGCACGTTTATAGTGGCCGAGGCATCTTTTGATGCTTGATAGAATCCTATATTTTCTTTTCTTTGTCTCATATTTTCCCTGTTTACTTTTTAATTGAGTGTTTTTCTGCCTTATATGAAAGTGCTTTGCGTATTTTCATTGAAAGGGCGGCGCAGTGGCGCAGTTGGCAGCACTGCTGCCTTGCAGCAAGGTTTGAATCCCAGCCTATGGTTAATTGACCTCTCCAAATTGCCCTATGGTGTGTATATGTGGGTGCTCATGGTGGTTTGTCCTGTGTGTCTCTGTGTTTCCCTGTGATACACTGGCGACCTGTCTAGGGTTTAACCCGCTTTTCGCCCAATGATACCTGGAGCCACCCTGCAGGGAAAAGCAGGTATGGGCAGGTATAGACAATAGATGAACATATTGCTTGAAATTAGCTTAGTAATTGATCTGTGAAATACCATCCATTTGATCTAGGAAACCTTTATTATAGTTTTTTTAAAACATGCGCCTTCAGACCCTTATAGATTTAGACAAGCATAAAGAAACCGCACTGTGTAGACAGACTAGATTGTTGTCTAAATGATTGTACCCAGATTGCAGAGTCATCAAAACACAATTTGTGATTCATTAAGCTAGAGGTGGACCAATCAGGCTTTTCCTGGCCAGTAGCAATACCTGCTGTTTTTCCTGTTCTGACCTTCTTGTTACAATTTTGACCCATGCTAATGTTTTATTTTCAAAGGATTATAACGCAAAAACAAATGCAGCGGTTTCTGTAAAAGATGTAAAAGGTTTGAATTCACAGTGAAATTGATGGAACTGAAAAGTTATTCATGTTTATGCAAAAAAAGCCTTTCTTTTAGGTTAAACTCAGTAAAGTACGTCAAAGTATTTGGTGTTTGATGCCATTACAGAAAGAAAATTCTTAAAGGTATATAGCCATATGCTTATTAAAAAAAGACCCAAAACTGTTTGATCATGACAAAATAAAGGTTTATACACCAAGCTTCTATCCTCATAATGTTTTGATGGTGCTTTTTGAGGATAAAAATATCCCCAGGGCGCGGTGACCAGATATGAACAGACAGTATCACAGAACTATCATAATGCCGGTTTGCTTAAATAATTAAACAGTATTAAATGATGGCAACCCTCTGCAATGCTTTACAGTAAAGCGGCAGCTTGGCGTGATCGTACACCAACCGTTATCAATTAAATAAAACGATCTACAGCAACTTTAAGAGCCTCTTATCAGAAAATGTGCTCACGTCAATCAACTCTGCCGTCACATCTGAGCAATTGACAGGTTTTGTATCTGCTTCAGTGAACACCAACATTTGTACTGTATTACCAGCGACATTCCAGTCCCTTCCCTCTTGGAATCATGTTTTTTTTACGTGTTTTTTTTTTTTTTTTTTCCCTCTGGATCTTGGAACATTCTTAATTGTTTCGCTGGTAGATGCTAATAGCCGTTAGCCACTTCCTTGTTTTAACTCCTGCTGTACAAGTGCAGTACGTACTTCCTCTGTTCTTAAAAATAATCACGTAAGGCTTTATTTACTAACGGAGCGTAAAACACCAAAATAACAACTAATACGCCAGCAGGATGTGATAACCTTTAATAAAAACTTTGTATGCAACCAGTGAGTTACGACGTATATATTAAAAAAGTCAAATAACGCGGCCATGCACTTTTAAGCAATATATTGGGTAAGATATTATATCTAAGTGTTGTCCATTCATACTCCTCAAATCATTAATACATTTAGCCAGTTGGGTGGCTAAATGCTACCCCCCCCCCCCCAAAAAAAAAAAAAGCCCACAAGAGCTTTATATATTTAGTTGTTGAGATCCCGATGGATAGGTTTAAGGACGCTGTGCACTGGTTACGGAAGAAAAGTCTCAGGATTATGTGGGTTATTTGTAAGCAATTTTATCATTGCAATTTTCAGTAATCGTGCCATTGTGGCATATTTTCCTCATCATGTAGCTCTAATGATGAGAACCGACGAAGGGAAAACTCGCCCATTTAGATTTTTGGCCAGCTGATTGATTATTTACATGAAAACTCACTATATTTGGGTATTTTTAGATTATCTCTCTTGTGAGCTAGTTTTTTTTCATTACACCCCAAGATGCCTTGCTAGTATGGCTAGAAAGGACAAAAAATAAATAAAAATAAAGATAAACCTTTTAAGCTACATTTTGCTACCTCTGAAAGCTTGTACATTCCTCTCAGCCCTCTCTCAGCATTTGTAAGAGCGGTATTCACTACGGCAAAACCTTTGGAAAAGCAGCACAAGGCCGTGTCCATCTGACACATCTGCCGTGTAGCCTCGGAGATCTTGCCATCGCCTAGTGTTCCTGTTTGCATGCTTTCCTGGCGCTCTCTGACATCGCCTTATTGCCAGTACCATCAGTGCATGAAGGACTTTAAAAAGGCCAGTTTGGAAGACGCTGTCCTCAGCTTTAGTCTTGGAGAGCAATAACAACATGCCAGTCAGATATAAGGCCCCTAATAGGACTCAGTGTGATGACACAGCTGTCCAAGACCCATTATGTTGTTGGAGCTGTAAGACAGATTGGGGATGGGGGTGGTGGTGGAGCCAGAGCAAGCGACTGACCGCCGTCCAAAAACACGAGGCAACATCGTTCACTCGAGCAGCAGGAAAAGCATGATAGAGGTGCCGGGAAACAGCGCAGAGTTAGTGGGATGGATCCTGTCTGCGTCGGTCGCCCCTGAGCGAGTTTTGACGAGGATCGAGGAGACACTCCTGTGATGCCAGCCATGCTACCACGTTTGAAATGTGCATCTGTAGAAAAGCTGTGTGACACGCTGTGTGATGAAAAAACATAAGCCTGCCTCAGTGTGGCTGTTTATTTTTTTTTAAAACAAAATCTAGAACTAAAGTCGGCACATCAATTTAACGCGGGGCTTTAAACACCTTCCGAGAGCTTTTTTTTTTTTTCCCCTCAACTCTTGGATTTGAGGAGAGAATAAAGGATTATTGTTGATGGATTCGCTGTTATGGCTGCATTGAAGCTTTCCATCTTGAAACAAAGAAAATAGAGCCGGGAAGCTATCTGTACTGCTTTGCTGTCACATTAGAAGATTTATGAGGCACAATGCAACCCCATATGGCATACTTACTCATTATCGTTTCACGTTAACACCATGTTATTGAGTCATTTAGATACCGATGTGATCTGCGAGCTGATTTTTGCAGGCGTTATTGAACCTGGATCATGGGAATAATCAGGCTCCGTGTGTAAACCCAGCCCTCCGTTTAAAAGCCCATCCATCCACTCAAGTGAAATAGCAAGACGCCTTTCTCAATCATAGCATCATCCGCCTCACTCGTTCTGTGCGCCCTAATTGAGGCACTCTTGAGCCATGTTTATCACCGTGGCAACGTTACCTCACAGATAATCATTGTCTTGCGGATTAACATAACAACAGAGAGGAGGCTTTGCTTTAATTCCTTTAACACTGGACCAAGCTCCTTTGTGCCGGCCTGCCTGCTGGGCTTGTCTTAACTGAGATTAGGAGCCCGGGCCCCCGTGTTGCGCTCATGCCCTCGCCTCAACAACTTTGGACCAACTTTTCGTGGCGCCCTTGGATGGTTCTGTAATGAAGATAACTGTTAATTATTATGTTAATAAACTTTGAGCAAAATAGAAGAAAAGAAGACGTACTCGAGAGCTGCCGTTTAGGTTTAGCGTGGCTTTTAGGCTGGTCAACAATGTCACAATACTAGGGCTGGGTATCGATTCGAATTTCAGGACCCGATTCGATTACGATTCTCAAGATTTAGAATCGATTCTTTTCGATCCGATCTCAAGCTGGATTGCTGGTATTACAAAGATTTTTTTTTTTAGCTGTTACCTGAATTACATGACTGTGTAGTTATGCAGCATATTTATACTAGAGTTATATTAACATTCAACAGCAAATTAATGAAGTAATGGTAGTTAATGGGGGCTGTAAGGACCAAACCCTCTCCCTGAATGTTGGGACGATTGCTTTCACAAACATGCTGTGCGGCAGAATACCCAAACAGATCCAGGGTAGAAAACAGAGTGACGCCAGAGATATATACAGCGGCTGTTTGAATAGCAGCTGTATATGTATCAATAGAAAGTGATTTATGAGGAGCATAGGGTAATGCAGCGTTCCCCATCTGTTGCTTCAAACTGCTGGTCAGCTAGCTGAAAGAAACGACTACAACTTTTCCTTGTTTCCAGGACAGACAAATCGGGCTATTTCAGCAACTCCTGTTACTCCTATCAACGTTATTTAGCGGTTGGAACAATTGTTGATCATCTGTTTTGGTTAAAAAAGAAAAAAAAGAAAGAAAAAAAGTGATGTTTTTTTATGGCATATTGGTAAACCGGCGTTAAAACAAGAACTGGAACTAGGAAGACATATTTTTGTGTATGAAAGAAACAGAAGTGCCAACCAGCTGAGTTTGAAATGCTTTGGTTGCATTTTGGTTAAAAAAAAAAAAAAAGAAAGAAAAAAAATACTAATCGTCTAAAATTGATCTGCCTAATATTTTAACTGATGTTTTTCATTTTAAGAGAGTAAAAAATCGAAACTGTTCTTTCTAAAGTATTATTTTTTTATTGAAGATTAAGAAGAAAACACAAAAATGTAAGATTTACATTGTGCTTCTCCAGAACAATTACAGAAAAGCTTACATAAAGATCAGAAAGCCTATTTTAAATGGCATTTGTGATTAATGTTACAGATGCTTTTGAATGCAGTGCTGGTACGGATTCACTGATGGTTTAACTTTCCTTGTCCTAGATTGAGTCGGACACTCAGCCATAATCAGTAACTCTGTGTTTTTTGCTTTGCTCATCCTTCACATTAAAATGACCCCTGGTTCAGTGATTTGATGTTCCTCTTTACAAAGCCATAAAAGGAGTCGTTCCTGCCATTAAGCTTTTTTGCTCTTTATTTTTACATTTACATAGAACATACTCCTCTTCTCCTGGCCCAGCGCTTCTTTCTTTTGCTTCCTCTATTTCCTTGACGAAAGCCAATGATGAACCAATTACTGCCGTTAACTTTGTGTCCTCCCTCATACTGAGCCCAGTTCTGCCAGAGGTTTCTACCCATTAAAAGGGAAGCATTTCCTCTCACTGTCAGGACATGAGGGATTGCTGCAAAACCAGCGACTCGATGTAATTGGGTGGACATCCTTGGACAGATTTCTTAATTTTTTTTTCACAAATTGGCATTAAATGCTTAACTGACATTACCTCTGTAGTAAAATATATTGAGCTGAACTGGACTCTATTTCATTGGGACTGACTGATTGAGTAATTGATCTGGGTCGGGATGAGTTGAGTTCTATATAAATTAATTTAAATCTGACCCCGTTATATCGCAAAGGTCCTTGCGGTGGCACTTGCTGAAACGAATTTCTGCCACGCCGCAAAGACCACCGATGCTATAAAGTTTGATTGAGAGTGCTATGTTAATTGTGCGGCGTAAAAAAAACTACATTTAAGTGAGAGTAGTCTAAATAAGTAACTGACGCAATGACAAAATTTTTTTTACCTAATGGTACTGAACCGTGCCCTGCTTGGTGTCATTAGAAATGAGTCACAATTGGCAGCAAGTGGGTGGCTGGTGGCAGCTGAAGGGAATGGAGGCAGGCGTGTAACAGGAGTGTGCCGTGCCGTCCTATGCTGATCTTGTCAGAGAAGAGCGGAGCAGCAGGGGCTCCTCTGGGACGCTGAGTGTAATCACTTGTGTCCTCCTAGTGGGGTGGGGGGTGGGGGTGGGGTGATAGGCTGAGGCGGGAGGGAGTGAAAGTAAAGGTAAA
Source organism: Fundulus heteroclitus (assembly GCF_011125445.2). Classification (NCBI taxonomy): domain Eukaryota; kingdom Metazoa; phylum Chordata; class Actinopteri; order Cyprinodontiformes; family Fundulidae; genus Fundulus; species Fundulus heteroclitus. The sequence goes on from NC_046375.1 coordinate 7,018,113, forward strand.
GAGTGGGGAGCTCGGGCCGGCGCTGACCTCGAAAGCACACAAGATTAAGCAGAAGAATAAAACGCTGTCTTCCCAGTGCTTCACTAATACGCGTGGTAATTTAAAGACTCTACAGAAAAGAAATGTCAGCGCTGTGTGGGTGGGCACATTTCGGAGAGAGCGAGAGAGACAGAGCGAGCGAGAGAGAGAGAGAGAGAGAAGGAAAATGATGCATCAACAATCTGCATGGTGGTTTCTTGTGGCGAACCATTTCGGGCTTCTCCAGCAAACAAGTGGCGAGGCGTGCAAAAGGAATTTCAGGCCCTCTCAAAAAGATGACCACACCATGGCTAGGGAGCTCCTTTGAGCGATTAGCAGAGCCTTTATGCTCTCACCACACAGACACAAACCCCGACACACACAGGTCTTTGTTCCATTTATTCGCTGATTGTGGTTTCACACATCTTCCTGCAGCAGACACTATCTAAGTACATTATCCATTGCCAGGCTTTTTATCCCGACTGATAAGATGTGTTTAAGGCCAGTGTTTAATTTAGCGCAGCGTGCAGTGTACACACTTGGCAAGCCCATCGCAAAACCTGACATAGCCAGTAGCTCTGGATAGCATTTTTTTTTTTTTTTGGTTTCTTTTTGGATTTTCTCAGATCTTTTTTTTTTTTTTTTTTTTTTTTTGGTCAGTATTTCAATAAAAGAGGATCTAAACAACAATGAAAACAGCATGCCTCTTGCTTTCCGTGTCAGTGCTACCATGTGGAGCTGCACGCCAACGACCGCAGCAGTGGCTGGGGTATGCGACGCAAGCTGTATGAGGCAGGGACCAGGTGACATCTGTGACCCAGCACAGCGTCGGTGGATGCCGGACACATGCTCCCTTTTCAAAAAGCTGCTGGCGGCATTTCTGCCTCAGCGGGCCCGGCTCCACATAAACCCATCCTCAAACACACAGTGCCCTCGGATTTGTTGAGTTTAGTTAGTTTTGCATTTTATTATTATTGAGTAAACTCTTTACAAGCAGAAAAAAAACAATTGTTCTGCAAACATGAAACACCGGCCAAATCTCAGGATCATCCGCTTACAAAACACAAAGCCCTGAAATGTGCATTTTCATCATATCTGATTTGGATCGCTCTTTACCTCCAAGCTGTATAAAACCCGTCTCATGTAAAAGTTCTCCCTAGTGCTTATCATGACCCAAAATGCAGAGCTCTTTTTGGATAGACCAGGGGGTCCGTAACCTTTACAACCCTAAGAGCTATTTTAGCTGTCAGTCAGCTGAATAAAACTCGCTCAGAGCCACAAATGTTTTTTTTTTTTTAAGAAAACTTCAGATTTTCTTACAAACATCTACTATACAAAATTTGTTGTCGTTTGTAAATAGTTAACATTTTATTTCTATTTTGTAGGTTTTGAAATAAGGAAAAACTTAAAGCAACAAGCATTTCCTTTTTGTGAGATGTTGATATTTGAATCAACTCTGACCCTAATGAAAAGAAAAACAGAATCAAAGAATGATGTTTTTAGAGTCATTCTTTTTGTGGAAATTCAATGCGATTGTTCAATGAAAAACTTAAAAACAGCTAAAACCTGCATTTGTTCTTATATCTAGCATATCTAAGAACACATTTCAACATTGATCCCTTAGTTATTTAAGAACCATTGTGAAAGGCTCTGGAGCCATAAGTTGCAGGCCGCTGGGATAAACCAGCACAATGCATTGCATAATTGAAAGTTGGAAGTAAATAATTTTCCAAATGATTTACAAACGAAAAAGCTGAAAATTCATCGATACAGTATTTACTCTTACTCTTTTAGCCTTGAAGGAACCCAGTGCACCCAATTGCCTAATTTCAGACTCCCCCTGTGTGTAGTACTGAGACTTTGGAGGAGCTGGAACCAAAGCTGTGGTGAGAAATAATTTGACAGCACGGCCATTAGCGATGGACCCCAAAAATATGGCCTGTATGCGAGAAGATATTGTTGAAAAAGCTGCTCCGGTCAGCTGAGAGAAAAATAAAACATTTTTTTGCGTACGAACAGAATGCTTTTAAAACGTAACAGCCTAAAAACTCAACGATCACAGTGAAGCATAATGATGGCAGCGTCATGCAGGGAAGCGGGTAAAAGCTGACAAGAAGATGGACTGAATGAAAATCTCCTAGAGGCTACAAAAGACTTTAGATTAGGGTGAAGGTTCCCCTTTTAAAATTACCATGACCCTAAAAATACAGCAAGAGCTGAAACGGTTTGGAAATATAAAAGTACTGACTCAGGCAGGCTGAATAGAAACAAAATCTTTCCGTTTTTTTTTATTTTTACATCAACAGCTTTGAAAAACCATATGCATTATTTTGTTTGTCTACCACAAAATATTCCAATAAGATGCTTTGAGGATTTTGAAGCAAAATGCGATAAAGTTCAAATGGTATTAATACTTTTGCAAGGCTCTGTGTAGTGCCTAACCTAGAACTTTCTGCAGTTTCACAAAGTGACAATCAGATGATTGATCATACTTTTTGAGTTATAAACCCATTATATTTAGTAAGCCATTAGCCGTGTTATAATTGAACTGTTAATTAAAACAGAGGCCGCGTTTTCTCTTTATTGAGTCCCAAACTCCCCTCAGTAGTTGATTTTCCGCTGACTGGTAAAGGAAATTTGAAACAATATTGGAAAAGTTTGCAAAAATAAATAAAAAAATGAAGCAGTCTGCATTTGATTAACTTTTTTTAAGGTAATAGTCTGCATAGCATTGCCACACTATGGCAACAAAGAATTCATGTCCAATAATTGGAATTCAGAAGGCCAATTGGTTGTCCTAATTAGATTAAGAACGAGGACATCTACAATTTGTGGAGGAACATTTTTAAACCAATAAATGGAAGCTCATCTTTAAAAGAATATCATGACTTAGGACTAAAGAAGTAACTATAACATTAGTTTTGGCCTGTATGTGTCATCACAGCATTATAGTGATCAAAGAAATTAACCTTTTTTCTTATTATTGGAAGCTTTTAACCTTAACCTTTTGCATATAATTGGAAAACAATAGATACTCAACCGCTGTATCTGGACACATTAATAATTTGGCATGGTATCAATGCTAAATATTTTAGCATACGAGGCAAACGAAGAAGGGAAACCCAAAGATCTTGACAAGCCTGTGTGCAAACAGGGCTTTAACGTGGTGTCAACGAAGTCAAGCAGCACAACGAACTTGGCCAAACATCTCAAGGACTGACACCCTGGCCTTCATGATGAATTCTGACAGGTTAATCAATTAAAGTTCCCGTTCATAACTTCATTTCATTCATTAAATGTATTACTGACGCTAGTGTGACCGGTGGTCATCGTTAATGTTGTGTGATTAGCTGTGGCTAGCATGCTACTAGGCATGTTATATTTGGGTTATTTATTTAGCACTCATTTGCACACTTATTTAACAAGCATCTGTGATTCTGTTGAGAAAGCATGTTTTATGTTGAGTTTTTCACATTAATAACATATTTTTTATGGCTTTAATTATTTGTAACTTTTTAAAAAAAAACCCCATGGTATCAAAAATGGTATAGAGTATGGGATATTTTCCTGGGTATCGATATCGAGTTTGATATTTTAGTATCGTGACGACCCTAATGGGGAGTTTGAATTATTACAATATTTTCTGGTATTTATTAGGATGCCATTAAAATGGAAATGATTAAAATTGATAGGATGGAGCTAATAATTAGGGTCATGGCAAGGAGGCCTTCCAGTTTCAAAATCTGGGAGTGTAGACAGGGAACAGAACGGTGTGATTTATGTAATATAAATAAAAACTTTTTAATTAATTATTCATAAGAATATACTCATTTAACTTGCTTTTTTGATAAAATGTGAATAGAAGGCAGGTGAAGTATTATTTTCAAAATTGATGCTGCTTTTACATTGCTAATTAACCTTAGTAGAGATGCCTGTTTCATTTACACTCCAAACAAACTTTTAATTTTAAATCTAAATCTGCCACGGGTGGGAATAACTCAGCTTAAATATACCCTATTAACACGTTACTATACAACGAGTTTGCAAATATTCTCAATACATTTGTCAAATGAAATGGTACTGTACACGCTACGGTATTGCCCCGTCTCTTGTAGAGGAACCCTGAGACCCATTATGCACCACTATAGTTAATGCAGGCCTCAAGCACTCTGTCTTCTGTCGCTTCTGTTCCCCTACCCACACTGTCGGCGTGTGTACTGTAGTTTCCAAATACTCGTAACAACCCACATCCAGGACTATGTCAATAAAAGCACTACATTCCTGCCCTAAGTCAGAATGTATTATTCTCTAATTTTCTTTTCATGCGCCTCTACCCCACCATGCAGCGCTGCGTTCCTCTTCCCCTCTCCCTGCAGGGAACACGGCTCTTCTCCTGCTTTTTCCTTGCATCCTGATAAAGCAGACTCTCCCTCTGATGTTTCTTATCTGCTTGCATCTCATGCTGTAAAGTCCACTTCTGTTTGTTCTAAGCTCCCTGACAGTTTTATTTATTTTATTTATTTTTGCTCCCCCTTACACCCTCTCCCCAGTCTTCCCAACCCAGCACTCCTCTCAGGTGACGGCTTGGGCCGCGTACCTGGCACGCAATGAATCAAGACTTGTCAGAGTAACCAAATTGTATGTTGACCTGCTTCCCGACCCGTACTGTTTATCAGAGTCTATGATGTACTGTAGCTAGATAACCCCCCTCCGAACTCTTACTTTCCCTGTGCAGTATAGATTTGTTTCACTATATCTCTGGCAGTGCACGGCTCTGCTTGCCTGCAGAGGGTGTGTCCAGCGCAGGCTCTGCTTGGATGCATCAGGTTAATGCTGGCGGCTAGCACAGATCTAGCAAACAAACATCTATTACTGAAAGCAGGGAGAATGGTTATGTTGCCAAAAGGCCACAGCGTGTGTGTGTGTGTGTGTGTGTGTGTGTGTTTGTGTGTGCATATATGTGTGTCTGAATGCATTTCCTGACATGATTGTGTAAGCGTGCACGCTGACCTAGTATGCACGCTGCACTGCAAGAATCAACGGTTTCAGGCCAGCTCTGACCAGGCTTAGGGCTGTGGTGTAATAACATCAAAGTTGAAGCTGCTAGGAGTAGAAACTGTTATGCAGCGAACTCATTTGTGCGCCGTTGCTGTTTTGAGCGTCTTTTGGTCAACATTAGTTAACCTTTGCAAGCTAGGAATAAGAAATCGCTAGTTCATGGATTGGAGATTAAGGAAATCTGTAAATGTTCAACGACTGAAATGGGAAATCCTTATTTCTCAGGCAAAAATGAGACAACTTTGTGTCGTATCCTTTGCTGAGTATTGATAGATACTGATTGCATTTTAGCTGTATGAACACGCCCCTCATAAACATAAAATACATTTTTTTAAAAATCATGGAACATACAGCATTTATGGGAAAGCGATCGTGAATTGGCTTCACCTTCCAATTTAACATTTATAATTCAGAGAAGAAAGGCGAATCGGACGTCACCTAAAGCCTTCAGGAATGCGCTTCGCTGTTTTGCACTTCATTTCCTTCTGCACAAGATAATCAGCTCGAGTGTGAGTTTTCTTCCACAGCAGAACAAAACACACACGCAAAAAAAAAAAAAGAAAAAAAAGAAAAAGCCTAGGGAGGAACAGCAGCCTAATGAATCGCTTCATGGGGTGGTGGTTCACCGTGAAGGTGAAGATGGTTTAAAAAAAACAAAAAAAAAAAAAAAAAGACTAATTACTAAAGGGAAAAAAAGACTGACTGCAGGGTATAAAAACAGAATTTGAAAGGCTGAAAAATCTAAAGCAAACCATTTCGCTGGTTTAAACATTTGATGGTGATTCATGTAAATTAACCAAACCAGACGACCATTGCGTTGTGGCTTTTTTTTTTTTAAGCGCTAATATTTCCTGAATTCCCTGAAGATAATTACAGTACAGGCAAGGTATGTCACCCTCCGTTGCTGTGTTAGACCCTCGCCTTCTCTATGCTTCCTGCTTATCTTTTAACGGTCACGCAAAGGCCAAGCCGCAAAAAAAAAAAAAGAAAAAAAAAAGTCCTGGTCTGAAGATTTCGAATCCAGATGTCTTATCAGCGCCAGCATTGATGTCACAGGCAGAGGCAGTTTCCCTTCTGATGTTTAACTCCAGTTCGCCGTGGATCTCAGAGGGAACTTGTTTGCAAGGGATTTGACTGGCGGATTGGCAGACCCAACTGTATGGCAATATGGGGATTTGTTCTCTCTCTCCAGCATCAGATGCCTGCAGGAAAATCACTGAAGTTCATTTTAAAATGTGGGCTTGCCGCCGGCTTTAGAACCTGCTCAACCTGCCAGACGTTATTTTATTTATTTTTTGCTCTAGCCTGTAAGGGGGTTAAAATATACCAAATTGATCCCATTTTATATCATAGTCCTGCAAAGACATTAACCCATTGGGGTCAACGTTGTATGACAACATTAATGCGTAATAAAATAAAGAAAATAAAGAAAATTTGACTTAGTCATAGATTTGGGTGCCTGAAATCACCATGACTTCAAAAGACTTTAGACCATGCTCTGTATTTTCTGCTGTAAATCTAAAAGCTCTGGAAGCACGATCAATGCTGAGCTTTGGTGCTGTAACCATGTAGTAAGCAAACCTAAAGCAAATCACAGGAATTTTGAGTCTACAGAAGCGCTAAGCAGACAACTGCCAGCCAGGGGCGATTACTGAATAAGACTCACACAAACTAACTTTGTTTTACGTCTGATTTAGACGTAAAAAAAAACATCAAAAGCATTGTCCAAAATGCTGCGGCTTCCATGGTTGAAGGAGTGGTTTTAAATCCAATAGAAGATGAAGGGATTACAAGATTAAACGTGTTTATACATGAAAGCATACTGTATGTTTTTATTCTTTCTGATTTTTAGGGCACATTCCGAGTTTGTTTTTGTCCTTCTCCTTGTGCTTTCTGAACTGATTTATATGCAGCACGAGTGCACTTTACCAGAGTTTTGCTCTTTACCTTTTTTAATAAAGATGCACTGATCAGGTTTTTCCGGGCAACAATGCGGCGTTTTCTTTAAGGTCTGACCCGAAGAAGTAAGTAAGAAATAAGAAAGAAATAAGACCAAAGTGTATTCGGGAGATTTTTTTACGCAATCTCCTCGAGGGAAGGAAGAGTAGGGATGGGCTTTTGAATGCGCAGTTATTCAAAAAGTGACATTTCTAGGAAAAATCGTCTACTATACCTTTAACCTCTTTTTATAAAGCTAACAAAAAGTATATCAAAGCACATATAGTTCATGGGTGCTTTTATTGATAGAAAATGGTAAGATTTCTTAGCTTTGGTGCTTTATAAAAAAAAGATATACATAATCGATAACAGAGTAGAGTCCATCATGGAAAAAGTTGCTGAGTCCGATTTTTGGCAAATTTATTGGCATATCTCTACTTTTTGGAGTGAATCTGAGACTGGGTGTATTTTCAAGAATTAAATATGTCAGCCTATTTTTTGAATGTCAGTCATTCTTAGTTAAATGGCACAAACAGCTTATACATTTTTTTTTTTTTTTTTTTTTTAGAAATGTACTTATGTAGGCCTAAATGTCCTGTTATCTGGTTTTCTTTATGAGCAATATTTTGTTTCATGGTTTTACTGTAAGATTAAATCATGATATAATATTATTGTCACTCAACCAGTGACTGCAGGTCCTTGTGCTGAAGGTGGGTTTGATTGGATATTCTAGTGCTTCTAAAACTGCGACTTTATACAATCTGTGATGTACTCTGAACCTTTTATTGATTCATGTTCATCTTTGAGTGCGTAAAAAAAAAAAAAAAACGTTTGGAAAGAGTCGCTGTTTCTGCGCTGTCCCTCGCTACACTGTTATCTTTTCCTTCTGTCACATTTGCCCTTGACTTTGTATTGGCCTAAGAATGCAAAAACGGTTATTTTATGTGAATTTGCTCTGGTAAAATGCACCTCTTCTGGTTGATCTGTCACACTTTCAAAATCTCATTTTCCCCCTGTCACTCTTTCTCATGCCTCTTCTCCTTCTCACGCCTTTTCTTTCATATGATCTGATTTCTAAACAAAGATTGCTGGCAGATATGTAGTTATATTCCATCAGGACTCTTGTGTTAGTTCTAATATTCCTGCTATTTGTCTGTGTTCCCCTGTTTTATTTTTTTTTTAAGCTCACAGAGCCAAACACACTGTGAGCTTAGCTCAGGTGTTAGAATGAGGTGGCAGCCTGCTCTCTCTGTCAGGTCCTCAGCTCCCACTGGCCTTCCAGATGGTCTCCTTGTCACGACCGTACCTTTTTGGCTAACACAACACGCCCTGCACCCTTCATCAGTGCAATCCGTAAGCCCCTCTGCCTGTTGAAAAGCATGCAGTTGGAAATTATTATCTACGTGGAGGAAATCAAACAAATAATTCCTGATTAGGTTGTTGTTTTGGATCTAAGAGAAATGGCAAAGCAGAAAAAGGCACAAAAAAAAAAAAGACATCCGGCTTTCATGTTTAGGAGCTTTATTTTGTTGCCAACATGCCAGATGGCTCATGGGGTTCTTTACAGTATACTTCACATTTGATTTGTATGAAAGGGTTTTGTTGCGGCCTTCGCATCCATTGGTATCCTGAGCGAATAAGTGTGAAAACCCTAAATTAAATTGAGGATTTCAGTGGAAAAGGATACTTTCATGCTGAAAATCATATCTGAAACTTTAATTTGAGTGCATTTTTTAATCTACTAAAAATATATACTTATATACATATGACTATGTTTTGCAAAAGCCTTGGCACTACAGCTATAGGGACACCGGCTTTTAATACCCAGAAGACGACGTCCAGTTCAGGCCTTTAGACGGATCACTCTGAGCATTGGGTCTTCAGCTCACCTCACAGGTTTAGTCTGAGATTGACTCTGGTTTGAGCATATTTTTTTAATCGTTTTTCAGTTTTGTGGTAGAACACCGTAGACTTTCTTAAAATATTCAAAGAGCGTACTCTAACGAGGTTTTCAGAGGCTTTGAAAAACGAGAGAAACACTTCAGGCGCCCAGCATCACGTATGCTTTACAGTAATTATTAGTGGGAAGGAGAGGGTTTGCGGCCTAAAAGCTCAATCTTCGTCTTATATAACTAAAGTTCTAATTGAACACTTGGCAGTGTTTAGCAAACAGCGCATATTCGTGTTTGCGGTCGTAGGACAGAACATATGTCCTGACTCCCGATTGTCATTTAGATTGGATCTAATGGAAACCTTTGTGTGGAGTTGCTAGAAAAATAAAAAAAAAATTAAAATTGTTGCAGTTCTAGTTGTGCTATTCCTTTTAATCATTGCTCTGGTTGCAAATATTCTTAAACTTAGACGAGCATTTATTTTCCTCCAGTCATTTCCTGCTTGTTAAACACATGTAACTCGCCTGACTATCGCGTTCTTTTGTCTTTCGCTTTTTATGAAAGAGGCTAACATAAATAAGCCTAGATTTTTCATGGTAACTCGGTTAAAATTTAAAACATAAAGTGCAAAATAAAAGAAATGCTGTCACTACGTTTATTTCATAGGAATTAGAGGTGCAGGTAAGGGTGCAGGTTATGACGCAGGTTTTTCCCGTGTTCTGTTTTTGTTCCCAGCTTTGAAGAATTTTTCAGAGGAGTCCATGAGAACGTTTTGTGAAACTAGGCTGAGAGAAAGTGTTTTGTCCAGGGAGAGACCAACAACTCCTGCTGTATTTTTCTAATAAGAGAAGTAGAAAAAAAATAACTCTGTAGATTCAGCTGTGCAGGAGGTTTTTACAGCAGGACCTTTTTTTTTTTAACACCATTAAATTATTCAGCAAAAATCTGCAGATGGCTGTTCGCCCTTGTTTTGAAACGCAGTCATGCACGTTTTGCATGCATTCAGCATTGTGGATTCGCCGTTCTGATAGGAAGCCAACCCCTGACTTCCTTTTTTGGCCACGGTACAAAGCTAACCAGGCAGTTTGTCTTTACTGTGCTCTTGTTTGGTGTTGAGGAAGCGAGGGCCCTCCGTCACACTGTCTCTCTTTTGACGTGGTCGTCATTTTTAAACCTTGATTCAAGCACCTCGTTTATGGTTTTAATTCTGTTCCCGTCGTCTCTCCTTTCAGTCATTATTGAAGCAAGGTTCAGCTATTCAAAGACATATTCCCATTTGCTCCGTGTCTCAGCGGCGCTCCTTTTCATTAGCGTGCCTCATTCTCTCGTCTTGCTGCTCTCTCTGTTAATATATGCCTCCTTGCTACCCCCGGTGAATTCCTCTGTGGTGTGTATAAATAAAATCCCATTTGTTGTCCCTATCATGATCATCTCTCCTGCTGTCCTCCCCTCCCCTTCAATCTCTCCCGACGTACCCCTCGCCTCCTCTCTTTTCCTTATTCTCTCTCTGCCTGCCTCCAACCTCGCTGAAGGGTTGAATCGGTACCCCCCCTCCCCTTCATCTATTTGGGCCTCGTCACACAGCCTGACATCCTGTAGCAGAAAGCTACAGGCGCCCGATGTCCGAAACGTCACCACTGACCTCTCTCTCTCTCTCGAAAAAAGCACCTCTGCCGTGTGGGATTTTTAATTGACAATTACGGCACCAGCGGTTTTTATTCGAGCCTTTTTCTTCCTGATCCAGCGAGGGAAGTAGACAAAGGAGGTCTGATATATTTGCGCCTCTGTTATGTGATTGCAGCCGCACTTTATCTGTGTCTGGATTCAGATACAGTCGCCCACTTGGTAGTCTCGGGTTGTTGTCCACACAACAGACCACATCAGCGCTATTCTCACCAGAGCTCTCTCTAGATCACAAAGGAGTTCTTCAGCGAACTTTCCGTTCAAAACGGCGCGCCTCGCACTCGCGCACGCATCCGCTTTTGAGCAGCAGAAACCCCAGCCTTGATGTTAAAAAGTGCATACAAATGAAAAGTCCCCCAGAATCCTCCTCGATGGGGAAATTGAGTCATGGTCCCTTTCTGCTTGCGTAAACTGACAGACAAGCCAAGCGAAAAATGGAATCAAAAATGTCCCTATGCTCCGGGAGTGTGTGGGCATAAGCAGTGACAGTGTGCAGCTCTGTAACAAGCACATGCAAATCAAGTCAATCCAAACCCCCCCACCCCCGAGGCTCACTAAATTTAAAAAAAAAAAAATGTCAGTGAGGACAAAAGCTTGAATCTGCTGTAACCTTGCATATCCATAATAAGTGCTCTTCCCTAATGTGGAGTGAAAGGATGTAACGCGGGTTGACATTTTGTGGCTGGCTGGTCCTGGATCTGAGCTTTTGCTGTGTGGATTGTGAGTACAGAGGAGTATAAGCGAATTATGTATTCAAATTGACCCGATCAGACTCTTTTCTGTAGATGTTGCCTCATTGTCGATCAGTTACAGGCTTTCAAAAAACGTAAACACCATATTTTTGTACAGATTTTTAAACATTTGCTGATCAGTTTTGGCTCAACGAAAAGGGGGAGAAGACTTCCATGGCGCCTTTTTATGAGAGGCTCCTAATAATCAGTAGAATATAAAATACAAAGTTTAATTTGAGATCAAAATTCAGCTGTAGATTTTTTGAAAATTTCTTATCAGGAAAGCTTTTTTTTTGTTGATGGTTTAAAAGTTTAATATCTAAATCACTCCTTAGGGATTTTGGTGCAAAGATACTATTAACTAGAGCTACACCGTAGCATATTTCTCATTTGCCGACAGCAACTGTCCTGAATTCCCGATTCGGCGCTACAACATAATATACAATATCATCATTTAAAACAGTGTTTTTTTTCTGCTGTAGGATAGTTATATTAAAACAGAAATAAAATGCTTGTGAAATGTACAATGTTTTGTTTAAATTCTTGGCACCAGTGTCCTGTATTTGACAGTAAACTGCCAGGAACTGGAGTTGAGAAAGAGGGGAAACCCATGCGGCAAACGTCCGCAGGGGCGTGGAACTTGAACCCAGGATTCATCGAGGCCTCAGGTCTTGCTGATCAGGTCTCGCTTAGAGCAGTGGTAGGCCTACGTCTATTTATTTATTTACAAAGTTCTCTAACATCTTTCTGTCAAAAGAGGGTGTTTGCTTTTGATTTTAAACTGAGATAACCCGTTGATGTCACAACCTGAAGCATACCTGAAGCTTGGCTTTGAATCAGGTTTTCTTTGGAAACAGTAATTGGTAGTTGAAGTCGTCATTGATGACTAAGAGTACTAGATGACACGCACAAATGCATCACATCAGCAACAGGAGCCTTGTATTAGCTTTCTGTTCTCTACTCGCTGCTCTTTATTACAGGTTGGAGTAGTTGCTAGATGTGCTGTCACTGCCTCCTAGAGTACTAAAAGATATTTGAGGATAGTTAACAAAAAATAGAAGAAAACCTTAATGATGGTAAACCTTTTGTACTAAGTTTTCTATTTTGTTGCATTGTCCCCAAATAAGCCCTGTACGTCATGCTAAATAAGGTATCAATGCACCATGGAGTACATGTGTGTGTTTTTAAACTATTTCTAATGTAACAATGGATTAAATAATTAGCTAGAACTTGCTCCTGGGCATTATCTTATCTTTCTAAGCACACAGAAGTTAAATGCATGTTCCCTGTTTAGGCTGAACCCATAAAACCATTGCAAACACCATATTTCCTGCTACATCCCTAGTTTTATTGGTGTACTGCGAAAGCCAGCTGTGGGTCGGCGACATAGGGCAAACAGAGACGGCCAAACACTGCGCCATAGCGCATATGGCTGTATATGCAAATAGCTTTTATTGTCACTATCGGTGCTGTAGCACATAATTTTTAGGTTGCAGTATTACGACCAATTTCTAACCACCAATTTTGTAAAAACTGGAATGCTCATTTAAGCTGATTCAGATTTTTATTTAGTGGCTATGACTAAAAGCATGATTTTTCTCTACTTTCTGCAGAAATTGAAAATGTGACGAGTCATCTTTCTATCATGTTTTTTTTTTTGAATGCGCATTTTAAAGTATCGCATTAGAAAAGGTTGATGGAAATGGCAAAATTCAAATTAACTCACTAAAGAAAGGTTTTACACTCGCTCAAGGTGGTTTTTGAGTATTTCAAAAAACAGTGAATGGAAACGCATTCGTTGAATTAGTTCTGACGTGGCGGACATTTACCTCACATGACTAATCAGCTGTTTCTGCTGCTGGTATTTTCTCGGATGTTCCCATAGCGCTCAAAAGCAGGGCTGGAAGCAACAAGATCCATTGTCAGCAGCATTAACTCAGTCACATATAACATTGCTAAACATCTTGGCTCAGCTGGCTGGAAACTACACCACATACAAAACTCCGCAGACGTCGTTTTCAAAGTCCGACTCCCAAGATTGGCACCAGGTTAAACCATTGTTTTTTTTTTATGTCACCTCTTTTCATCTGCATTTCTACATCAAAGGCAGTGAACACTATCATGACGAACTACTTAATTATAGAACCAATTTAACACCAAACCAGATATGTGACCCTACTTTTCTTGACCACATATTTCAAGAACAGAGATAACTTTTACAGACAGAGAAATGGATGTGCCATTGGTTTCCCAGTTTCACCCATTGTGGCCAATTTGTACATGGAGACCAACATGTTGCCCTTTCTGGACTGAGCGGTGCATATTGAGGTACATATTGAGGACGAAGGGAGACAAGACAGACAAGAGTCCATCGGTAACAGAGGAGAAAATGAACACAAGCACGTCAGGGACTCACTTCAGACATGTGGTTATCCTAACTGGACATGATGTTCTACAAGGATTGATGTCCAACTCTCTTGAATAATAATATTCTGAATAATAAAAACACTTACATTTCTTGTTTCAAATAGTCCTCATTTAAAAACATCTTTTATCTTAAGGCAAGTCTTGTTGTTTATGCTTAATGCAGAGAAAAGTCAGTTATATCGCAATCGCAATTATGGTTAAAATAAATCGCAATTTTGATTTTTGGCAAAATCGTACAGCCCTACGCAGGACGGCCAGCAGCTCGGGGCAAGTTTCAGCAGTCAGCTTGCATCTCATGAGCAAGGACACACTTTTGATGACAATGATGTCTAGATTTTGGACAGACAGAACAGATGGTTGGAAAGTCGGGTGAAAGAATCAACCTTTGTCAAGAGAGAAAAGCCATCATTTAACAGAGGGGGAGGATGGAGCTTTCAACTCCCCAGTGTGTACAGCTCGACCCTTCAACTCACTTATCCATGGAGATAACACTAGCAGTCTCATCATGATTAAGGTGATCAAGTGGTCAAATGACACCAAGCGATAGCCTCTACCAACCCAGGAGAGTAATGGGTGGGTCATTGATTTGTATCAGACTTGGAATGTGCCTAGGAGGATGGGCCTCCATGTGCTTAAAAACAGCAGCGCTCCAACTACAGGCTGCTCAAGTGCGAGCCACCAGAATTGACAAAGACTCCTGGATAGGTGTCAAAACCTTTTCAGAGAAACCAAGCGAAAGTCCGGTTGCATCCGACTTAAGCCTATTGTCAATATCATAAGAATTTTAAACGTAATACAGGTGGTAATGTATTACTGTGTCCATTTATCTCTTGTCATTTCAAAGCGTTTCCAAATCCATAACAGAAGTACACAACTCGGATAAATAGAATAGTAAGTGTACTGCAATGTGTTCAAATTCCTGTTATTTGCTCAAATCATCCATCCATCCATGCACGTCGCGTGGGCCATGGTGGCTAGCTCCCGTGGGAATTAGGTGAACCCTCGACAGGTCACCAATGGATCATAGGGCAGCACTTGGAGACAGAGCAAAAAAAATAAAAAAACATGCATGCACACAATCATTTGACCTTCAGGGCAATTTTGAGCGACCAGTTAACCTAATACGCTTATTTTTGCTCTGTGGGAGGAAGCTGGATTACCCAGGGAGAACAGACATATGTATGGACAGAACAAACTCCATGGAGAAAGACCCCAAGGTTGGGATTTGCTTTCAAGTACTACTTGGTGCAAGGCAATCATGCCAATAACTATGCTTCCATGCAGCATGTACAAAATACTGCTTCCTTTATAAATGTTTTGTCTTCCCTTACTTTACATCTCACAGAAATAAAAAAAAAAGGCAACACACTCTTCATCTTTCTGTAAAATCTTCCACACCGATGAGATTTGTCAGCATGAGCTGTTGGTTGGTTTCGGGGTTGGATCTCTAAAAATGACCTAAAGGGCTTAAAGCTAGTTCTTGACCCAATTTTCAGGACGAGTCTCTGGTTTTCCGATTCAGATTTTAAGTTGAAAATTACCAAGACAGCTGTAGAAAACGTGGTTAGATTAGCGTAGGGACCAGTGGGAATACGGATTAGATGCCTCCACTAATTTTAAATCCCTCAGTCAGCAGAGTGGAAGTAAAGGAGAACCCATTTAAATCAGGCTGCACTGATCTCTGAGTCTTTGCTCAAAGTGATGGGTCACATATGTGTAAAGAGGACTTGGGCTCTGACAGACAGTCTTCATTAATGCTCCACTTTCTGCTGCACGGCCCAATCAAGGGGCTCCACACACGAGCACCCTCAAACACTGAAGCGCTTTCACACGAATACATCCATCCAAGCAATGATACGGGCGGGCTGAGCGTGGGCACTGATGGCTTCACCGCTTCAATTGATGGCCGATTAGAAAGGGAGTGAAAAAAGGAGATGCGGGGCCAGCGAGAGTGATGGAACGGCTGGTGTGCCCCGCTGACGACCGTCTGATAGCAAGAGCTTAGCGCCACTTCTGCTCAACATGCAAAGCCCATTACATTAACTCACTTGCTACCCAGCTGTTTCCATTAAACGCTTCAGTCCTGAAAAATCGGTTCAGCTGTCAACAGATACACTGAAGCCACAAATGAAAGCCTCCTCACTCCCAGGTGTGAATTTATGCCATCAAAAAAGCTGCCTCCTGTTTTACAGGTTGACTCTTTGCCCAACGCTTGTATGCCGAGCCAAAGGGAGTGCGGCGATAGAATCGGTGTTTTTGCCGTAGATTGCTTACATTAGAGGTAACTGTTATCACTTATATGTTGTCTTTTTATCCGCCTCTACAACGAACTGGCAGGTGCCATGTGTGGCAATATGTGATCATGCAATTTTACAGCGAGACTTGGCAACGCTTAGTGCAGTTTCTGTCACAGCGCTCTTGTTTGTGCTGTCATTCAAATATTTACTTCCCGGACAGCCATCTGAAGGGAATTCAGCAATATGTGCATTAACTGTGCGCCCATTTGGTGCTGTGATTGAGTCAAATGGTGGACAAACAGGCAAAGGCCCCAGCGAACATTTTTCCTTCGATAAAGAGGACAATCGCTGACTGGAGCGGCCTCTCCCTGATCCATCCTTGACCTCGCTGACAATAAAGGCTTTCAGAGTGCGGCAGGGTCCAAAGTCAAGAATAAAAACGTAAAAAAAAAAACATGTGGTGCTTTGTAAACATCTGGCTTGACTTAAATACATGAAATCTGATTTCACTTCTTCCTTGTTGACATTCTTGTTCAATGAAATGAATATCATACACAAAACTCTATGTACTACTAATATGTTTTATCTTTTCCATAGTTTTGCATCCATTTACAAGCAAACAAAGCACATTAGTTGACTTATATATCAACAGAATTACCGTATTTATTTTTTTCGGACTATATGGAGCACTTAAAATCCTTACATTTTCTAAAAAAAATTGCTGGTGCTCCTTATAATGTGGTGCACCTTATGGGACACAAAGATATATGATTTTTGTGGTAAAATGCGCTCAAAAATCTGTTAATGCATACGTACGACTTTGGCTAGCAGTGTTTCACTTGGGGGGGGGGGGGGGTTTCTTCCACTTAGCTTTCCATTAATATCACAGAATACATCTTTATACAAGCAGCCATTTTCTGTCTCTCTTATTTATCCATCTTTCTGTTTATCTTTTTATGTTTCCGTCTCTTCATGTAAATGTATACATGGTTATATTCTGAAGGCTACCTGCCATTCTCCCTTCCTACTTCTTGACTGAATGAAAAAAATTAAAATCTAGATCTGCTAGACTTCTTCTGATCCGTTCATGGGATCTATCTACCAACAAAAATGTGTTTTCCAAGAATTAAGCAGCCATCTGTTTTCAGCGATGGACTCAGGAGGTGGATTTTTGTTTCTAACTGACAGACTTTTGAGGATTTGCGACAGTCAAAGCAAATAATATTATTGTAGGACATTTGATGTCACATTATGCCTTATAATCAGGGGCGCCTTATGGTCCGAAAAATACGGTAACCAATATCTAAATAATCTCCAAAGGGTAATTGTTGCCTGCTGTTGTTGCTGAATTGTGGCTGTAGAGTATTATTTTTTAAGTCTATTAGCATGATCAAGAAACAACTTTGTGTGTTAGTTGTGTTGCTGGTGGTGTAAAGGTTGAGGACGAGCTGCATGCATGTGCTCAATTATGTGATCATGCATCTAATCTTTTTTTTTTTTGTCACTTCTTATATGTGTTGTCAAAAAGTAATGTGTAGATGGGTTGAAGTCCAAAGTAGTTTAGTGCAGTCAAGCAATGCATGTAACACGTCCTGCCTCATATTCTTCCTGCGTCCTATCTTGACCGTGATATTAACATATTAATTATTACAGTCAAAATAATCTGAAACTATAGAATCAATTTACTCCTATTTTGAGAGTAAGATGCACCCACTAAATTTGCTAGTGTATTTGTAGTTCTTATAGCACAGAACATTATACATATTTACCATTCTGCTCTTTATAGAGTAACATTAGGAGCGTAACAAGCTGGCTAATTAGTCAAGCTAACTACCCCGTTAGCCAGCCTGCAGCCTGCTACTAAACAGCCATGCTAGTCGCAGCTTGCCAACTATAGCTTTAATTCATTCAGTGCTCTTCATTAAGAGTTAGGTTGGTGATCCATTGCTTTGCAAAACACGACAGTCAATGTTTTTCAAACCCTGAATTATTCCAAACAGTTGATTTTTCTTTTTCTTTTCTGGAAGCAAGGGAAACATTCCTTCAGCTGGCTGATTAGCAGTGTGTGGCAATAGGTGTGGGATGGCCAGTGCTGTAGTATTCTGTGGTATCTACAGGAGGAGAAAACTCTGGTTTAACACTTTTTGTGGCATCTCATTAAAACAGCTTAGATTGTAGGGACAGTATGACAGAAAATGTTTGAGCATTCTTTTTTGTAGTGAAATAATTCAGGTAAAAAAATATAAGATGCAATGATATAAGTCCTAATTATCCTGTATTTTTGTATCTTATTTTGAAATAAGACAGGAGGTGACAGACTATGAAAGAAATGCTTTGCTGGCACTGCATAAAAATATTGTAGCATTCTGCAGCTGGCTGACAACGAAAAAGTTGACTCTTCTACATTTAGCATAAAGTAGAAGAGCTTTCTCCTCTTCTGTTTTTTTAAGAAACTAGAATGCCTTGAGTTGAAAAACTAAAACAGTTTTTTCAGGTGAAATTTAAACTAGATTAAACAGAAATTCTCTTAATATAGTTTGAGAGTGATGAATGGTTTTATTCTGTCTGTGAATAAAAGAGGGAACGTTTACAATCCTTTTTTGGGATTCATAAAACCTACTTGTGAAAACGAAGAAAAAGGCGATTCTTAGTTCTCCCAAAACATGTTAAAATATTCTCATTTCATGTTGCTCTTATGACATGAGTATCTTTACACGCTTGTCTTGCCTATTTTTTTTCTTTCTGGGAACCTCAAATTCTCATAATAACTGGGCTCCAGTTTCCTGTATGCTCTTTGTCTTGCCTCTTTTCTGTATCAACAACATCTCCTCTGCAGCCTATAAGAGATTTTAGGGCTTGTATTGCAGGCATTAGAAAAATCTCAGTTGGTTGCCCCTGCATGGTAAAAAAAAAATCTGTCTGAAAGCACCTAAGCTGGACAGGACAAAGTGAGAAGGAAAAACCTGTATTTCAAAGGAAACAGAAAGCTCAAGTATAAATTCCCAAGAAAACTAAAACGAAAGAAAAACAGATTTTTTTTTCAATTTACCCTGTAGAGTCTCTGTTCCTATTGCTCTCTGTGATATCAGAGGAACCACTAAAGATCTAATGTTACACTTGTTTCTATAACATTAGGAATTCCTTGACAAGGAGTAGTTAACGGTTTTATTAGTGTGGAACCATGTGCGTGTGTGAAACCACAAAAAGCTGAGCTTGAAATATGAATACAAAATGGTGCTTTTCTTTATAATATTTGCTCTCCCTCTTCTTTTAAATGGGCATAACAATGTAAAACAGCCCGGTGCACTTTGAAAGTCTAATTAGCACAAATTTTGCTAATACGAAAGAGGAAATTCTCAAGTATATGTGATTTGGCGGTAATGCCAACGTGACGAAGCTGGTTTTTAAACTCCTTAATTACTGAAGCTGCATGGCAGAGATTTTAAAATATTGACTGTGACAGAAAATCAAACCTAAAAGCAAAGCCATAAATTATGCCGGACGTCTTTTCAAGCGTGTGCTGTGTTCCCTTGAGACCGCTTATCCGTTTCAGTAGTTCCCACACCAGTCAAATAGTTGCCCTCTCACTATTTTAGCACAAAGAAAATAACATTTTCAATTGATCTAATGATTCTGAAAGCTTATGTTCATGTAAGCATTCAATATGGGGCCTGCTTGTTGGTTTGAAACCATCCTTCTCTCGCAGTCTCTTTCCTAATTAAGTTGTAGCAGATTTTCTTGCCCCTACCATCCTCATGCTCAGCTAATCACATGAGACAGTTGCAGTCAGGGACAAGACTGATCAATCTCATTAGATGAGCTGATACATCTGAGGAAACGGCATGAGTATTGGCTGGTGGACATGCGGGGACAAACAGAGCTGCGTGACTCGGAGTCTGCTTCAAAGTGCATCCCTTTGAGCGGTTAGGGGAATGAAAACAGGTTTTGCTCCGTCAGGAGTGCAACACTGAGACGGGGTAATGAATTCTAGGGGGCTGAGCATGCTAACGAGTTCATTATTGCTGCACGGTTTAGGAGTAATTACCATTTTGCATCCAAAGCAAGTCAAGTCTGAGTTACGCTTGTCAAATTAAGACAAGTGTGAACTTGTAAAAACCATCTGCATAAACATGAGAATGCACTATGTCAATTTATTTACTCTGCTGTCAGTGGCTTTTGGTTTGCTGACATACACATTGACCCTATAGTGCATTCCACTGACTCTGATCAGTGAGGATTTGTTGGCATCTGCCACATATTCAATGGTAACGTAGCCAATTTTGATGACTAGCTTACAGCTAATTAAAACCCAAAATTCATACAGACAATTACAATGTCATTCAAGACCGATACAAATGGATTTGCAATACAGCAATGGTATCTTCTAAACAATCAAGTGGAAGACTGCTGACATTTCCTTGCCACCCACAGGATAAGCTACACAAGTTCAGAGAAAAAGTTGAGTGGAAGGAAGAAGTGCATTTGACAAATCTGTGCAGGCAGCCTTGAGTGGATTGCAAAGGTAGATCCATTGAAGACTCAAAATGTGTGGACTGTGACTGTTGTCAGGCCCACCAAAAAGACATATTAAGGAAACAGGTTAAAACTGCAACAATCTTTATTACTCCTGAACCAGAGGCTGCAGAAGTGGTTTACCTGGACTAAGGAAAACAAGGAATGTACTGTTGCTCGGTGGCCCAAATTTCATTTAGAAATTAAGATCCCAGAATCTGGAGAAAGAGCAGAAATGCACATCATTCAAGCTATTTGAGGGCTAATGTAAAGTTCTCTGGTCTTCCTGTGGAACTTCCTGTGGTACCAAAAGTACCAATTAATGGTTTAATGACCGTGGGATCCCTGTGATTGACTGGCCAACAAACTAACTTGACCAAAACCAAATTAAGAATCTGTGCGATATTGTCAAGAGGAAGACAAGAGAAACCACAACCAATGTAGTAGGCGTGCTGAAAACCACTATTAAGGCAACGTAGGCCAGGGGACATCTACACTGTATTGATGCAGAAACTCATGTAGAAGGAGCCCCACCGAGCGTTGAGTGCCTATATTGTTCAGTGCATGGACAGACTTTTCTGTCTGTCAACATCTCTGGAATGCAAGTATTTGCTTTAATTGGTATCATATAGTATTTAAATTGTCTGAAAAGCTGACTTTAGATTTTTTTTTTACATTAGCTCTTACCCAAAATCATCAAAATTAAACATTTGATATACGTCGCTTTATTTGTAGTGAAAATAGATATTAAAAGTTTCAGTTATTTGAATCGAATTAGTGAAATAAAGTAACTCTTTAGTGAAATTCAAACGTACTGGGATGCGCCTGTATGTCTCCCATTGTGTGCTTGCTGGCTGCAAACCTGTTTCCCTCCGAACCTTTCGCTCTGTTTCCTTTTCCAGAATGAGATTGGAAATGGCATGTTCCTAATAAGCAGCCATGCATATAGCCCAAATCAGATAAGTAGGTTCCTCTTTTTTTTTTTTATTTTAGGTCTCGGAAGAACATCATTAATTATAAAAAAAGAACAAGCCACTGCAGTTGTCTGTGTTGGTACTCTTATTCCCTTACTTCCCAGAATACACAGCCACAGAGGAGGATGTGCGAGTGCATCCTCTGCAAGCTTCAGAACTCTCCAATGCTTCATTAAATCTCCTTGTAGGGGTTGCTCAATCAATGTTCCTGAAAAGACGAGGTTTTAAGAAGATCCCAACAGGCGTGTAGAGAGGGATTGATTCTGTACGTCGGCCGATGTGTGACATTAACAGCTTAGAGCTAAAATTCGTTAGGATTTAGCCTTTCTCAAAATCCTAAAAAGTTCACTTACCGACATTAAATACATTATTTTTTTCAAAAGGCTGTAATAATTTTATTAAATTGTTAGGAAGCGCTCACTCTCTTGCAATTCCCTCATTTTCTAATTTTAAGTCCCTGGAATGAATGATTTATAGCCTCAAATTGGTTATCCTTGCTTTTCCTTTGTTGTTTTGCACATGTATTACTTAACATGTCTTTCATTAGGCTGGGACCGAATAAATTATAAAAGCACACGAGAGCCGTGATTAAACTTCATTATCTGTTACAGTTATGGTGTAGTTTCTCTTCTTTGGACTAATGATTAAAGTAAATCATCTTTCGCATGTTATTGTTGTTTTCAACAGACACTTAGGGGAGCAAAAAAAACAACAACTATATGTATAAGACCTAAGGCAGCAATGGCAAAAAAAAAAAAAGATTCCCAAATAAATTAGCTATCTGTAGCTGGAAGCACATTACATCAGAGATCAGACAGAAATCTAACTGGAGATGATACACAACCACAATGTTGGCTGTGCACCTCGCAAAGCCTCCAACAATTGGTATTTATCACAAAGAGCCTTTGTTGTTCTGAATAAACAGATATATTACTGGGAGCGCAGAGTTCAGCCCTCATTGCCGGCTAGCCATAGGCACACACTCTGTCTTCGGGCTAAGAAATATGTTCACTGCTGGATCAATTTGGACTGGAACATCACAAGTCAGTAAGATGAAGGTTGAAGTACAAGAGTCACATATTTCTCCTAAGGAATCTGCAAAAGCATCCAGTGGAAAGAAAAAATGACATCAAGCAGACACATTGTTCAGTTCCAATTAGAGATTTTCATCAAGCAATGGTAAGTTTAACTACGTTCATCTGATTCTTCATCTGGATCCTGCTCTGTAAAAATCCGTACATGTAACATTACTTCGCAAAAGTATTCATACTCCTTGAACATTTTCTCACGTTACAACTACAAACTTTTTTTTCCATTGGGATTTGATATGTTAAATATGTATAACGAAATGCATAAATATAAAGTTGAACGAATATGATGGAAGGTTTTTAAGTTAACTTTATTTCATGATAAATGCATTTATTTTGTGAAGGCCTCAGATATTTGTTGGATAACGTTGGTGAGCAAACGGCATCATGAGGACCAATGAACACACCAGACCACTGAGATTTAGGGAAGCTACACAACAGCAAACCTACCAAGATTGTATTGTAAAGCTGGGCAAGGAGAGCTTTAGACATAAATCATGACCAAAAGCCTGTGCTACCTCTGGAGGAGCTGCAGAGATCCACAACTCAGGAGCAATAATTTGTTGATGGGGCAGTTTCAGCTGTGTGCTCCACAAAGTTGCCATTCATGTGTCTGGGTCGATGATAAACCTTCCAGCATGGCAGCGAACCTAAACATCCAATAAGAGCTTTTTGTCCAGTGGGATGGTTTAGATCAGGGGTGTCCAAACATTTTGGCACCACGGGCAAACAAGCCAGATTTATTTATTTAAAAATGTAAAGTAAATTAGTGTGAAATCTTACCTTTTTTATCTGGTCAGCAATAAACTAAATATGCAATATTTTATTGAAACAAAGTTGAAAAGATTCAATTATTGTAGGTCCATAAAATGGTCTCAGATGTTTGCCTAATGGAGGTAAAGGTGTACAGATGTCTTCTATTTTATTGGTAAAGAGACCAATTTTAGCCTATTCCCAAGCGCAAATAACATAATTTTTTCAAGAACACTTGCTGTATTTTTTAAGTTAAACCAACGGTTGTGCCCATGTCTGTTCTGGAGTAAATATTGGCTGGATATTTGTAGCCCTATTTTAAATAAACATGAAATCAAAACAACATGGCTTATTAATGAAAATACTTTAGTACCTAAAAATCTCCATTTAATAAGAGAGACATTTTTTGTTTAAACCCTCAGCTTTTAAACGTTACCAAAAGTGTCCATCTGCTTCTGTTTTTTTGCTTAAAGGTTAATTTCTTACCATTGTGTAACTGTGGTCAGGGGCCACAGTAAATTAAGGGCCATATATGGCTTCTGGGCTGCACTTTGGACATGCCGGGTTTAGATCGTAACACACTCGTGTGTAATCCGAATTTGTGGAATGACTTCACAATTGATATTTACTGTACATCCAAACCGAATGAGCTTGAGCCGTTTTGCAGGGGAGGATTGGGCAGAAATTTCAGCTGCTTCATGCGAATCTTGTCGAGGCATGAGCCAAAAGACTTGCAGCAGTAATTGGATCAAATGCTGGTTATAGAAAATATTAATCTAGGAGGCCTGAACGCACATTCACACAACATTGTAAACAGTTTTGAGGACCTAGCATCCAGTTTCCTTCTACCTCAGTCATGCACTTCTTTGTGTTGGCCTCGCAAAAAAAAAAAATGCCAAGAAAAATACACAGACATTTAGGGGGGTAACACAGCAAAAGTGTGAAAAAGCTCAAGGGGTATAAATACTTTTTTTTTCAAGGTACTGCGATTTAATGACAATAGCAGCTACAACAATTCAACACAAACTTCCCCAACAGAAAATCTATTTCTGTGGTTTTTAACACTGGTCGTATTAAAGCAGCTGCCTCTAAAAACATGCGGTGTCTCTGCAGGTGTTTAGCTTTGTAATTTTGACTGAGAGTGTGCTCCTCTTTTCATTTGCATGCCACTGCAGGTGCACAACCGAGATTTGGAAACTTTACATTACAAAGATTGCTTCTTTTTTTTTTTCCTCTCTCAGAAATGGGAAACTTGGAAAGAGCTACTTGAAAATTTGACGTGATTTCCACAGGGTGAATATTTAGTTGCTAGGCAGCGGTTCTTGGCATCCGACGGCATTCGTCAACTGAAGATGATAAAAGGTGGTGTGTGTGTATGCGCGCGTGTGTGTGCGTGCATGGCAAAAAAAAAAAACAGAAACAAGAGTAGATCAGATTCAGTTTTATGAACAAAGTGGCAATTTCATGAGGCTTGAACTGACTATGTTGTTTGGATAAATTGGCCCACATGCTGGACAGCTGATTACCAAAATAAGGCCTTTAATCAGCATGACTCAACATTAGGCAGCCTCCTAACAGAGAATTTATTCAAAGCTCTAAAATTTCTAGTTTTTCTTTGACTTGTAAAATAACCAGGGAAAAAAAAACAATCAAAGGTATGGTTGCTGTGGATTTACAGTCGAAACCAGATATCTGCATAACCTATTTGAAAAATGTTTGTAACTTTTTTTTCCCCCTGACTTTAATTATGCTAATCATTCCTGCTATATATCAGTTAGTACTTAAAAAAAAATAAAATCCCCGCTTAAATATTTAACAAATGCCATATTCATGAGACAGAGATTCAGTTTGAGATTTTTTCGACCTTTTTTCAACCTTAGGCATACGTACATTTCCTTAGTGTTAGTAGCATATTCTCTGAATTATGTGACCGGGGTTAAACTTCTCACAATAGTTTACCAGAATGTTGTCCCTTTCCTCCTGATGGTACCAATGATAGACACAAGTCGGGTTTGATGCCTGTCTTGCTTGCGCACACCTTTTTTCCACTCTGCCCACAGATTTCCTGTGGCATCAAGATATCCAAAGCATTGACGTTGTTTTAAATAGGTTACTTTGTAACTAATTTGGTAGTATGATTAGAGTTTTTATCGGAGAAGTCCCTGTTTGTGTGTAAGGTTGAACTTCCTGGCTGACCTCAACCTTTCTAAATAGTCATTCCTCATGATGCCATCTATTGTGTGAAGTACACCACTCTCTCCTGCAACAAAAATTTCTTATACAACATCATAGAACAGAATTGAATACAAAACAATTATCTCTCCACACTGGTGATATAAATTCTTCTTTGACAAGGGCTCCATGAACATCATCCCCACATAATTACACAACTTAATGAATACAAATAAAAAAAGCACATAAAACCACATAAAAGAAAATAAACTCAACTTTAGAGGTATATAGTGTACAATCTTCTTTCGTGTTCGTGTTCCGGGGGGATCATCTTATCAGTTGATTGTTCCACGTGCCAGTCTTTGTGACGTGCTCACCCAACTACACCTATGTGCATGCTAATTCCTTCCTAGTTTCCTCTCACTGCGCACTTCTAGTGTCCATGAATCCAGCGAGCTCGGGTTTCAGCCGTTCATTGTAGCTCCGCTGCTCTCACCGTATACTTGGCCTAGAGTCGCAAGAAGCAAACTGTCTTACAAGTTTCTGAGAAGAAGTGGAAGGCCTCAGAAGACAGAAATAGGACAAGAGTGTTTTAGGAGAATTTTTCACACGATGGCAGAAGAGCAGGTAGGATGGTCTTGTGCATGCAGTTATTAAAAAAGTGACTTCACCGGTTCGGAAAAATCGTCCACCATACCTTTAACCTCCTGATTTTCAGGAGTTTAGAGTGGATATTGCAAATGGTATGGATTATCTATTGTGGGTGTTTTTCCTGGGTCAGTGGCACCTTATATCTTCTGTCTGATGGAAGCAGCTGGAATGAATGATGACAGGGGGTGAGATGGATTCTGTGTGGTCAGAGTGGCCTTCCTGATAACAGAGACCATAAACGGTTCATAAAGAGGTGTCCGTTGTAATCCAGTAACTTTGCTGGCCTGGTTGATGATACGAGACAGTTTGGTTTTATATTTGACCATGAGGAAGTTGTACCAGGATGAAATATTTAAGGGGAGGATGGATTCTATTAATGATTTATACACCAGAGTACATGTGTAAATAAAAAATGTCCACTTCAGTCTCCAGGTGCTTAAAGGGTAACTCTCCTCCAAATCAACTTTTTGTTGCCAATAAACTATGTACATGGATGTCTTATAGTTCTGTCCACACATACTGGTCATTATTTTCTGACAATTTAGCACACATTTGTTCAAATCCTTCTTTGGTGTTCAAAAGTCTGTGTCTGTGTGGCGCCCTCTCTTGGTTTAACAAGTGTTTTTGCAGTGAATTTCGAATCAGTATTGCTATTGGATCAAAGGTTTTTGCTACGTCACCCAGAGTAACTGATGACGGTATCGAGGGCTGTCACAATAATCGCTATATTAATTAATCGCCCAATACCTTTTAATCACATGATTAATTAAAATAGGCTTGGTAATTTGTGCATGCAAATGATCTCCCTTGTGTTTCCCTTTCCTCTCGGAGACTGGATAAAAGTTTTCAGTACGGTGCATCGGCGTCTACTCACCCCTCCCTTCTCGTTTCCTCACTGTAAGCGGAGTTCAATTTTGTGTCAGGTAGGCACATGCTCAAGTTTAGCATGAAAGCTTCGTGAAGGAGAGCCTGAGAAGCGCTAGTTTGAAAAGAAAATGGAAACCGTGTCAAAGCCGAAAACACCACTGCAGTGTGGCAGTTTTTTGGATTTAAGCCAAATGACAGAGACCAACCGCTTAATCTATCGGAGCCATTATGTCAAGAGGATATACCTGTGTTATTATGTCATTATTATGTTATTTGAAAAATGTCTCCATATGACAGTATTGTGGCTTATCGTGATTATTTTTAGGAAGATTTATCGTCAGCAAAATTTGTTATCGTGACTGGCCTAACCAGGGTTTCCCTCAGAAAATGGACTAGTCCTGTCGGTAGGTGTCTTTGTGGGTTTGTGGTAATCCGCGTGCTACCATGGAGTGTTACCTATTTAGGGCGCAAGGTTTTCTGACCATTTTATGACGCTCTGAAATATCGACACATTTAAAATAAACAAACGACGCTTAGCCTGGCGGGGGGGGTGTGGGGGATAGTATAGCCTGGCCAGTCTTTTAATACACTGGGGGAAACCCTGGGCCTAACCGCAGGGTATACAAGTAACTCCGTCTCTTATGCCTCTGTAGCAACTTGGAGTTTGAATAGTGAGGTCAGTGGTCCGTCTATCGATTTTTCAGGTTGCCGATTTATTAGCTTACCATTCAGTTAGTTTATTTAGTATTTGCAAGTAGCCTAGACCATGGCCAGACACCCCCCACCCCTCGCACTTTTCCTGGTCTGCCGGGCACTGCCTCCTTTCAGCACATTTTTCAAATATGAGATTGGGTGGAGTAAGGCTCTGATAGGGTGTGAGTTACACTTTAAAAGACTTTGCATGCTCCACCTGCTGGCCCTGGATGACAATAGGATGGAAGATTGATGATCTGTCATCTTAGGCTCTGCCTCTGCCCCAGCAGCAAAACGTTTTGGTTTTCGAGGCATTTAGTTGCTAAAAGTTTTTGTCAAGGTGTTGATTACATTCTGGTACCGGGGGAAGGGCCTCAGGACCAGTCATGTGGGCAACCAGGGCCATGTCATCTGTTTATTTAAAAAGGGACATTGTTCCAGTGTTACAGAAGATGCCGTAGATGTAAAGTGACAACAATACTGGGTGATAAAACACAACCCTGAGGGAGTCCTGTGTTTAAAACCAATTGACAAGATTTAAAACCATGTAAGACGACCTCCTGCGTTCTGAATTTGTGAATCCATAAAACCAGTGCTGGGTAAATCTGGAGGTCTAGAAAGCACTGCAATAAAACGGTGGTATACGGTGTTAAAAGCAGAGGGAAAGTCCATAAATAAAACCCTGGTGTGTAGTGATGGTATCTAAAAGCATACATCTGGCATCTTCCACCCTACGAATTCCCTTATATGCAAACTGGAGTGTATCCATATTTTCAGACCCTATCTTATTAAGAAAGTCATGATGGTGCCCCACGTACTTCACAGATGGAAAGGTACCCTCTAGCTTGCAATTTCCTCTCTGTTTCTTTTAAAAGGTAACGATGATTCAACAGAGTACAGGACAAGTGTCTCCAGAAATATAAGGCTATGTTCGTAAGTGCATATGCAAATCTGCCTCTGTCTTGTTTCTTTTGCATTAATGGATTCTTCTTCTATGAGTGGCCCTTAAGGCCAGAAACATAAACTATGATGTTTATGTAAATGTCCAGTTTAAAATGTGAATGCCTTGATAACTTAAATGCTTGATGTTTTTTGCGTCACTATCTCACTACCAGCACAACACTGCCATTTTTATTTTATTCACTCATTATCGTCAGAGTGTTGTGGATGTTACTTTCTCAGTCCTTCCGGCTACCACAGAAGAAGACTAGGACACTAGGAATGTTCCTACCATGATTTCGCATCCAATCACATTTTCTCCATCACATTTAAAAAAAATAAATGTCTGATGTTTCTAATCTCAGGGCACGGGCTAATGGTATTTGCAGAGCAAAATCAGTTTTAGACCTGTTTTTTTTTTTTTTTAATGGCTTCAAGTGTGTGACATTGCCTGGAGCCCCCTGTCTTGAATAGTGGAAGGATGGGTCTAATTTTGGGTAATAGGTGACTCAGCCACCATCATCATGTGTCCCTCGGTGGGCTGCAGATGGTCGTTGAGCCACGGGTGCAGGAAAGCCATTGTTACACACACACACACACACACACACATTCACAGTCACACGATGCATCAAGCCTGTGACACATGCAGCCAATTCTGGCATTTGTCAAGGCACATCCAGTAAAAGGAGGGCGGGTGTAATGAGCCCCGCTCAGCTAAAGGTGAGCAAAACGCAGAAGGAAAGGGTTAATCAGTAGCCAAGATAATCGAATCATTTGTCATCAGATTAGATTAAAGCACTGAACCTTTCCTTGGGCGGTCGCAGGGAGATAGCTGCTGCTCGGGGACTATCGCATAGATGAATTATACGGTGTGGTAAGGGACGGCTTGCTTTTGCTTTAACTTATCTGCATATAATTGCTGATAGACCCAAGGTAGACTGCTCGGAAGTTGCAGGTTTTAGGGGTGTGTTTAGCCATGCATGCTAGCTGCTGAATGTGCAGCATGGAGAGAGTGACGGGTGAAGGCGGGGGAGAACTGTGGGGGTGGCATCCAGCAGCATGCTGGTTCCCAGTGGGGAGTGTGGCTGAGGGCAGGCAGCAGCCGGGTGCTGCAGTGCTTAGTTTACATTCCACAGACTCGGCTAAGCTTCACCAAGCTCTACTCTGCTTAGACATGCACACAGACGACACCCCCCACCCCACCCACACGCACATGCTGATGTGTTTGCAATTTATCAGAAAATATAGATTCACTATTCCTACACCTTGTAGAAAACTGCTGTACATCCTAAAACCCTTCATCATGTTCTTTCAACAATGCGGACTGATAACAAACCATCACATCTGTACCACCTCGCCTCATCCCTATTGACTTCCTTTCCCAAGTAACCTTGGCAACAGCGTCACCTCACTTCATTGTGATGGAGTGTGGAGGAGGAAGAGAAGGTGCTGCGCGGTTG
The DNA here is from genome assembly GCF_011125445.2 of Fundulus heteroclitus. NCBI lineage: Eukaryota > Metazoa > Chordata > Actinopteri > Cyprinodontiformes > Fundulidae > Fundulus > Fundulus heteroclitus. The sequence continues at coordinate 7,048,206 of NC_046375.1, forward strand.
CGTCGTGCGCGAGTCGCCCCCAGGGGTCCGCAGGCCCGCTTACAAGTGTACCCGACAGCATAGGCCTGCAGCAGATTCCCCCAGCCCTCCGAGACCGATTACCAGAGGTCAGAGAACTGGTCTCAGAGCAGCAGCCCTGCTGGGGCCTCTGTGTGTAACCCGTCAGAGATCAGCTGTGTGACCTGAGTGCAGATGGGGCTCGTCAGGATGGTTAGGTGGTAACACATGTCTGCTGTGGATCGTCTGTGAGCTGTTACAGGATCAAGGAAGATACTGACATCCCTTCTACAGAAATTAAAATCCATTCAAATAATTTCTTTTTATTCGATTTTTTTTTTTTTTTTTTTTTTTGTGACATGTTGGCTGTAAGTTGCCAATGCCTTTTTCTGAGATTTATGTCTTTGGATGGTTCAACTTTTTGCTTTGCCATGTTTGTGATACTGGTGAAGGGCAATAATGTTCTTTCCTTAGAGCACATGTGCCAATGTGTCAGAAAAAAAGTATTTTTTAATTTATAATCAAAACTTTTGATGGGCAAAGTACTACTGTCCCACCACTGGGGGTGATGTTGATTCAAGTGGTATAATTATTAATTACTTTCATTTTCTAAAAGAAGCATGACTTGGAAATAGTGCTGTAATTGGAACACAGCGTGGCAGGAATTTGTAACATGGGTGGTGCTGTTTATAATGTTTTTTTATTTATTTTTACTTGTAACTTGTGTGATTAAAAAAATATTGTCCCCGATTTGTCATTTGTTTAAAAAATATGTATACAATGAATAACAACTGTATAAGGTTTTAAAAGAAGCCTAACATTGGAGTTTTATTCATAATGCTCGGTTCAGGTTTTCATAACATCCTGGAAACAAGTGAAAATTTATGGAGTTTGATTAAGATTTGTATGAAAAAACTGAATACGGGATATAGAAATATTTGTATTTACAGACTTTTATTCCCTCTACATCTTCTAAGAGTCCCGCCCGTCCATCTATCCATTTGTCCGTCCGTCCGTCCATTTAGTAGGTTCCGGATTTAAAGTCGGACCACTGCCATGAATTATTATTAAACTTTTTGTTTTTAACAAATAGAACCTCAAAACGAATGAAAATGTAAATCTGAGGATGGAAAAGTATAACATTTTGGCTTGAAAATTATGCAGGGACCCAAATTGATTGTTAACTTGTTAGTTATTCTTAACAGGCAGTGAAATTATTGAAAGGCAATTCTGAGAGGGAATTTCCCCATATTGGCATTGCATAGAGGTTCATTTATGGACTACTGGTGACCTCCTCTATAGCTCATCTTGTTCCTTTCTAACTCACGGTGTTTATTTACAGGCTGTATAACAGAAAACATTTACATGATATCAACAGAAAATTACCTGAATAAAGTAATCTTTTCGTATGGGGAAAAGTCTAAATACTTCCTTTTAAAGTGATATTATTTTAGTTGTTTTAGTTTCCTTGTATTTTGAATATTAGGGCCTAGTCAGGTTGTCATGGCATCTGGTAACACACTGCTGCTTTGTGACGCATGTGGCCCTCGGCTCCTGCAGAGTCAAGAAATAATGAATGCTTTGGATGGAGCAGATTTTTGTGAGAAACAGTTGTGAGGAATGAAAGCAAAAAAAAAAAAATACAACAGCAACAGTGATCATAATGAATTGCGCTGGTGCAGTCAGTGACCTTAATAACGGCAAGCCTCGTAAGCTGAATACATCTGCAAAGCTTCTGTTATTTTTGTCCACAAAATGACATCTAAACGCTTATTATTGTAACACAGCGCCGCAGTGTTTCTGTTATGCTGAGCAAAAAAACAAAACTCTGTACAATCCCACCACCGAGTACAGCCCGAGAAATGATCAGATCAGTCCTCTCTTACACAGTCAACAAAAAGGCATTGTATTCTCGACAAAAGCTTGACATACTGCAGGACTGTTGCACAGGATTGCATTAGGGTTTACAATCCTTTGTTACATATTTCGCCCACTGTTCGGAGACAGCTACCAACTTAGGCACTACTTCGGTTTAACAGTTGTTGAGGCACAACTTAAATAAGCAAAACCCACCAGACCTAAAACATGGCGGGTTCTTCAGTCCATCTCATAATCGTTCTGCAAATTTTGCGAGACTAGGTTAGGCAGCAGCCGGCTCGTTAGTCTATAAAAGAGCGAGAGACTTTTGCGACGAGATTCTGAGCCGACTCAAATGAAATGTCAACAAAAGCGCTGCCAAAATACACCCCACTCCAGAGTTGACTCGCAGCCAAGATCTGGTGAAGGCGAGAGTCAAACAAGTGGTAGGAGGAGGACTTATCTGTACACAGATCATTAATAAAGTGTCCCCACGCCTCGTCGCTGTAACCGCACGCCAACTTTTGGGGAGATGCTGCATACGCTGCAGCCTTGTGCAATTTAAAGAAAGCTCGGCGTGTGCCTGTGCTCGGTTATGTCTATATTTATGGGAGAATTCCTGGGCTGCGCGAGCCCTGCCCTGCTTCTGCCTCCAGGTCCCCATTACCGGCAAAAATGACATTAAGGAAGCGCATAAACATTTTTAGCATCAGACAGTCTCAGACCAAACATCTACTGCAGCATCAGATAATTCAAAGCAGTGGCATGTGACAGGTCATGCAGATAAGGTTCCTTCCTTCCTTCCCCTGCAGTCCCACAGAGCTTAGTTGAAAGGACCTGTAACCCAGCGTGAACAACTTTTTTTTTTTTTTTTTTTCCGTAGGAGACAGCCTGTAATGAGAAAGCCCCATTATGTGTCCAGCAGGAGCTTGTGCCTTTGCGCTGCTACATCTCCCACAGTTACCCATGAGGTCTTTCTCTTTGTTAGTTAAGAGCAAGAGCAGCCGCAGACGTCCCTCGCTCTCTGCTTGTTAGCCAGCAGTAATGACAAGGCTGTGGGGAGCCAGGCAACCAGGCCAAGATGCTGGCAGCACGTTCCCCTCTGCTGGCCTTCAGCTCACCGACAGGAAGGGGAACAGAAGCAGACAGCACAGAGGACACACTGGGAGGATCAGATCCAACAGACTGGGGAGGAAAGGCAAGATTGTAGAGGTGGTGGAAAAAAGATGTATTTATTTATTTCTTTTTACCTCTGGACAGACTGAGACCAGACCGGGGCCATTATCAACATGCACACAGACGGCGTCGAGCAAGTACCCCTCTTGTTCGAACCTGGCATTCTCGCTGGCTTGCCGAGCAGCATTAGGATCGATGCATAATTTGTACAGAAATTGCCTCTCAGGGGTTTGTCTTGCTCTGGGATCCTGAATTTACAAGGCCCGTGATTTGAATTTCTGAGGCCGTTAACTGTTTGCATCAGGAGACATTACAATAGGAGTCATTGCAGGGAAGAATTTCAGCCACCCGATCGAAAAGGACTCCCTTTTTATCTCGAGATGCAAAATCCCGATACTGTAAACGCAAACGCTGCCTCTGGCATTTCGTGACATTAGAAATGCTTGTTCGTTATAACTGAACTAGCATATCGTGCGTGCCGCATGCTTTTACTGGATTCATCAGAGATAGAGAGAGCACACTGAAATTTCTTGGTGATTGTAATAGTCGGATTTCTGTGTGACTTATGCTGAGCAATGACTAGATGGTCAGTAACAGATAGTAAACGCACCATACTGGGCGTTACCAGGTCATGCTAACAGTTACGTATATTTCCAAAACTCTCAACATTTAAAGAGCCAACCATTTCCATGGAAGACCCAAGGTTAAAAGCTTTAAAATATAGATCAGAACACTTTGCCGTACTCTGTTTAGTCTTTCTGTTATCTGCTGCACATCTTGCTCTCTCTTGCAACCTGAAGAACCGCAGACATGTATCAAGAAGGCGTACATAATGCATTTTACTTTTAAAGTGCTTCTTATATCTCTGTGCTTCCTATTTCGTAACTGTAAACACTTTACTGATAGTAAAGGTTTTGTAGAGCATGGGCATGGTGGGTTCACTGGGGTCTTTCAGTTTCCAGTTGGCCAATCACAGGTAAGGGTTGATTCTGGTAACCTCCCAGTTTGTACATCTCTGGTATTTAGGTCAGGTTTATTGCCAGATCAGTAATCCACTGGTCTAGAACCTCAAGTAAAAATGTTGAATGGGATTGAGTTGCTTATATTTAAAACCAAGTAGAGATGGTTATCTCGACTGCTTCTAAAGCATAGTACAAAACATTGATAGTTATAGTTTAAGTCATCTTATTTGCATCGTTAACTTTGTATTTTGATTGTAACGTAGAGTTGAGTGAAAAAAGAAGACTAAACAGCATCTAAATTTAACAGAAGTTGCTAAGTAGTTACTTCATAGAATAAATCCTTTGTGGTTTTGATAGAGTAACACTGTTGATGTTAGCTGGTTTAGTTATTGCTGGTTTATGTAAATAACCTGCACTCATTTCAAAGAGCTTCATTTTTTTCCTTCCTGTTAGCGACTAAAACTATTTTGAACCTTATCTCAGCCAACTGAATAAGGGTTTGTGCAATATGTGGCAGATGGGCAACGGTGCGTTTCTGTAGGCCTCATCCAACTGTAGGAAATGGTTCAGCCCTTTTTTATGGCCTCTCAATAAAAAAAAACCTTAGACTATAGGTAGAAATTGAAACCACAAGTGTTTCAGACCTTAGTATAGCAGTAAACAGTAAATGTAGTCGCAAAATGTAGTGTGCATATTTAACATAAACTGTGCTTCGTTTGAGGAAGATGGGACCAAACGCCGTTGGAAGCGACTGCTTTGTTTTGTTGAGCTCAACAAGAAGCTACTGATAAGCTGCAATGGGGGAGGATGTCCCAAGCCAGCAGGGCACAATACTCAGTAGACAGGAGCACAGACAGGCACAGTGAAGACTTATTTAGTAGAAGATGGTGAACTCTAATTCCTGGTGTGGAAGCATTTTTTTTTTTTTATTTCTTTATGTATAAGGTTATTTTGTGCTGACTCAAAACCCTTTCCCTCAGTTCATCTTTTTGCTGCCAACACCACTCACGCTCCCCCTCATCTGCACAGCCGATCATCCATTCTTCCCCTCTTCCCCACCAATTTGTCAGGGCTTTTTGGAAAGACCCATCTTTTATGCAGACCGTTGATATAGCCCGGGCTCCGCCAGACCCGTGCCACGGTTGCACTTGAATGGAGCTGACTGCAGTGCTGAAACCCAATAGCCTCCCTGATATTGATCACCTTTGGATGTAACCTTGGTGCTTAGGAGTGACCTCCACGTATGAACCGATATTTGTGCTCTGGCGTAATTTGTTGCAGGAAGGGAGGGGTTATGTTGAATCGCTCAGCTCGTGTTCATCGAGTGGTGAATTCTGGCTGTGACGGCATCAGGAGGCAGGACGGCAGACTCGAAAACTGAATAGAAATGGAGTCTGACTCTGCACAAGAGCGAAATGGGATAGCTCCTGTTATAAATAGATGTCATCAATCTGAGGAAATGTCCCTCATTTGGCATGCGTCAGTCCTGGAGGGAGAAATACATATTCAATCTTGAACAATGAGTGTCAGTCACTCTACTTTCATCCAACACATGACTGCGGTGCACGGTGGCTGCTTATACACTCAGAGAATAGCAGCTGCAAGGAAGTAGGAAGGAGGGGAAACCCAATCATTTTGTTACCAACAATCTGGGAGCATGATTGATGGACATGTTCACACTGGACATGATACACATCTAACGGTACAAACATTACGAACCAAATACTTACATACTCTATAAAAAGACAATCATTTTCTCCATGTGTCTGACATTAACTCAAAGTCAGCTTTTTTATCTGTTTTTGCCAAGATGGCATTACCTTAACAGTTTCTAAATGTTGCTAAATGTTCAAATAATGAGGAAAAACAAAGTTTTACAGAATTGTTGTATTGCTTTCTTTAAATTTAGAAGTTTATATACTAAGACTACTATGCTTTTAAACAATTCAATTAATCCCAGTTTATGATGGCATGTGGTTGAAAGTTTCTAATAGGTTATTTTGGATTAAATGGCGTCACAGCTGTGGATGTATTTAAAGCGACAGCTCAGACATACTGCTTCGTTGTTACAAAATGGTAAAATCAAAAGAAATTAGGAAAGAAATCAGGAAGAGATGTGTACCTCCAGAAGTCTGTTTCATGCTTGGGTACATTTCCCAGATTCCGATAGGTCGGAGCTCATAGAGGGTCATAATACTCTAAAATGCTTGAACTTGAAAATGGTGTTTTAGAGTTTAAAAAATGGTTGATTTTTGGATAAAGAGTTTAAAAGTTCTTGAAACCAGTACTTAATGTGTTTTATGTTGCTTTCCAAACCTGCTAGCTTTCTTATTTAACATAGTCAAACTATAATATATTTTTAATTACCCCTATAAAACTGGTTTACCGGTTTCCACACATTTCGTCTGAACATAATTTAATCAATACTTAAAAGTAGAAATTAGGTAAGTTCGACAGCTGAAAGACACAGCACATTTCAGTCAGTTTTTTTAATGTAAGAACTTTATATATATATATATTTTAAACATTACTTGCAGTTAACTGTTTATCTTTTTATTAGTAGGTAGAAGGGTGATGCTTACAAGCCTGATTATCATTCCAACCATAAAGTTCAGGGGTAGCACCATCAATATTGTGCTTTTTTTCTAAAAAAGAGGACTGGTGTTTTGAACAGAATAAAGTTTACATGAAGAAAGAATGTGTGCATATATATTGAGCTACATTTCCAATCATCTGTTACAACTTGGGCACAAACGGGTCTTCTCAATAGACATTGAATCGCAATTTAGTAAATTTTTTTTAACAGTAAAAGGAAAAGAAAAATCCTCTTTCACATCTTTCTGATATTCAGGAAACATAAATAAATGTAGTAATCCTCGCTGAGCAAGAGCGGGTAGAACGTGAGGAAGAAAGAGTTTTTATCTTTTCGTACGTAGATATCTGGTATCAGCAGTGTATATGGAAATGCCATGGTGTCTGATGCAAAACGACTTGACCGTTAACATCCCAAAGCATCATGAGAGAGTCCATCTGTCCCCTGCAGGACGTCCCTGGACTGATCCTCCCAACTGTAAGGGCGCCAGCATGTTGAAGCAAGGATGCAGCTGCTCCCAGCTGGATCACAGTGTTACGCCAGCAGTGGAAGACATTTTTTGATCTTTCTCTCTTCACTTCCAGCTTTTACCAAGTCACGTTGTGTAAACTCCTGCTCCAGCTTTCCTGTGTACTAATAAAGCCTCCGTGGTGTCTGCTCTGGACGGAAGGGAGGCCTAGAAAGATCTATCTGTTTGCACTGACACATAAATGTGTTTTTGTTCTTGTCGCCACGCAAGGAATGTTGTTTGCAAGTGTGACTGGACTCACCAAGCCCCAAGTTTTCTCATTTTGCTGTTCACAAAAGGTTTAAGCAAGAGATTCTTGATAGAAGGTAGAAAGATGTCGGCGGAAGATTGTTTCCTTTTACTCGCATGTAAAAAAGCTTCATCTTCTTGAGGCGATGCACTTTTTTTCCCCCCTTCTTTTTACTTATTGACGCTTGCATCATTTCTTTCTTGTCCAGCCGAGGAATGCAGAGTTGAGCTATTTGGGGCCAAGCGCGAGCGTATATGCCGAAGAAAAAAAAAAAAAAAAAAACAGGAGCTGGTTTTGAAATGCCGCAGAGGGAATGTCTGCTGTGGCCTGTAATTGTCAGTTTCATTACACTAACAGCCAATGATATATGCAGTTCATGAAAGTCAAGACTGAACATAGTGAATCTGATTAGTGTCTCCAGTCAAGCAGAAATGCTTTAGTCTGATGACAGGATTGTTTTGCTACAACACCAGAATAAACTCTTCTTGAACCAGTCAAAGCAAATCATCCCTACATTCTCACACACACACACACACACACATAAAAAAAAGGATCCGCACAAGGAAACGGTTACATAATATGCATTAACTACTAACGACTTACAAACGGGTCACATTGAGTAGAAAGAATCAGCCAAGTGGAAGCTGAGGGGCCGAGCAGACGCACACAATGCGAGACGTAGAGGCGGAGTGGAAGAGACGGAGGTTAAGTCATGCATACGCACAAGTACGGACCTGAAGCAGAAAATGCAACCTGACGGGGACGTGGCGGTCTGTCAATACGGCTTATGATGCATGCAGACTGATGCAGCAAAATCATAAAAAAGGCAGAACTCTTTACCAAAGATGAAAGGAAATGAATAGACAGTGCTGGTAAACATTTGCTGCTGGAGTGCAAAATTAAATAGCGCAGAATGTGCTCAAATAATCAAAGACTGGTCCAGACTACCAAACCTTACTAGCTAAAAAAAACATTTTCACTTGAACTCGTTTTTTTACTTTTTCTTCTTTTAAAAGCACCAAACCTCGTTGTATGTTTACTGGGATTTTAGGTGGACTAAAACAATTTAGTGCTTATGAGGTGGAAAGAAAAAAAAATACTTGGGTTTCTAAATTTCTTACAGATAAAAACCAGAGGTTCGGGACGCATCTACCACATTTAACCTGAAATCCTTAAATACAATTCTGTGCAACCATTTACCTTTAAAGGTAACCTAACCAGAAAACAGTTCAGTGTGTGTGTATTTTGATTTCTCTGCTGTTCCATGAAAGTTTCAAAGGTTTGTTAAAGAACACAAAGAACTATCAGGAAATTGAAGGGGAACGATGAACCTTCCACACATGTCAGAGATGAAGTTGCAGAACAGGTTAAATTTATGTGTTTTTCACTGTGTTATGGCCAACCAAACCTGTAAAGACACGGATATCCACCTGAACTGACAGACCTGTGCAAGAAGAACTTTAATCAGAGAAACACCCCAGAGCCCCATAGTGCCTCTGGAGGAGCTGCAGGGATACAGAACACACGTGGAACAAGAGTGAGAATTTGTAATGAGCCAGATGTATTTCATGAATTACACTTTATGTGACAGTAGCGTATTTAGTAAAATCCATACACCTGACAATGACAGTTGGGTCTTATATGCTAATGGTACCGGTCAGCCCTGGTAGCATTGGAATGGCAGATGAAATTATGGATGTGGGTTCTGCTCTGGATGGCAGACGCCCCATCTTCACTGTAATATTTTGCAATATCACAAATGTAGTCAAAGTCCCAACCTAAGTCTTGCCGTTAACCTGTAACATGACTTTTGCTCCATGGATGTGATTTCAGCAAATGTTCTGTTCATCACATTTTGACTCAGGTAGGCTGAATAGACATGAATTACTTACTATATTTTTATTTGTAAAAAAAACAAAACAAAAAAAAAAAAAAAATTAATAAAATGTATATTTTTACTTTCATTTCACAATATTGTGCAGCTTTTGTGTTTGTCTGGATAAAAATACATTGACGGTTGCGGTTATAATGTGGCAAAATGTGAAAGCGTCCAAGGAGTGTTAATACTTTACAAAGACTGTGTTCATCCAAGGCTCCGGCACTCAGAAATTACAATGTAGTTTTTCACACAGTAAGACTATTTAAACATTGTTCAGGTAATCCTGACCTAAACTGATTAAACTAGAAAATTAATTGCAAACGTACCCTTCTCTGTTCCCCTCAGGTCCCACTGGGTTGGGGTTTAAATGCCAAGCTCTGACCAAATTCAATGAGAATAACGAAGAGGAAATGGAGTTAAGGCCAAGCATGGAGCAAAATCAAGAAATAAAAAACAAAAACACTGTGGAAGATGGTAGAACGCCCGAAAAGACGCGTTCACATAAGGGCAAGGCAGCAAAATCTGTCATCTGCACTTGTAAATTATTATTTACACAGTCTGCTTGTTGTTTATTGGCAGTCTGTCAGAAGCATAATACAGACAGAACAATGGTTGAAGGTTGATCCGATGCGTAATTTTTGTTTCGCCTCACTTGGATATCTTCAGTAGCAGGAAAGAAAGGGGGAAGCCGTCAGAAAATGCAGAGGCCCTGCAAGGTTTTTGCTCGCCGGCGACGTCCCGACTGCCGCTGAACTCCCAGGTCCTAAAAGAAATTACGCCGCAATAATCTTGTCTCTTACAGTCAAACATTTCTTTAATGTGGTGACATTTCAAAATGCACCAAAATTCTTTGGTTTTGTTTTTTTACCGCAGAAAGATTTTGTTTATATAGAATGCCGTAAAGGTCGTCTCAGAATCAGCTGTCTGGCGCAGATGCCCGCTAAATTGAATTTCTCCTGTCTAGGTGAAAGCCAGACTATAAAGCTGAGCGGAGGATAGGCGTCCGCACTGATTGGATTTAAGGTCAGCGTATTAGCTGTCCATTAAGGGAAAATGATGAGAGTTCATGTAGCAGTGTGTCATGAATCTTAGGGAATCTAATGCATCTCCTGTTTATTTTCATTGCCTCCTGCTTGGTCTCCTCTTTTCCTTCCTTGGCTCTTTTTATTATTTTCCACCTCTGTATGTCTCTAGAGCTATTTCTCTCCTTTTGTCTGCCGCTGCACGCTTGAGCTGTGTCCTTTGCCCTCTTCCCTGTTTTTAGTCTTCCTCTTCCACAGCTGCCTGCGTCTCGTCGGCTGAGGCTCTCTCCTCTACATCCTTTCTATTCCAGCCCCGGTAGTTGTTACTTTATGACTCAAACCTCAGAGAGAGAGTGAGTGCGAGACCGCGCTATGAATTGTTGCAGGGCTGTGCTACATTTGCCCTGAGCCAGGGCATAATGGGAGTTAACCGCCGGCCGTAAATTCGGCCGCAGAAGATGCAAGGGGTATGAAATGCTCAGCAGTGGGGCGTGCTGCTTATTGTGCTGGAAATGTAACTTATTGCACAAGAGACTGCCGGGCCCCCCTGTTCTCGTCAATCCTTGCTTTTATTGGGAGATTGCGAGAGAAGATTACAGCAATTCTTCCTCCCGTCTCCCTCTGTGGCTGGTGTTCCCTAACTGCAAACGTTGTTGTGTTTTCTTAAGAATGTATGTGAGCCACTGTCACAAAGCAGCGCATATTATAACGTCAGAGAGACTTGTTTGACATTTCCAAACTTGAAAAGCATTTTCCAGTACCCTTTTTAACTGATAACCCTAGTTAGTGAATGTAGCGTAATTAAATCTCTGTGTAAGTCCGAGCCCAGAGAACATTAGCGAAGAACCAGAAAAACCAACATCTCACAGAGTACGTTTCAGATTCCATAGATGGTATAGCACAAAAAAAAAAAAAACTAACAAGACTTGGCCAACCACTTAATGTAGCAAGCGGAGAAATTATCTGCGAAACAGACGAAAACTGAGGTAAGACTGAGAGACAGAGAACCCCCTCACCTCCTTTCTGAAACACAACCAAGATGAAAATATATCTCGGTTACACTTAGAACATACAATTGGTTAACATGCAACTTTAACTTTAAACTGCTTGTTAAATCTTTTATGGATGTGTTAAAGAGGTTGTACCTGGGTTATTCACTCCCAAAGACATCCCCACGACTGAAACCTAGCCAGAAGCACCTCCTTTGTGGTCTTGTCCTTTTTTCCAGCAATTGACGACAATACCATGAAACCACCTTGTATTATGCCTGCCTTGTGTCAAGTATGACACACCTCAAACTGATGGATTCCTCCTTACGTTCTGCCATCTTAAGTACATCAGCTCCAACTAAACCTCAAGCGGGGGTCGTGCAGACACAGAAGTGAAAACACCAAAAAGCAGGGTGCTGCTGCAGTGTACAGCAGGGGGAGAACAATATATTTTGCATCATTTAAAGGGTGCAACATGCACCAAAACACAAGCAGCTAGTAAATAAGCTTATTTTGTACCCTTTAGCTGTCTAGAACACATATTTCTTTTGTCCCTTGCATTCGCAGGAGATTGGAGACAAATTATAGAAATTACAGTAGCAGTATTTGGTCTGGCCACTTTTATGGCTTTCTTCTGAGGTCTGGTAATCTGAATATGGGAAGCCTATTCAGTCAAATCGATTCTCATTTTCCAGCTTGGATTAAGGCTCTAGGAAAAGAAAATGAAAAACTATTACAATTTTATTTCAGATGTTATTGTCTAAAATACAAATGGTCATCTACCTGCCCAACAATCTGTCCATCAATCTATCTATTTGCCCATTCATCCAGCCATGAGTCCTTCTGTCCATCCATCCATCCATTTGTTCATCTTCCATTTATCCATCCAATGTGCAAGCATCCTATTCCTCCTTGTCTAGTTGCCTGTTCTGCATTTTAAGTCTGGCCACTATTGCAGCATGTACCCTTTTTCTCCAGGAATTTGTTTGCACTTTAAAACGTCTCTGGAAACTCTAGAAATTGTATTCTGGAAAATGTCTGGGAGCGCTGTTTAAAGTGACCAAAATGAAGGTTGGCACGTTCTGCATGGGGTCACTGCGAGCCCATTCACCCTCCCCTCTCTCTGGCCTGTCCCTGGCACCCCAGGCTGCGAAAGGTCAGCCATCTTTGGGACTCATTATGCGGAACAGAAACTGGAACAGACAGTAAATGTGCGCGGGGTCCCAGCCGCAATATAGCTAGAGGTAGATGGGTAACCCTGACCATGAGGTTATGCTTTTCGCTCTCACGTAACGACGGTCAAGGTCCTTCGCAGCCTTCAGTCGGGCTCCCATACGGGGGGGCCGCTTTACAGCGCTGAACATAGAGTAAATGATTGATTTAGAATTTCTCTGCAAACCACCCATCGCCACATAAACACCGACGCTCAAGGTTCCGTCTCTCGCTGCGGGCTTGACACATGCAGCCGCTTGAACGTCATTGACCCCTGCTCCGTAAGTTTCTCTCTCACTCATACCCAAACGCACGATCTATTGCAGAGCCAGTTCATCAACTTCCCTGACATGTGGGGATTTACAACGCCGCCCTTGACCGTGGCTCGGTCCTGAGATCCATCCTCACTCGTCAGGAGATAGATTGGGTTGGCAGGTGTGAACCACCCACCCCCCCCCCCCACCCGACCCCGCCCAAGTCTGCGTTTTTATATGGACATAAAAGGTAATAAAGCAGTGGAGTGATAGGTGCTTTTCATTGCTAATTATGTCCCTCCGTGGCAATTAAAACCTGTTTGCATACACTGTTGGCACAAATGAGGCCCATCACACCCCCACCACTTGGCCAGTGAGGTGTGTGTGTGTGGGGGGGGGGGGGTGCATGTATGCATGAGTACCTAGCTTAGTGTCACCCTGGGGACGCGTGTCCATGTGTTTTCTGCCGTCAGCGAATTTTCCAAAGAGATGACCTTGAAGGAGAGCGCTTGGCTGCGACTCCTCCGAACGCCGAGCTGGAGCGGGCAAAGCGATGGCACGGCCAGAACTTCTCCGAGACCTTTAGCCACTTTGAGGGGACTTAATCCCAAAGTTGAGATGAAGTGGAGCAGCTTAAGTGCTTTAGCGGAGGCAAAAGCACACACAGTTCGTTCATGAAAATGAAAGACTGTCTCTGCGGATAGTTCCTGAAAGGAGAGGGGAAATAATAGACTTTTGCTTATCCTTATTTGATTATAATATTTCCTCTTTTAAAAGTTAAATGGTGACATTTAAATGCTTTCCCAGGCTTGCATTACTCACATTTTGGTCTAGTTGTTAATCAGTCAGTATACCTCACTCAACTATTTGCCAAATGGACTTTTATTCAGATGAATTTTAACTTCACACAGGATAGAACTGCTATTAAAGCCTCAAGGGCATTTTTATTTGAAAAAAGTGAATCTTTTCTGTAAAAGAATACAGAGTTATCTTGCAATTACAAATCAATAATGCAAGGATTCAAGAATCGCATTAGACCATTTGAATGACATTTAATAACCATAATAACCACCCTGCTTTACATTAATGGACAGAGCTCTGCTTTTGGTTGCTCATTGGATGTTTTTTTTCTTTTTTCTCCAAATACATTTTGGGTCAGTGTCTTTAAGTGGGCCACTAAATCATTTGGGTATCTTTGCAGCGTTTGCTGGCTGGCCAAGCAGCACAGCTCTTGGGTCCATGTGATTGAAAATTGCCCTACATACTGATTATGGACTTCTTAAATGTTGGAGACTCCTTTCGCTGCTGCACAAAAGACCTGGGATGCCCTAATCAGTGTTTTGTTTTGATTTTATTTATTGAATAATGCATTTGCCCATGCTAAATCTTAGACCAATGTTTTTGTAAAAAAGAATACAGTGGTTATGCTAAAAACCCAGTACCTTTTAAGATGCAGGAAAATAGCACAAATTAAACTCCTGTCCTGCTCCGGCAGATGTTTTTACTTTCAACTGTGGGCTAAAATGACAGGCTAATGCTATTTAACATCCTTTTTCATATGAATTGTAGTTAAATGGGGTCTTAAAAGGCTTCTTTGCGCTCCCAGTTAATTGTGTGCAGACAAAGCATCCTGAAAAGGTCATTCTCCTGATTTGTAAACTCAGTGCTTTGCTTTGGACGTGGAAGGAAAATCATCAATATCGCGAAAACCTAGATTTGTTTCATCAGCTAAATAAAGTGGATGGCTTGTAATACATTTTGACAGACACACACACATGTGAGCCCATAGTTTTTTTTTTTTTTTTTTAAATTGGACACACAAATTAGCTTGCTAGGAGTTTAATTGACATAAAACCCAGACAGGTATTTAAAAATGATTTCAAAAATGATCCGGGGCTTTATCTGAAGCCTTATATTGGCTCAAGGTCCTTTTTAAAAAAAAAATAAATAAAAAAAATATTATTTTATACATTTGTTTGAACACTGCTGAGGGATATTCAAGACTGATCTCAAAATTAAATTTACAAAATTAAATAGAACACAAACACAAAACTGTTTGGAAAACACAGAGAGGAAAAAAAAACATGCTTATTTTTTTTTTTTTTTTTTTTTTTACTCCATTGGGGCTTCTGTTGTACGCCAGATATGCCAGCTAAGCATCTATTGCACAACAAATGATGACTAATGCATCAAATCTTAAACGGTGACATTTGAGTAAATAAAAGTGTGCAATATTATAAACGGTCTATAAATGCAAACTTTATGTAATTTGTCTGCAATTACAAAATTGCTGCTTAATAAACCCTCACTGAGGACATGACCGTGGTCTATAACACGTTGCCTGTGGGTCTCTCCTTCCATATGTGTGCATTAAAATTCATTGCATTTATTTGGCCGTCATGCCCTTTAGTCCCCCGGCTTTCCATCAGTCTATTTTCTTCTCTTTCCACCATGCTTGTCCTCATGCCCGGCTTTCTCTTCGCCTTTTAGCTTAAGTTAATGGACTACTGCACATTCGGCTTAGAAATGTTGTGAAGTAAACAGCAGCTCATGAAATATTTACCACTCTCCGAAGTGTGAGGGTGGATGCCTGAATGTCTGTGGATGCAGTCAGCTGTACCCAGCCTTTGCTACTCCCACACCCACACCCACGCACACTCTCCCCCTCTCTCCTTGGCTCACGCTCACATATAAAACACCAGGGGCACCCCAAAAAGCGGAGGGTGCCTCTGCATCTCGGCACAGAACCAGCAAAGCAGTGGAAGGCAGCTCTGGGAGTGGTAGCGTTCTGCTGCTGAGTGAGTCACACAATTGCTTGTATTCATATTTACAAAAAAATTGCACTCAGATTCCAACATTTTGGTCTTGGATAAAGGAAATTAGATGAAAAATCATTGATATTTAAACCGTTGTTAGCTTTGTTAAACTGTATTAACGTGCATAAAACAATCAGGTTCATAATCTGTTAAAGAGCAAATTGAATCTGATTTTTTTTTTTTTTTCCTATGAACGATCAACGTTACAACAAACAATTAGGAGAGTTCTGTGTATTTCTCAGGGTTCGAATTTATTCGCAATCAACACAATGGTAATCAAGTATTTTACTGAAAACGTTTAAGAAAGATTAAGAAGAGCTCATCATTAAAAGAATCAAGAACAAAATCAACTTCTAATCTCCTCAATGACTAAATAAGCAGAATACGCTTACAATCAAATTAAGACAAGGAGCACAATTTAATGTACAAACTACCACTAAATGGGTAAAGTTTTGTGTCTTGGAAATGAAAAATACCATCCAAACACATTGAAGTTTTAAATTTATCAAGATTATTTGCTAAACTTAAGCTAAACGATTCTCTATGATCGTGTGAAAAAGCAGGCTCTTGCAAGAAAGACCTTTGTATACATTGCTTCCGATAGTGACAAAAAATACAATTAAGACAACGGGATCTTAAAAAGTTGGTTTGCCCTCTCTGACCTGATTGGGCCAGAGGACTGTCACATTGTGACACCATTCATAAACACTGGAGCTTTTTTTTTTTTCTAAGTTAGTAGGATAAGATTATTAACTTGAATAAAAACAATTTGAGTCCTGTTTATGAGAAACGTAGATACTGTCTGACATTTGGATAAACAGCTTCAACTGGTCCTGGTTCCAGGCCAGCATGGTAATATGGCGTTTCATTAGTGGTATTACGTGGACATTTTGACATGACCTTGAGAAAAGCAGGTAAAATACGAGAATTTTTACATCTTAGGAAGGCAGGGCTCATAACTTTATTGCGATAACCGGGTGACTGTTTTATTTTTTTGTTGAAATGTTTTGAAGTAACATTTATGCTTTACTTATACTACATAACACAAGATGTCTGATTCAGTTCAAAAGGTGTCGCCCGGGTGTGTCTAAAACTCCTTCTGTTGCTCTGTAGAATAAAATCTTTAAACAATGGCAGGTTGCTGAACTAGAGTTTTACACAAACTTTGCTGTCAGCTATGAAACAGTAAGAAGTAACTTAAGCTTAATGGTGACAAAGATGTCTGTTTGTCAAAAAAAAAAACTGCCTGCTCAGCAAAGACCACTGCAGGGTATATTATAGATAAAAACCGCCGCCAGAGTCGGCATTTTTCTTGTTAATGTTTTGTCTTTGTAGTCCAACCAGAAATTCCCCAGCATTGTATCTCATATACTGATAAGGACAATCAAATGTCTCAAACTGGTGATGTGCTGCCCTGGAAAGGCCTAAATTGTTTGGAATACTTTGATGTTATCAGCAAAGACCCATCTCCACCTCAGTGGAGGCTTGCATTGGGCTTCATCTGTCATATAAATATTTAAGTGGCGCATATATATGTGCAAATTTGTGCGAAAAGGCTTCTCCGCGTCCTTTTTCTTCATTTAATCTTTTTTTTTTTTTTTCAAGACTGCCCCTCTCTCAGTTCCTGATCTGGCACCTTATTTTCAAGCACAACCATATCTGTCCTCTACCAAGCCATGTGCCATGACACGCATCACATCGTGCAAGAAAAACCCTTAGATTTGCCTGTAGCAGTGAACACACAATATATAAAATCCTCCGAGCTAGCAGAAATGAGAAGTACATACTGTGTGTATATTATATATATATATATATATATATATATATATATACTTTAGAATGTTTTAAGGGACATTCCTATGTTCTTTAGGGCACTTATTTCTAAAATGTGCAATATGGTTGGTGCTCCCTTGTCATTGTCCTCAAAGCTGAGTTGCTGTGTTCGTGTAATAGGAGCTGCCCTTAGTTGAGCTGCATGCATAATTCAGTATCAAACCTCATCGCACTTCTTATTGGCTGGAGACCGTGGGATGCAGATAAATAACCCCTATTACTGCCTAAGACACTAAAGAAATCACCAACATTCCCAAAAACAGGTCTGTCCTGCTGACCCCCCTGGGCTTTCTCCACTTGCTCTTGTTCTGCGACATTTTGTGACGGTGCCAACAGGCCACCCTATGGGGTCAGACGCACTTCAGCTGCTCAGACGCGAAGGGGACACTGGGACATAATAATGTTGTCTGAAATTCAAGGTTAAGAGTAAGCCTTTGGTGAGCTGGAGTGCAGCAGGTGCAGACAAAGGTTGTGTTTATGATCAGCACAGGCCCACTTATCATACCCATTTTTTAAAGTAGCAGGGCTGGACGTTTAAAGGGAAGCATATTTCATCCTGTCCATAACCACTAAGAGCTGGCATTCATGTCTCCGCTTTACTTTGAGGCGGAGGATTTAGGGGAATAAAGAGGAAAACTTCTCTAAAATCCCTCTGTCAGCAAGTCTGTTCCACAGTCCAACTTGAATAATTGTCCCACAGTAGGGAACTCTTATTTATTTAACTGACATTATTAGGATTTCCATTAATAATGTATACCCTTCTGTTCGTTTGACTGAAGGGCAGATGTGAGAGGGTTTCGAAATTGCTCAAATCTTCAGTGGAATATTACACTGGCAGATTGTCATCAGTGGAACAAATTGTAGTAGAGTATCATAGCGGAGCAACAATTTCTCTTTAATCGGGTTACATTCTGCGGACACAGGACTCAATAGACATCTCCTCGTTCTTTTAATTATAAAAATCCAGCTATCTGAAACTTTATAATGTGTTTCTCCTCTCCTGTGCTGCTACATCAAAGCCACAGCTAAGCTGAAAGGCGTGATGAGAAGGGACCGTAGCACCATCTCCGCTCGTTTTTTTTGAAGCCACTGACTGGCCATTGTTGGTGATCATTTTCCTAATGTTCAGTTGCTGCAAATGGCTTTCATTTAGAAAACGGATCAACACACGAGCCTGCAGTTTTCACTCCTTCTGATCAGAGTATGTTTATTTACCAGGGTTTTATTGAACGAGGTTACAGTCGTATTCGGTGTTCTCTGAGTAAAGTAATTAGATTATCTAACTTATTTTGACACTGTTACACAATTATGGGGGGGACTGAATTTAAGTTCAGTGGTGTCAGGAAAGTCTGTAATAATTTTCACTTTGTTGTTGAGCAGCAATTAGAGCTGCAGGATATTGGGAAAATGTGGCAGTATTAATAAAGTAAAAGCGTTGCAATAACTGTATATGTCTTGTGATAAACAAACCAATTTTTTAGGAAGCGTTCATGTCTTTTTGCTTTACTGTTCGCAGCCAACATAACATCCAGATAATGAGCAGTTTATCAAGCCACTGACAAAAAACAGCAAATTCATTAATTCCATCTGTGAAGCAAGCATTTTGGGAAATAGTTGCATCTGGTCAACACCTGCTTCGTTATCAGTAAAACTATTTAATTGTAGCTCCTTTGTGACTTGACCACCTTGCCGGCTCTGTGCGCTGTCAAACATTTTATGCTACATTAAATGTTTAGTGGACTCTTTTTTTCGGAAATTTAGGTAAGAATCGTCCAAGTTTTATTTTGAATAACTTCACTCGTGCACAAGACAGTCCTACCTGCCATCTTCCGCTCCTCAGGGGGATCGCATGGAGAAAAAAATCTCCCAAACACAACCTGATCTTATTTCTGTCTTCTGAGGCATTCCTCTTTTTCTCATAAACTTGTAAGGCAGCTTGTTTCATGTGACTCTCAGCCATTTACAATGAACGGCTGAAATCGGAGCTCGCTGCATATATAAACACACATGTGGGACAACCGATAGATAAGATAATCCCCTCCGGAACTCGAACCCAAAAGAAGATCGTCCACTATACCTTTAAACAATAAGTGTTACCACGTGCATGATACTTGAATAATTACCTAACATTTATTCTGGCAGTTATTTATGATAATGTGCACACTGATATTGCTATGGCCATTAATTTGTGCTATGCAATTGGAAATAAATATCGTTTATTGTCCCTCAGCGGGGAAGTTGACGGCCAAAATGGAAGCAGGCAGATTCACATAAAGGTAAAAATATCCAAACAAAAGATAAGAATACAGGACTGTACAGTAAGGGCAAATTCACAACACCAGAAAAATACTGTGCAGTTTAAAAATGCGCAGCTGGGGAGGATCATTTTAAGGAAATTACAAAATGTGCATGTATATATGCATAAAGAAAACCAACAGCAAACGATTTACAATAAATGAAAAGGCTGCAAATTACAGTACAGACATAACCACTGATTGAGTTTGTGCAGCTCCAGCAGTAATACATTAACGCGACAGGCTACCTCAGGCTATCATTAAAAACTTGAGCTTAAAGATTCTGAAGACTGAGATAGCGGAAATAAACTGTGTACCCAGCCCAACTGTGGTGATGCTTTTACCTGAATAATTGTACAAGTTCCTGCGTCACAATTTGTCCCAGTCTGACAGGAACCTCATATCTCCAAGAGTTTTAACTTTTTAAAATGAATGAACAAAAAATGTGTTGCTTCTAAATGTGGATTCACACAGTTTGGTCAAAGTCACAAGCTCTTTTTGATACTTATCAGCCACAGGAGAGATTATTTTCACAAGAAAATTAAAATGAATGTTCTTGTTTTCCTAATACAAAATATTAACATTAAGCAGCTGTTCACAATTACCAAACCAGCGAAGCATTAGACACAATGGGGAGAGAGGAAAAAAAGGAGCAAAAGCTCTATAGGAACTCTTTATGAACCTTTTTAATTCAATACCTTATTTATTTAATTTTGTACTTCAATCCATGATCCCATAGCAACAGAACATTTTTGTGGTCTCTTAGAAACTAAAGCTGAACTACAGTCAAAAGTCTTAAAATACTTGTAATGCATGAAACAAAAAGATAAGATGAAAAGCAGTTGTAAGAAGTTAGTAATGCTTAACAATATAGGACGTTTTTTTTTTTTTTGTGTGCTGACAGTGTCAGTTTTCCTTATGAATTTTATGACATTTAAGGTTGACGGCATTCAATGTCATCGTCACAAAGACACTCTCGGGATGCAGCGGAACCTCTTGCATTCCCAGATCTTTCAGTTCGGGAGTTATTGGAACATTGACCTTGTCATTTACAGTTCCCTTTCCCAGAACAATCAAAAATCAAGGAGCTTGGACTTGTCAGCACCACAAAACCCTGGGAAGAAAAAGAAACCGATATTAAAGGCCACTGGAGAAGTTATTTGTTACCTAGCAACAATGAGCTCTCGAGTAAAGTGGTTGGAAATTTAGATCCTGTTTGGCTGTGGTGCAAAAGCAGTTGCATATGAAAACAGATTTTTCTTTTTTTTTTTTTTTTTTTACTTCCCCTTTTTCTTCTGTGTCCTGAAAGTAAATACCCTCATGCACAGTATGTTGTGTGGCACTGTTACATCCTGGTTTGCTGAGTCGGTGTCACCAGTGGGAATGATTCACTCGCTGGTTTGAGCTGCACAAGTAGGTTGAAGTTTATCTCAAAATCTAGTCAAATCCGATTTGAGCATTGAGCGCTTTTAACATGTATCAGTTTTAGTCTGCTGCACCTAAACCCCATTTACAGTTCCTCAAACACAGCGACGAGGCTTCAGTCGGCCCGGCTTTTAGTGAAGTCCAAATCATGCATTATCTAGCAGAGTGCTATCCTCACGCACCCCTTATTTTCCATAATAAAACACAGCTCAGCACTTCGTTGTTGTGCATGCATAAAGAGGAGCTCCCCGTGTGCCAATCCAGGTTAGGTTAGGCATAACAGCAACTGTTTCTAACTCCTGCATAGATTTCAATATTCCCCCATCGTTCAATAAGAGGAGAATTCATCTGCGCGTCTGTTTTACTGATCCGAGTCACTCCGTGCTGGGAAGTTTGCGCCACTGTTGCCTGGGCAGGCCCTAAAACTTTACAGCACGGCACCATTTATGTCCAACATATCAACTTTACCGTGGCGGTAAACATGAGCTACGGCTAATCCTGGCTGCCAGGAGAACCCCGGCAGGAGCATTTTCCTCAGTTCCATACGCTCCCAGACAGAGACACCAAGAGACACACTGCGACATGCCAATCACACCCATCCTAACCGCTGCTGCTCGTGCAACGTCTAGGATGTTTGGCATTATTTCTAGCGTGCTGTTATGATGGCACACACGTAGATGGCTTGCACACGCACACGCACATATCTGCCAGTCCTCATCCTGTCACAGGTCTGGTGCTGGTTTGTATGGCAGGGCTTTGTTTGGGAGTTGACAGAGAAGGCTGCTTCATAAACCCAGCGCGCATCCATCCCCATCTTCTCTGCTGCTTTGGGATGAAGGAAAGGGGGGGGATCCAGGGATTTTTATTTTTATTTTATTTATTTATTCATTCATTTCTATTTGTTCCCCTTCTCTGGTAGCTCACTGAATCACCTTGACACTAGTGCAATCTGTCACAGAGCTTGTAAGGAAATTCTTTTCTATTTTTTTCTTTTTTTTTTTGCTGGAGACACAAAGATTAATGGGTCAGTGATTAGAATCAGATATTTCCTTGATGAGCTTGAGATGATTGTTCCAATACCTTGAACTCCACCATTTTCTTTTTATTAACGCATTAATAAATTGGTGGTTCATTTCAAAATGAATAAAGGTTAAGGATATATACATTGATTCTTTAGTGGCGATAATCTTTAAATCTCTGTACCTCCCACATCTATCAGGGAACCTGCAATACTTTCCCTTCACGTATTTGTTCTGATCCTTAAAAAAAGAATCTGAGTTTGCAGATGATAAAACCAGTCATTTCTATTTTGTCCAGAATAATGTATTAACTGTGATTCAACTAACCTTAATAGATTAGGGCTGGGGGTGAACGTCAGGTAGATTAAAGAAAATAAACAATGGATTCTTTTAAATGTTGTTGCTTCTGTGTATGTACAAGTTGAGTTGATTCATGCATAGAAATGGGCGAATGAGCTAGACACAAAGTATAACATCCGTGTCCTGTCTCTACAGAAGTGCAACTCTGTTTAGGAACTGCACATCAGTGGGTAAATGCAAATTGCAGTGTCACACTGATCAATCCTGCGGGCTGCTGAGACAGGTCTCCGTCGTGACCAGTCAGCAGCATCCAGGACTGCTTTGTGCATTCTTTTGCTTAGGAACTGTCTGTTTCAGGCTTTCTGCTGGGATTGTGTCGTTATTGTTGTTAATCCTACAGTTGTGTTACTTCTTCGGGAGACATTTGAAAATCCCAAACTAATTGATGAGCTTTTTTTTTAATATCAGGATTAACCACAGGGGACCCAGCTGACTGTCTTTTCTGTGTTTGTTTCTGCAGAATGCAACTTGAATAAGAGAATCCAGAGGGACTGGAAGGACACAGCGAAGTGCTCTTGGAAAGGCTGGCCAGTGTGGAGCTGGGGGAGAGCTGAAGCCATCAATCGGGCCGCCATGCTTTAGCACACAGCAAAGACTGGCTGTTCACTGAAGAAACACCGTATTGCCTTTCCGTAGATAATTCTGAGCCACAGAAGCGAAAGTCTCCCACTTATCTGCCATTTGTCATCCTCGCGAAGATGCCAGTGCAAAGATTAGCGCGGTGGCATTTCTGGTGACGGGGCACAGAGCTTGCGTGCGCATCCAGGCAGGCAGGCCGGCTGGTGGACCGACGGGTGGACGGGCACACCACAAGACGTTACCAGTGGGCGCGGTGGAAGCATGCGGCCCTGGGCAGGCTCATGGCGGTGGATTACCCTGGTGCTGCTGGCCTGGGGCACACTCCTCTTCTACATCGGGGGCCACTTGGTGAGGGACAGCGAGCATCCGGAGCGATCCAGCAGAGAACTGTCTAAAATCCTGGCCAAGTTGGAGCGGCTCAAGCAGCAGAATGAAGACCTGCGGCGCATGGCCGAATCTCTCAGGTAACAAAATGTTAGATTGGCATGATTTGTCCGCTGCAACAAACACAAACACGCTTCAATATAGGGCTGGATGATCTATTGATCGATAGACGTATGTCGATGATAGAAAAAAGGGTCAATAAAAAGTTCTATAGAATAACAGTTTTCTTTCCTTATGCATTTTAGCCATGTAGGTTAATATTAGTCATTACATTCTTCCAACCAATCACAAACACAGACCCAGGAAACGCTCGGTCACCAAGCCCCGCCCCCTTCAAAGAGTTCAGAGAGCATGTGTTCTTTTTTTCTTTTTTAAAAACTTGTCGTTTTGGTAAAAAGTTGGTTGAATAAAGGGTTGAGTTTGAATTCAGTGTTTGTCAGTACTGTATCTAAAAATAGGTCGCTAAGCAACAGCATAAAATGGCCAGGGCTGTACTTAAAATATATGTTTTGAATTTGTTCATAATTATCATTATCGATCAATATGATTTCTATTTTATCTATATATTTTTTTTCTTTATCGACCAGCCCTACTTCAATATGCTCCCATTATATTATAATCTAACAGTTCATTTATTATAAACTATTGCCATCTTATCACATAGCTCTATGCTTGTTTGCTCGTTTTTCAGAGTTAGCCTCGCCCAAGGACAATACTGCCTGTCAGAGACATACAAAAGCAGCTACCAGGCTGACAACTAAACTAACTACTATGTTAGCTGTCAAAGTGGGCCCTATAAATGAACGATGTAATAAATGCAAAGATGTTGGTGTTTAATATCAGGTACCAGTGTTGGATTCAGGTTGCATTCATGCTATTTAGCAAAGATGGCTTGACACAGAGCAGGGAAATCTGCTCCATTTGCATGATACATAAACAATAGATGGGGAAATACGTTTGCCTCCTTGTCAATCTACCAGTTACACTTTAACAATGCAAAACAAATACTTTGCTACCCTCGCGGTACACCACCTTTCAATTTTAATATTCCGCCTCGCTTTCCCGTTCATTCCAGTTTATCAGATCATCTGCAAGTGTGATCCCCTTAATAAAGTGATTTTCCAAAATGCGGACAGCATATTAAGCGTCCTACCAGGAATGAAAACACTCTGGATCACTGTTACACAGCTTTAATAGATGCATACCGTGCTGTTCCATGTGCACCCCTAGGACTTTCTGATCACAGTCTGCTTCATCTCATTCCAACTTACAGAAAAAAAACAACAACAACGGAAAACCTCTAAGCCTGTGGTTAGTACTGTTAGAAAGTGGACTGACAAGTCAAAGCATATGTCACAGACCTCTTTTGATTCCACAGATTGGAGGGCTTATTGAAGCGTTATCCACTGACCTGAATACATTTAATGACTCTGTGACAACATATAGTACATCAGATTTTATGAGGACATGTGCGTGCAGACCTATCTCACATCTAACAACAATAAACCATGGTTGTCTTCACATCTGAGGAACGCCAAATCAGACCAAAGAAGAGACATACAGCAGTGGGGACCAGGCTGTGTACAGGTAGGGCAGGAGCAGCCAAGAGAAGATACAGTGTGAATTTAAAGTGTGGCTTCTTATCCAACCATCCAGCTTCAGTCTAGAGGATCTTGAAAAAACATTACAAGCTATAGGAGCCTGTCTCTCCATGCCGTAATGACCCTCTCAGTGGCCCTCCACCTCAAGAACGTCTTCTGTAGGTTTTGAAGACCAGCCATTCACACCTAACTCCCACACGCAAAGGACTACATACAACTCCTACCAACAACCATATCACCCCTTCTACTTTCACGTCTGCGCCTGCACTGACTGGCCGACTGGCCCCAATCTTCACTCAGATTTTAAACAAGTCTCTGGAGCTGTGTGAAGTTCCCTCCCTCTTCAAATGCTCCATCTTCATCCGGGTCATCTTAGCAACAATGACTACAGACCTTTCGCCCTGACATCTATGGCAAGAAAAAAAAAAATCCTTCGAGCAACTGGTGTTGAAGCATTTGAAGGACATCACAAAAGCCTGCTAGACCCCCTTCACTTTGCTTAGTGGGGAAACAGGTTGGCAGATGACACAGTCCGCTTGGGACAACACTTCATCTTGCATCACCTCAACCACCAGGGACATATGATAGGATCCACAGTGTCTGACTGACCAGCAGTAACACAGCACCTTTAGTCAAGAACCATCAGCACCTGCTCTCCCAGTGGCGTCTTCTTTCCCCATACCACTTCTTGCTGCACTCAAATGACTGGACCTCATTGGTGCAGTCTGTGAAACTCCTGCAGTTTGCAGACGACGCCACAGTCATTGGTTTGAACAGGCCGGAAGTGGATTGGCTGGTCCACTGGTGCAACACTGTCAGCCCTGGATCACTTCCGGTTCCTAGGAACCACCCTTTCCCAGGACCTGAGATGGTCCTCACACATACAGTAGACACTGTTCGTAAGAGGGCCCAGCAGAGACTTTACTGGCTGCGGCAACTCAAGAAGGTGCGACCTAGCAGAGGAGTCTGTCCTGTGCTCGTCCATGGCTGTGGGGTTTTGGTTCAACCACAAAACAGAACAGGCCCAAACTACAACAAACAATTAGGTCTGCAGAGAGGGTCATCGGAGCTGACCTTCCGTCCATCCAGGGCAAGCCTATATGTCGTGCACTCAAACTGTTCAGACTTTGACCCTCAGGTTGGTGTTACAGAGTGCTATTAGCAAAACCCAGCCTCCACAGAGACAGTTTCTTCCCCTGAGCTTTCTCACTGATGAACACAATGGATGCCTTACAGCCTGGTTAGTCAGCTACACTGCGGTGAAACAAAATGAGTACATAGTACTTTCCAGACTCACCTGACTTTTTCTGTTTGCTACATAAACAAAAGAAAACAATACAAACATACTTTTTATATATCTATACACATTTTCTGTACGCTGTGAGCACGGTATCGGAGGTCAGATGAATTCCTTCATCGTGCACCCGAGCATGGCCAAATAAAGCTGATTCTGATTCTGACACAGCATATCAACACAATCGAGAAAATACCAGCTGTCAAGCATAGAAGCAGAGGGGTGATGATTTGGGCTTTTCAGAACCTGTGCTCCTCTTTTCTTTTTCTTTTTTTTTTACCAAAATGTTCAAGAGTGAAATGTGAGGCCATCTGTCCTATCGATGAAACTCTGCTTAAACGTATCAATAAGAAAAATCTAGCGATCCCACATACAGCAGCAAACCCCCCCAACTGAGTGGCTGAAAAGGAGAAACACCACGATGTTCCATTTGGCCCGTCACAGTCAGCCCTCAACCTGATTGAAAGGGTGTGTTGGGACCATAAGAGAGCTGTGCAGAAACAATTAGCTGAACATGACTAACGATTAGGGCTCTAATTTGCTTCAAGGGAAGAAAAATTCCTCCAAGTTATTGCAAACATTAGGTGTATTTAGCTTTTGTACACATAGCTTATCCATCTTGGCTCCGTTTTTTTTTTTTTTTTTTTATATAACAATATTATATTTTTGTGTTTCTGTACGACCTTACCACTTTAGTGTTTTTAGCACTGATATTGTAGTATTATTTCTTTTTTACCGTCACTGCACAAACATAGGGGAAAAAAACGTCTGGATTAGAAACAAAGCATTTTAATCTGGTATGCTGAGACTTTCTAGGCATCTTTTAAAATCATCCAGCGTTGCAGCTTGCAGTTTTGCAGGACATTATCAGACCACTGGCTGCTGTTTAAATATATTATCGTGCTTCTCCACAACCGCACCATTCCCCCGTGTTTTATTTGTACGGAGAATGATGATCTGTCATTTAGACCCCAAAAAATAAAAAGCTCTCCACGGTGGATTTAATGCACCTGTTTAAACGCCCTGCAACCAGTACAGGCTGTTTGCTCCCTTTTAGTCCAATCGCAACATTATTTTAAATGCTAGAGCGTCCAAAGGCTTCTGGTGAAGCAAAGGCTCATCAGACGTCCACAGTTGTAGCGGCTTAATCAGTGGTGTGATAGATGCTGAGTGTGACAGATGGATAGTGTGTCACACGTCTCACCAGATTTTTGGTATTTTAAAAGACAATAGCACATTGTGCGAGTCCATTAACCGCGCAGCATCTTTCACACGTTCAAGCTATTTGTAACAGTGAGGCAGATGGTTCTGCTCTTATCACCGCATGCTGACAGTGTTTCTCTAAACACTTGAACCCCAGATCTGGACGTGGATGTGTGCGAGCTTGCCTTCATGTGTAGAAGACGCGGTGGTGCATTCTTGTGTGTGTGTGTGTGTGTGTGTGTCAGTGTGTGTGTGTGTGTGCGTGTGCCTGTGTGTCCGTGTGTGTGTGTGTTTGTCATATTAAGGGAAAGCTTCAGATGTTGCCATAGCTGCTCCTCTGTGATATTCGGATTCACTTTGATGCAAGGACCTCATCGGTGCAAACAAACATGAAAAAAACACACACACACATGCATTACTTCAGACAGCTGGTCCTTGATTAAATCTCCTGCTTTTGTAATTATTCAGAATTGGCTCACAAACAAGGGTGGAATTCACAGTATAAGAAAAAAAAACAAAAAAAAAAAAAAAAAAACAAGTGCAGCTTTCAGTCGGATGTCCAGATGGGTCCCTGACACACTGCATGCTCTCAGCTTGTTATTGAGTTCAGGATGTTGATCTGGGACTGAGGACTCCGCAGTTGTTTACTGGGGCAGAGCTGCGTCGCCTTGTCAAGTCCCACTAAGCTTCAGCTAAGTATTACAGAACGGCAGGCCAAAAGTAGACCGCTGGTTTGCTGAGGTTAAGCTTTATGAGCTATCAACAGCAAAATGGCTTATTTTGTGCTCTGTTCACGTCTGTTTTTTTATGCCTAGTGTTAGAGAATCCCTAGCCCTTGAAGTTTTTCCTTTTTCTTTTTACTTTAAACCAAAAATCCCAAACCCCAAACTATTTTACTGGGATTTTGTGTATTACAGAAAACACAAAGTAGTGAATAATCTTTGAAGTAGAAGCACCATGATGCAAACTTTTTACAATTAAAAATCAGAAAAGTCTGGTGGGTATATGTTTTCTTTGCTCCTGAATCGATACTTGGTAGAACTGCGTTTCGCTGAAATTACAGTTGCAACGCTTTGGGCTATGCCTCGACCAGCTTTGGAAACTGAAATGTTTTCCCATTACTCATTACTCGGATTGAAAAGAGAGCATCTGTGGGCACACATGTTCAGGTCCTGCCAATCTTAATTGGATTTAGATCGGTACTTTGACTGAGCCGCTGTGACACATGAAAATGCTCTTATCAGTTTTATTGTAGTTCTGGCTGGATGTTTTATGTCTTCCTACTGGAAGGCTAACATCTGTCTTTATCTTCCTCATTATATTTAGCTCCATCCATCAGCTTTGACCAGCTTCCCTGTCCATGCTGTAGAAAAGTGTTCCTGCAACATGATGCTGCTACCACCATGTTTGACGTATATATTTATAGTGCTTTTCTCCATAAAGGAAAGATTTCAGATTATCTTGTCTAGGTTTGCAGGTGTGTCCTACTCTTTCTGTTTTTAAATGATGGATATTCTTTAGATTTTTGTGGAATTTTTTTTTTTTCAAATCAGATCAATGTAGTTTGTTTCTATGCCAACTCACAACAAATGTTGTATTAAAGCACTTTACAAAGAAAAGGAACGTCAATCTAATCATACACACCGATTTGAAGTCAATACATTTTAATTTGATCCTAGTTATCAAACTGAGCAGTCAAGTTCAGTTTATTATTCAAACTAGTTAAAACATATCGGATCTAAAAGAACAGCAGCTGATTGCATCGAGTGATTGACTTGCAACATTCGCTCCTGGATAGGTGTGTAGTGACAGTGGGCAGTGGTCTGTTGAAAAATCATGAATAATTTTCCTTGGATTTCACAATTTGCCGTATGTTGTGTTAAGCTATAACATAGAATTCCTCTAGAATACTTTTAGACTTGTAGGCAATATTTAAGGGGTTTGAATTCTTTAGCAAGGCATTCTATGAACCCCCTTAGTGTCTGTTATTCTTACATGGGTGGTTTAATAAACACAAAGGCGTTGTTAGCGGGCTGCCCATCATCCGTACCACGGCCTCTGCCTCCTGCTCAACGACTAATCCTTCCCACCCCCATCCCATTTTCAAACCTCCTTCACCTTCGTCGTCCTCCTCCATCTCCAGCACCAAACTGCTGACAGCAGCACGTCACAGACTGTTACAGAACGGCTGGCTGTGTAACAACTCGCCAGCTCACTGATCACCTAATTCGGCTTCTCACACGTTGCTCTAATTTGGACTGAGAACACCAATCTCTGCCCGCTGCACAAGTTGCAGAGTCGGTTCTTCACGTGCATCCTGCCGACATCAGATGCGGAGGGGTGGGGGAAGAAAAAAAAAAAGACAAATTCATCCAAAGTGCGTAACTGTCACATAAAGTGTGCTCATTTTTTACGAGTGGCCTCAGAGAAATTTAAACCCATAAAAGTGACATTATTACATATCGTGTTGAGTTCTTGCACTGTGAAAAGCTCATTGCATTCAGGCTGATTTATAGATCGGAGTACAATTCAACTTGTTTAGTGTCATTACTCCACAGCAGCAAGAGATAGATGACTTAGGCATTATCGGGCAGCATGGTGCAGTCATTATGTATCTGACACAATCTCATGTTTATTTATTTATTTTCTTTATACCACTAAGTTGATTTTTCTGTTAAATAATTTGATAAATCACAGACAACACAAAATAGTATTCTTCCCCCTTACGGACTTTGTCTGATTTGTACTGTTTCCAAACTTCCAGTTCATCAAATAAAAATGTTATATCTGACAAAGATCCCCGGACTAAATGCAAAACGCTGTCGTCAAGTGATTTCCATTTTAAGGGAAAAAAGATGTGCAAAATAACCTTAAACTCAATACCTATTTGGGACACCCTTGGTGCCAATAGCTGCCATCAAGCATTTGTAGAAATTGGCAGTGAGTGCTTTACATCACTGTGGTGGAAGTTTGGCCAGCTGCTCTATGCAGTATTGCTTTAGTTTAGCTACATTGGAGGGTTTTGAAGCATGAACAGCTGGTTTGAGGTCACACCACGGCATCTTCATCAAAGTCCGAACTTTGACTAGGCCTCTCCAAATCCTTTGTTTCGATTTTTGAGCCGTTCAGAGGCGGACTTGGTGGTGCGCCTCAGTCATCAGTTAGTAAGTCCAAGTTGTCCAGGTTCTGAAGCAGCACAGCAGCCCCGGAACATCACAATGCCACCACTATGTATGACCGTCATTTTTTTTTTCTCTGAAATTTACACCTACCAAAAGGATTCACAGTGAACGTTTTGGGGATTATTTTTGGTCAGCAGCTATTTTGGCCTTGTGACTCTTCCATAGATGTCATTCTTTCCCAATCTCTTTCTTGTTGTTCAGTCATGACCAACAACTTTTATTGACGCAAGTAAGTTTTACAGTATCTAACACGTTTTTCTTGGTTCCCTTGTCTTGAATGCATTCATGGAGTAATTTGGTCGGCTGGCCGCTCCTGGGATGGTTCACCACTCCTCAGTGTTTTCTCGCTTGCCTCACCTTGGTTTATTGGCATCCCAAAGCCTTAAAGGTTG
Source organism: Fundulus heteroclitus (assembly GCF_011125445.2). Lineage (NCBI taxonomy): Eukaryota > Metazoa > Chordata > Actinopteri > Cyprinodontiformes > Fundulidae > Fundulus > Fundulus heteroclitus. The sequence goes on from NC_046375.1 coordinate 7,079,287, forward strand.
TTTTTACAACCCATTTCTAGATGTCAGTGACTTTGTTTCTCATCTGCTCTTATGATCTGTTGCTTTTGGAGACATTTTAAGCCTACTTGATGCTCTCTTAAAGGGGTTTCCTGACTCTAGAAGTCTGGCAATAAAGCGTGGATGGTGATGTGAAACTCAGCCTACGAGAAAGTGAGGTTGACTGGATCAGTTTATTTGTGATTTAACAGCGGGGACAAATTGCTTTCCACATAAATCCAAGTTTGGGTTTGGGAAGCATAATGATGTAATAATCATTTGAAAAGTGCATTGTATTTACTCAGATTTTCTTTGACTGTTAATAAAATTTATTTAATGATCTGAAACATCGTGAGCGCGATGGAAACAGCAAAAACAGATCAAATCTGTTTTTCTTTTCATCCCACCAATTGAAGTCCCCGTGTACAATTCTTTGAACTGCCATGTCCGGTTAATCAGCATCCGTCAGCGCTTGGATTCAAATTAAAGTCACCTGGCTGACCTACAGACGCAGTCCAATGAATCAGGCCACTCTTGAGTGATGTGAGTGACAGGCAGCGTGCCAACCCACCAATCACCCGGCAACTTTAATGAGAGGTGAGCATGAGGTCGAGTTGCTCGGCCTGTCTGGCTCCGCCCTCTCCGCAGCTGTCAGTCACCTCGGGCACAGAGCCACTTCTCCCGCAGAGACGCTGACACGCGCCAGCCTGATGGTGCGACACCAGAGGGAGCAAGTGGGTAAGAGTGACAGCTGGAGTGAGTGATGAGGACCTGATCGATGTCCCCCCCTTTCCACTCTCCCCTGGCATGCCAGCAGAGGGGCTGCAAGGATGGAAGGTTGCAAGGGAGGAGGGGGACAATGCAGAGGAGGAAAGGAGAATCGGGAGAATGATGGATGGCGTTAGGACCTCACTAAGTAAAGAGCAGCAAGGAGAAGATGAAAAATGACATCTGAGGGGATGAGAGGAGTTGCAGAGACCACAGTCATTGCCCTAATCGGTTTTATTTGTTATTTCAGCTTACCTCGGGGCCAACAGAATGTTTGCTGTTGTGCAATAATGTCAGAAACAAGGCGGTAAAAGAGATTTATGCATTGCGTAGCGCTGTTACAGTCGACGCAGATCTCTAAACCCGTGTAATGTGTTCTGCGAGCTAAAACGGATGCAAGGAATTATTTGCACACACAGAACCATTCGACTCAGATTTATGTACACGGAAAGAGAGAAAAGTGTATCTCTAACAAATTGTTTTTACGTGGTTCACTGGAATTGTCTTTTAATGGTAGAGGTTATTGACCATTAGACCCCAGTTACGCTCCTTCTCATGTGTGCCTGTTTGTTTCTCAGTTTATTCTGTCTGCAGGGGTTGGTGAGAGCTACACTTTCTGAGTACGGTTACCTCATTCGAGTCACCATATTGCAAGTCAAATTGGAATGCAAATTTTAACTGTGAAAAACTCATTTGTATAGCTTAGTGTGTTGAGGTCAATGTCATGTCAAGTGAAGGTAGAAGCAAGGATTGTCCTCGTGTAAACCCCGCAAAGCAGGTTCTGGCGCCGCTTCCGGACCTGAACTCCCATCAATCTGTAGGGCGAGCTCAGGCACACATAAGCCTCATTGTTAGGGCTGTCTCTGGTTGGGATATCTCTGTCAAGTAGAGTTGGCGAGCAGAAGATACACTGAACATGTGAGGCATGAATGCGGCATACTGAATCGGTTTACTTGGAATTTCACTGTTTTAATCCGTGGACGTAAGAGCAAAAAAAAAGAGATAGAAATTGGTTTTGTCAAACGATAAGTTCAAACTACAAATGTATCAGTGTAGAGAAATAGAACAAAGCCCCGGTCAAAACTCTTCCTTTAATTCTTCAAAACAGCTTCGAGTTTACATAGTGATACCAGATTGTTCCGCCAATTTTTTCCCTACTTCTGATTTCCTGTTGTTTATTAGCTTGACTTATTGAAGTCAAGTGGTAAGAGGCACTGAGTTGTCAAGAAATGCCAGAACACACTGTTTATTAAGGCCCCCGTTACACCAGTTTAAGGCCTCTCTATGACAAAAGGCAGCCACAACAAGGATGGTCTTTGCAGGGTTTTAAGGAGTTGTTTTAGGCTACATCAAGACCACAAAATCTTCAAATTTTTGGCAATAAAGCATGATTTCTTTCTAGTTTTAAACATGAACAAAGCATCGTTTAAAGCATATTATATGGCTATATATTGCTGGAAGACCATGCTAGAACCAGTGGTCGCTCGGGTATAATTTGTAGCCTGAATGCAAAAATGCATGGGTTAGTTATCGGGAAGGAGAACCATGCTAAGGCTGAAGGCTGGCCACACTCACTGTTGGTAAGGCAGCTTCTAATCACAGTACATGCATAAAACTTTAAATGAGCAACAAGTAATAATGCCACCTAGTGTTTCAAATCGGAACAACACATACACAGCTGCCTGCCAGTGACAACAGCCTATGCTGTCTCCTCAGTGGTCCGTTGCTGTTGTGAAACCCCACTGAATTTTTACTTACACAGGATCGGTATATAATGTTGTGTTCTGTACTATTTCTGGTCTGCTTCTCTTTTTGGCTTCCAGTATGAAAATCCTACTGGTTTATCTTTTTGCCAAGATGAAACACCAAATGCTGCGCTCTGTTTTGGGAACCTCGGGAAATGTCATATGATTGGCTCAGGAACCAGGAAGCAAACACAGGCTAATATTGAAAGAAGAAAAACTTGACTAAGACATTGTTTATGGAGAGGGCTGATTGTTTATAGGGAATGTTGCTTCCTTCCCAGCTGACAAATGAGAATGATTTTGGTTAATTTTACAGCACATTTCTTACTTAGTGCTCCTTTAATGATGCAGGGATGTACCTCTTTAAGTACAGGCTATGCAGAAACACACACCTCCTAATTGCACATAGACCAGTGCTGGGAGATCAAGGGGAGTTGTTCATTTTTCAAACTGCAGTTCAAATGCAAAACACCTCGCTACGCATGGATATACATGTTAAGTACAGGATGTGGAGAGGTGCACACTTCCAAATTGCACGTGGATTGGTTTGCAGGGATACCAAGCCACAGTTAAAATGCAAAGTGCATCACAATGTAATCATGCATGGATATACCCCTTTTAAACACAGGCTAGTTGGTTCTTTGTATAAAGGCAACGGGGGTTCATGTAGCTTTCTTTCATCTAAACCTCAGAGAATGCTTTACATCCCCATCCATATGTATGACTTTTTAGGTCAGCCCATAAGTTTCCTTTTGAAGTCAGCCAGAGTGGATTAAGTCAGGAATATAGGTGCAGTATTGCCACACAGGCCCCCAGTGTTCAAACTTCCCCGTCCCCCGGCTCCGATCACCTTGTGAAATCTCTGAACAGTGGGTGTAGAGGTGGGAGCCGGTGGTTTCACCAGCGAAGCTCAGACGAAATATTTAAACCTCACAGGCTTTCCAATGCAGTGCTTAGAGGTTGTAGGCCTCACCATCCCCCTGTTTTCAGAGCTCGTCTTTTATCCCTCCATATCCCTCCACGTATTTCCGTCCTGCTTCCCCTAACTCAGAGTTTTCTTTTCATCTCTTACCTTTCCTGTCCTATTTTATTTACGTGTTGTTGAATCCAGCCGCCTTGACTAATTTCTCATTCAGGTTGAGCAATCTTTTTTTTTTTTTTATTCACTGTTTGCCTTTTCTGACATATGTGTGTCTGTTAGTTTTGATTCAGCTCAGTGTTTAGACATATTTTTATACGGAGATGTCTTGTTCGTGATGATTTTTCTCTTAGACTGTGGCGATAACAAGTCCACTGGCAATTTGTATTCTATATAACCCTTATATATGATGATCTCACTAATTAGCTCATGCTTTTATGGCCTATTTCTTCTTTGTTCAAGAAGATATCAAGTTGTTTTATGTCACCATTTTAGTCACACTTAAAACCCCTGGGAAATAATGTACTAAGTCTTACTTTTTGTACAGTGGTCTAAGCAGCATGTTAAGGTGTGGCCTATGGGGAAAACCAGATGAATGTGGTACAAAAGATAATAGAGCAGAGGAAATGTCACGGGGTTTAATTTCAATGATCCGTCTCAGTGTCCTGTAGTGGACACACCAAAGCTTTGACAATGAAAAGAGATCTGAATCCAGTTAGGACAAATTAAAATGTAAAAGGTTAAATGTTGTCCATCACTAGTTTATGTACTGCCTAGGTAAAATATTCCGCTTTTTTTTTTCCTACCGCTTTGGATGCCCTTGAAGTAGATTGCTCAGTTAGTAGTCAGTGAAGTGGGAGGCAAGGGCTTCTGAGGGACCAGACTTGCACATTGAAGGGGGAGTTTTGTGACAAGAGGGGCCATTGCAACTTTCAAAGTCTCATCTCTGTGCCTGCAGGCGGCTGATGTTCTTTACTGAAGGAGCAAATTGAGTTTGCATGCCTTGATGATTCATTATGTCTAATGCACAGGGGTATTTGCACATACAATCCCGAAGAAGAAAAAAACCCGGCAGATTTTATACCATGTTAGTGACATTTTTCTCCCCCTTGACTGATAATAACTTGGTGCACTAAGCATGTCAAAGTGCTCATTTGTGTTTTGAGATCATGTGTGTGGTAGTTATTCACGGTTAACTGCGAGGCTGTAAAAATGCTAATTCAAATTTGCATTTATCAGCCAGGGATAATTCACTAAACACTTAAAATATGCAACGGTTCCGCAGATAAATTTAGATATATGCAAATGAAAAATAGTTTATTACTGTACATTAGGTTAATTAAACTGAACGTCTGTCCAAACAACCTTTCAGTGGTAATGAAAAACTGCTTTTCTGCATTTGTAAATTTGGTGACTCCCCCCCCCCCCCCTTTTTTTTTATCATAGGTGTCTCTATCATGTGGAGGAGCCTAAGATTAGCCCGCTTACCACTCTCAGCTGAATGGAGCAGTAATTTTTAATAGCATTTGTAATTAAAATAATTTTTTTGTTATTTTATTTAGTATTAGGGTTATCAGAAAGGACCAACTGAAATGCCTTTGCACTCTTGTAAGGACTGGTTCTTAGCATGTGATTCTCAAGAACATCTCGCGTGTCGCGTTCTGTTTTTCCGATTATTCTAGGCCATGTTTTTCTCTGCTGTAAAGAAGTTAGATGAAATGAATCTCATTTGCATGCTTCACTATTTTTGGTCCGGCTCTAGAGCTCTCGTCACGTATCTGAAAGGTTTAGCAGCAACATATCCTGCCCTGGTCTGACGTTTCAGATTCAGAATGGTATTTGCAAGCTTGGTTATGACTGTGAGAACAGCATGGACTGAATAAATGGGAATAAATTGTAAATCAGTTTAGAAGGTAAAAAATACATACTTGCAACCTTGGCAAACATATACAGTTTGGGTCCAAATTGTTGAAACCCCTCGTAGATTTGGATTCAAAATTATTTTAATTCAGCCAAGAACTTTTCATCTGCACTTTGACTTGTAGATCTTATTCACAAATGGATTAGAAAGTAGATATTATTAGCCACTGCACCATTAATCTTATGTGTATTCAGGCATAATTTGTCTGTTATAAAAGCAATAAAATATATCTAGGCTACACTAAACTCTAGACTGCGAGCAACTGATCATTTTAGATTTCCCATTTTACAATAATCCCACCAACATTTGTCCCCTTCTCACCAAGAATCCTGTTGTGATTTTTGTGGCACATCACAGCCTCATGCAAATATGGGATCTTGGCCACGGTGGGGAGAAGGTTGGAATGGCAGGAATTGGTTTTGTAAACAAGTGTGCTTTGTTACTCATATTTTCAGATCAGGGGCATCTATGATTGGCTGATTGGTTGGTGGCTTGCTTGTTTCATTTTTAGGTTGTTTTTATGATGGTGGGTTGATGATTAATCGTTTGGTTTGTTGGTTGCTTGTTTGGTTGGTATGTCGATTAATTGGCTTGTTGGTTGGTTAATTTAGTTAATTGGTTGTTTGCTTTTCAGATTTCATCTTAGATGTTGATTAGTTGCTTTTTGGTCAGTGGCTTACTTGGTTGTTTAGCTAGTTTTCTGTTTGGTTATCAGGTCATGTCTTTGTCGTTTGGTTAATTGTTTAATTGGGTGGTTGATTGCTTGCCTAGTTGTTTGATTAATTGTTTGGCTGGCTGGTTGTTTGGTTAATTGGTTGCTTAACTAGTTGGTTGGTTTGCAAAGTAGGAGCACAACTAATCTGTCGGAGCTAGTATCCTAACTGAAATTTTGGGAACAGCTATAAGTAAATATATATATATATATATATATGACATGTAAAGCAATTTCTAAGTTTAATGTATTTTTATCTGATTTTATTTTGTGTAAAATTAAAAGTAAACTATCATAAAATTAGACTCATTCAGGTTTAACTATCATAAAAATTAGAGCTTGTCAATTTCTTTGTAAATGTGGGGGGAAAAAAATCATCTGGCCAAATACTTACTTCCCCCACGACAAGTTAGATTCATCTCACTCAGTCACCCTTCCTGTAAAACTAAAGCTGTTAGAAAAAGTACAATTATTTATTGACAAATTTATCAATTGCTTATTTGGCATTCATCGAGTTGAAACTAGCACTCTGGCTTTACAATTACTTTTTATATTTCCATATTATTTCACATAATTGTAGCATTTCACTGTAAATCGCCATTGAGTTTACAGGATATTTAGGATAATCCTTGGATGAATTTTGAAGAAGATGACGGGTTGAACCTAACGTACCTGTTTTGATTCAGTTTGTATTCTCAGCACAATCTTGAGCTCAAAATTAATACACTGGGGCACGACTCTGGGGTATACACTCTGGCGTTTTAGCAAATTACATTTGTAGAAGTTTCAGTGGTGAGCAGTGTGAGATGCAAGCTTCCCCAGCTCAGTTTTCTCAGCAACTTTTAAATTGAAAGATGAGACCAGAGTCACCCAAGCAAGAGACTGCTCGAATCAGGCGAACCACAGGATGTTCTTGCTGCTTCGCCAACTTCCTGAGCCACAAGTGACAATTAGAAGTTAGTTTTTTGACTAAAATAGTTTGCAAGTGAATACTTTGCAGAATCCGTCTAAAGTGAGTCACAGAATAACTGAACGATCATAAAAATATTATTTTGTTATTCCATCACTGTGTTGGACGATCACATTCAGAATATTTTAGGTTTTTTTGACATATTTCTGCCCTCTTTTCTTACTATTCGTGTACTAAGCCATCCAATGTCTTTTTTTGCCTTCTAGGATACCAGAGGGTCAGGCAGAAGCTGGGTCGTTGGCCGCAGGAAGGCTCCGCTCCCTGGAGGACCAGCTAACCAGAGCCAAACAGAAGATTCACAGCTTCCAGAAACTCACCGGAGATGGTAAATTCCAGGGTCATAAGCAGTATGAGGACATGTGGAATTAGACAAAAGTTTGGATTAATACGATGAAAAGAAAATGGGGCATGGAAAAGTATTTATGCAGACTTTATTCCTTTTTCTGTGGTTTCAAATTGACATCCATCAAGTATGTATCCATACATCCATCCGATCATCTCCCCAGTCATTTCTCTATCTGTTTATTCATTTTTCTGTAGTGTTTGCTGGCTCCGTTTTAAAGTCTGACAATAATAATATTATCTGCCAAGTTCATACTGAAGTATTTTGTTTATACTTTAAACGGGGGCTGAAACGAAGTGGGAATTCTAGAACTTTAGCTCTAGAAAAAAGTGTGGAATAATGAAAAGTGCGCTGGAACCTTAAAATAGGCCCTTCAAAGGGGTTGCAAGACAGGGTTGACACGGCGTGTTGAAAGTGCAGAGCATATTGAGCATATTGAAAGTGTGTGTGGGCTGAAGATATGTATCTAGATGTGGCGCGAAACCACTCAGCTGCTTGTGGGAGCTTTTTGCCTGCAGGGACGATGTCAGTCCAGGCCAGTGTTAAACCTGCTGCAGCCTGGCGATGATGGTGGCAGAACCGCGTTCTCAATGGGGCAGGGTTATATGTGCGCGCTTACTACTCTAAGCAGTGGTCAGAAGGGGCAGGAAAGCTGTCAGGTGAATGGGGGAAACGTGTGAATGAAGTGGGAGCTGTGCGAATCCCCCCGCTGGCAAAATGAGAGACTGAGAGAGAGGAAAAAGAGACAGAGAGAAAATAAAAAAGGACATGTGAGCGTGGAGGGCAGCGGAGGGTCAGTTTTTCCATCATGCTGCAGGGGGAGAACAAGCTAAAAATACCCTCCAGCTTTTTCCACAAGCGAGCGAGTAAAGTGAGGAGAGTGTCTGAGATAGGAAGTTTAAAAAAAAAAGTGGTTTACCATCTCCACCGCCACCTCCGACTCCTCCTGCTCGAGGCTGTTCTTCGCTCTGTTCTTTTTCCATTCTTTTCCTCTCAACAGAAACCAGAGCTGCCACAAGCAGGATCCACGTTGGTTGCTCCACATTGTTTGGGTTCAAAAGGGGTATAAAGTTCTTGATGATGCGCAAAAGCTGTGATCAAGTGTTTCCTAATGAGGTCAAAGTAACACCCTGGGACAAAGTTAGAAATATTAAAAAATGTTATGGTTCCGGCAGAACATTTTATAGCAAGGGATTATTTATGCACAATGTCCAGAATCTCTCAAAAGAAAAAGCATATTTTATTTCTTCATTGTTTCTTCCTTTGAATCTGCGTTAGTGGTTTGTTGTCTTAGATGATACCTGCCCTTCAAAGCATTATAAAAACCTGCTATTATCTTCCGGCCCCTCTCTGCAGGACCCGGCCCCACTCAGGAGGAGCTGCGCAGGAAGGTGGAGAATGGCGTCAAGGAGTTCTGGTACTTTGTGCGCAGCGAGGTGAAGAAATTGTCCAATGTGGAGCCCAGCGAGAGGCAGAAATATGCTGACACGCTCCTGCAGGACCTGGGACATCAGGAGAGGTGAGCATATGCAGCAGCTTGCACCTTCGTTTTTTTGCTTAGTTTGCATCCAAATTCTCATAAAGATGGATTAAACATAGAGAATACTCTATGAATGCTTTGAATGATCTTTGTATTCTTCAAATTGGTTGGTTTGTTTTTATCTCAAGTGCGAGCCACCAGAATTGACAAAAGACTCCTGGATAGGTGTCGAAACATTTTTAGAATGAACTGAACGAAAGTCCGGGTGACTCCTATTTAAGCCTGTTTGCTGTTGCAATTCAATTAAATTGTATTTATATAGCGTCAATCATGTCATCTCAAGGCACTTTATAAAGTCAAATTCAATCAAATCATACAGACAGGTTGGTGAAAAAGTTTCCTCTCTAGGGAAACCCAGCAGATTGCATCAAGTCTTAACAAACAGCATTCACTCCTCCTCAAAGGACGTAGAGCCACAGTGGACAGTCCTCTGCATTGTCCATGGCTTTGCAGCAATCCCTCATACTGAGCATGCATTAACCGACAGACCCGGATAAATTAGAATTTGCACATACAAACGCTTTGTTTTTATTGTTTTCTAAATTTGAAAGATTAAAAACATTGAGAAAATCAGGCAAGAGGTCCATGGTTTCTCTGGAGCAACTGTAACAATCCAGTTCATGAATGGACAAAAATCTATCAACAGGACTAGTAGTAGTCATGAGTTATGCAAATCTGTTCTGATTGCTATGGAGAAATCCAACTATACCACCTTGAACACACCACCCGCCCTCTGGAACATGGTAGCGGCAGCATTATGCTGTTGGGATGTGTTTCTGAGAAAATCGATGGAGCTAAATATAATCAGCAGTACTGGAAGAAAAATAGACTTAAATAGACTTGAGAAAAGGGGTGGAGGCCCGACTTTCATCATGAACACAACACTAAACACACAGCGAACAATCTTGGCAAAAGCTTGAAAACTGTTCACAGATGACCTTGACCCAGTCTGACTGAGCTTGACCTATATTGCTAAGAAGAATGGGTAAAACGTTTATTTGTAAATGTGCAAAGCTGGTAGAGACAAATGCCCTGTAAACAATGCATGGCAAACATTTAAGATATTTTAAAATAAATGTTGAAATCGTCAACAGGTTTGCCCTATTTTGTCTTTTCTGGCCAATAAAATGAATTTTTTAGGCATTTTTATAAAGCTGATTCAGGCTTCCGAGATGTATTATTTTTTTTTTTTTTTTTTCAATTAATATAATGGAGCCTTTTTGAGAAGTGGTTATCACCTTAAAAATTGAAGAAATACGGCTGCTTCCGTGGATTTTTACAAAGTATAATGTATGGCATATGTTGTCTGGGGTGAAAAACACAGACACTATGGGTATAACAGAGACCATATGGACACACTATACTCGTACTAACAAGTTATTAGATAATAAAAATTCGGGAAGATATGATAGAAAACTAGTCTATGTATGGCTGAAAGTAAAGAGAAAGTCATTATGAAATATTGGTTAAAACCAACTGTTGAGGGCTAGATTGTCAATCTACAAAATATTCATATGATGGACAATGTCTGTTTTTCTTCCCCCCCACCCCAGAATAAAAAAATAAAAAAAAACAAGTTTCACTCAGACAGTTTAATCTGTATTATGCGACAAGAGTTCCCCCTCTATAATTAATTATAAATAATCTACATAAACTTACCTTAATTTGTTCATTGCCTCAAAACAAGCAGTTTTAACAACGGAAAACTAATACAAATACTATAGAAAAGATGTTTTACTTCATAAAGAGAACACTGTATGATTAGCTTTTGCTGAATAAAGCATCAATAAACACTTAAGGTGGTTTAAACACACAGGCAGCCACGCATTAATACCTAAATGCTACAGAAGAAGCCAAAAATATTGTCAGAGCTGATAGATAATATCGGGATATAGCCCTTTCTTTTCATTGGAGCTATTAAATATTTAGTTTGATAATAGATTAAATGTTAAAATTACAGATACTTTTGCATCTTGATTTTCCTGCAAATGAGTTATTACCAGATGATTGTAGTATACCTTTAATTTTTAAACAAATACATCAAAATATTCCAACTGTCGTAACCAAGCTTGTTACAGCCTGAACACTAGTCATCATATTTTTGTTTATTGTTAAAGATTTTTTTAAAAAAAGCACATTCCTAATGAAAATGATCATAAACCAAAAGTACTTTCCCTGTTAGGACATGATCTAGATCCCAGCAGCTCGAAGGCTATAAAGCAGCACGTGCTCCTTTCAGAGTAACATAAGGGCAAAGATCCTGAACACACCCTCTGACTCACTTGGAATCAGCTGCATGAGGGAAAAAAAATAGGTGTCTCGTTTCAAGATGTAATCCTTCCCGAGGCCGTTTACAGGACGTGTTGTCTCAGACATCGCTACCTAAGTAGCTGTCCAAAAAGAGATTAACTACCACACACACTCAGATTAACCAATACAGCCAAATATCCGCTTTGCATTTACTTTCCACCTCTTTCTCTTTGATCAACTTCTGTGTGGCTTAGATATAGACAAGGAAGACATGACAGATAGAGATGGCAGTGTGAAAAAGCAATAAAAAGAACAAATGTGCGACTTCTTCTTTTAAATTCTGCTCATGATGGGGCACGCCGGGTGTCGAGTGCGGTCTTTGTCTTGAGTGTTTTCCGATTAAAATAGAAATGGAGCTCTTAAATTGAAGTATGAAAGGATTTTCCTGCTCCTCCAGTGGAAGCGATCGTTGCATTATGAGGCGCTTTTAGGCTCATTCATCGTCTCGGATATGGAAATAATGTGGATGTTTACAGAGAACTGCCAGAAAGCAAATAAACACCTGTAAATCTCATAGGAGTAATGGGTGGCAGATTCTGTGCTAGTAGAGGTTCTTTAGGCTGTACAGTAAATATCACTCTGCATTGTAGATGTTAATTAAAAAAACAAAAACCTTGGGATCTATGAGCGGTGAACAAGAGAAACTTAAAGAGCACATAGACTAAAGTCCTTTTACTATGAGTTCAGTTTGTGACTAAAACAATGCAATTCAAAGAAGAAGAAAGCAAACTCAGACTGAAAGCTAAAATCTTTTTCGTAGATCTTGCACCGTTTCCCATTTTCTCACATTACAGCCTCAAACCGTGATGCGTTTTATTGGGATTTTATGACGCATAACTTTAGAGTGGCAGCAAGAAGATGCGTTGTTTTCATAATTTTTCTACAGTGAAAATCTGAAAGGGTTGTTGTTCATTAGTATCTGTCCTCTTTTACTCTGATACCCCTAAAGGAAAGCAGCACAACCAAGTGCCTGGGAGTAACACTAACACCACACGGGCTTAAGAGTTGGAAACTGAGACTGACGGAAGCTCTTTACCCAGTCTGACTTAAGCTTGAGCTATTTTGCTGAGACGTATGAACAAACATTCCTCTGGACGTGCAAAGCTGGTAGAAACATACCCCAGTGTGTCATCTCACACGACCCAGTTATTGCACAAGTATGTAGTAAATTGTATGGTTAAGTAGTTGTTTTTTTCTTATTATTACCAAGTAGGGCTAGACAATATAGAAAAAAAGCATATAGATAAAATAGAAATTATATTGATCGATATTGATAATCATCAAAAAATGCAAAACATATATTTGTACAGCCCTGGTCATTTGTTTGCTGTTGGTTAATTATCTATTTTTTGATAAATGACTGTGAATTCAAAGTCAACCCTTTATTCAACCAAGTTTTTTTTTTTTACCAGAACTATAAGTTTAGAAAAAAACAATATAACTCTTTGAAGGGGGCGGAGCTTGGTGACAGCGCTATCCTGGGTCTGCGATTGTGATTGGTTGGGAGGATGTAGGCTAGAAAGCAAAAGGAAGGAAAACTCTCCTATTGATTTTTTTCCCTCCCCTATCGCACCACAGGCCTATCAATTGATATATATTTTTATTGAATTGTTACTCAGATATGTAGTAAATTGAAGGGTTGACTTTTTTTCATCATTAGGGAAAAAGGCCCGTAAGAAACAGTGCACTGTTTCAAACTCTCTAAACCCAGTTTATTATCTTGGTTCCGGTTAAAAAAATACCTCTGTTCGACTTTTGGACAATGCCTTTTGTCCTCCCCCAAACACCCCCCCCCCCCCCCCACCACCACCGCCACCACCACTGTCTTTTGCCCAGTTTTCTTTCACACGGCCTGTTTATTTCCATGCTGTAATCTAAACCTGAAACACTGTATTCATTTTTTCTGGTGCAGGCAGCATCTGTGCAGAGAAATGCGGGGTGTCAGAATGCCCTCCAAGCTGCACAAATGAATGACCACAAACATTTATGCTGGCACACACAAACACGTCTGCGGGACTTCAATCCTGTGTAGCCTTCCTCTGTCTAGCAGCCAGATCCCACAGGGCCCTTTTGTTGATTCCTTCTTGCTTCGTTTTGCGGCCAGCCAGGTGTGCTCCTTACCGCAGTGGGCTTGTGATGGCTCCCCTGTGTGGAAAAATTTAGACCCATTCACCCCACCCCTACCCCAACAACACACACACACACACACCGCTTCAGAGTGGTACCATGAGTGATGATACTGTCTAAGTTAGCTTAGAAAGGCTCTATTCACAATGCATGCTTTAAGTCTTTATATCGGCTACTGAATACATGTATAAGAGTTCTCACTCGCGCGGAATGCGACATATTTGGGTCGAAAAGTGAGTAATAAATTAACCTGGCGTTCGTGTGTCTTACTGCGATGTGGACACGCTCAGCTGCGTGTATCAGAAGTCTCAGGCATGTCTGAGAGCGGATGGTCAAAACGGCAGGCTGTGTGCGACATGCTCTGGGATTTGCTGTCAGTGGGATGTAGATGGCAGACTTTACCCAAAACACAGCTCAAGAGTCAGGGAGAAGCTGCTGTTGTCCATTAGCATCGTAGCTTTGTTGTCTGTGAATCTATAAATGTCACGAAAGAATCGAGTGTTGAGATGTTCAAGACCAGGAATGCATGGATTACAGCGTTCCGAGTTGATTTAATGCCGCAAAATACCTGTAAGAAGCGTACAAATCATGCCATTTAATCTCTTTCATAGTGTTATCTGTTTTTCTTTAATAAAGTAATGCAACAAATGGCTTATAAAAGTATAAAAGACCTCTTTTCTTAAAAACTTTGCATAAACTGTTTTGCTTTATTTGATTCTGATTTCTTCAGCACAAACCCGAATAGTTCTGAGCAATGTCCTGCTGTTGGATATTAGTTGTTGGTAGAGCTGCACCATATCAGATCGACATGCAATGTTGCAACGATGTTGTTTGTGAATAAACAATTTATGTGATAAATAAAAAAAATATCGACATTAAATTTGCAAATCCCGGCCCATTTGCTATTTAGTAGCAGTGTATTTATATAATAAGCTCATATTTATTCCAATCAGAGCAGTTCTTGGAAATGTGTACTGTTGCGCACGTGGATGCTGTGAAGCATCCCTGGTTATTGGACTCATAAAAATCTAATTTATTCACAGTAGAACCTGAGTAACTTCTGAAACACATCCTTTAAAAAAGGCAGTAATATTTTTATTTGAGGGTTCTGTTTAGATATGCTTTGTAATCTTTGAAAATGCATATGTCAAGAAAAAATCAGTTTTAATACATACTATCCCTGTAGATAAATCCATTGAATGTCTCTATGTCTCTCATCAGTTTACATAGTATATCAACAACAAAAAAATGAACTATTCCCTTTGTTGGCAAAGTATGTGAAATTTCTGCTTTAAAAAAAAAAAGGCAATACAACCTTAGGAGTAAACTCTCCCAAGTGCTGCAACACTAAAGCAAGGTATTTCCCCCATAAGGCTTTTCTGCCTACGCTGTTCAGAGAACAGTAGCCAACAGAGCATGCCAGTAAGCTGCTTGCACAGCCAGACCATTGTTGTGGTTTATTCAGACAGTGGCTGTACTGTAGTTATTGTAAGAAAACAAGGTTGGAAGACATTGCGACTTTACGCCACTGCAATTGTTTCTGCGGCTAATAATTCCTAAAAGGTCAAGGTTTTGCCTTATTAATTGCATCACAGAGTGGGACTCTGGACTCTGTATTGAGAACAAAACTTTTCAGCCCCATTACAGTAAGATATGAAACGCAGCTGCTGCAAAACATGCCGGCCTCCGCATAAAACATTGACAGTTTTAGAGCTGTATTGTTCCGATTTTATATAAGAACAGAAGTTAAACTCATACCATGGTAATTGTTATTAGTTAATATTTATAACCAAGTAAATGTAATGATCTTTCCCTGCAGAGAGACAGCCCTCTGCTGGCATTTATCTTTTTTTTTTCTCTAAATTTAACTTTCTAAGGCATCACCAGGGTACCGTGTTTGGGCGCTGGGTGATTAAACACCGGCGAATGAGACTGCGTGGAGACGTGATCAGCTTTCACCGTCATTCATACGAGCATGCTCTGTTGGCAAAAAAAAAAAAAAGTCAGATTTAAAATAAAATCCACCAACAAAGCAGCTCCACATGGCTGCTTATCATAATGAAAACCAAGCTCATGGCTGTTTCCGTATTGATACCTACACGAGTTACCGAGGCAGGTATTGCCATCTGTTTATCTGTTTCAGAACTGCAATTTCACAGTTTATATTTGCATTTTTTTTTTTTTCAAATCTACACCAGCACAAACACTACTCCCATAATAAATAGATAAACAGATGCTCAAATAAACGCCAAGCCTGGTAAACAAACCTGTATGCGGCTGCAGTGATGGAGCACTCTCCTGCCATGGCTGTTACGCAACCCTCCGTATTTATCTGTGATTCTGTTTATAAGCACAGCAAATTTGCATTTCACTTTTCAGCTTCTCTTTAACCTCACTGCTACCTAAACTATTAACCTTAAGCAATATCTCCCCACTCCACACACACACACACACACACACACACACACACTACGGGCCATTTGGCAACGGGTGGCAAGTAGCCAACACCTTCGTTTCTTTTCATTTGTTTTTATTTTCCCAATTCCACACGAGATGCGGTCTCTCTCTTTCTTCAAATTTTCTCTAAGCCCACACGGTTGGCAGTAGCCTGAAAGTAAAAAAATAAATAAACAAATAAAAACTCACAGCCACAATCCGATGAAGCCGCCGTCGATCTCTCAATTGTACTTGCTGGGAATGAGACACTTAAGAGGAGTAAACTATGTTGTTGCCACGTTCAGAATAAAATGATCATGTGCTTGTTTCTATTTAGATTGTACATCAGTAACAAACATCGTAAGAAGATAAAGGAGCGAAAAGTCTTCTCCTCCTTCTTGTTCTCATTTTAAATTACCCTAATTTATATCACAGCCTTCATACATATTGATATTACTATTACAACAGCAATAATAATGCTAACAACAATAATGATTCCACCTAATTTGAATTGTCAATACTAGTGGTATTAGTAGTTGTAGTAGTAGTATTAAAGAGGCAATAAAACGTAAATTGCTAAATGACCTAAATGGATAGAATTGGTTTTAGTTAAACTACCAACACTAAATTTGGGGCTGTGTGTTCATCGTGGACAGCATCATCCAGGGAGAGGATCTTTGTGTCAAACGGTCAGTGTTTGTATCGGGTGTTGCTATAAAAAGTGTTCTCGGTGATTTGAAAATGTGTGTGCTCGTGTCTGCAGATCCATCATGACAGACTTATACTACCTCAGCCAAGCAGATGGAGTTGGCGAATGGAGAGTGAAGGAGGCTAAAGACCTGTCAGATCTGGTCCAGAACAGAATCACCTACCTACAGGTACCCACCGACACACCTGCTGCACAGGCCAGCTGGCCCGTAGTCTCCTCACGCAGATACACTTAGACTAAGCTACATTGTTAGCATTCACCCCGGCGTCTGCCTCACACGGATAGGCGCGCATATGCATTTTTTTTTTCCTTCCTTTCTTCTCCCCCTCTCCAATTCACGCTTCCTTGTCTCATTTGCACCATCTTCATCTGCCAGCTTCAGTTTCCCGCAAGTTGCCGGCAAAAAGAAAGCCGGTTTTTCGACGGGCGGGATCTGACGAGCGGGATTCTTGCTATTTGTCAGCGTTTTACAGCTCACACGCCAAGACAGAAGCCCTCGCAGAGAATGACAGATCTGCAAAAAAAAAAAAAACATGCACACACACACAGAAATGTCTATGCTGTTTAAAGACCAGCACTCCCATGCCCAGCAAGCCGCGTTGTTCCACGTTATCACACACTCACACGCACACACACACGTATACATAAATGATATTCAGGACTCATCCCTTCACCCCCCAGCAGCCCCGCTCCTCTTCCCTGGCTCTGCAGCCACAGGGTTTTCGAACGGGGCGGTGCGTTGCGGCAGCGGGTCCTGCAGCATTAATGAGCCGTGTGTTTGATGAAGAGGACCCAGTCAGTCTGGCTGGGCGGAGACGGCACCACTAACAGCTGCTGTCACCACTGCTGAGGGATCACGCTGCTCTACCAGCTGCCATCACTAATTCATCACACACACCCCCAATACACACACACACACACACACACACACGCACGCACAAACACAGAGTCGCGCACAGATGGATTCACCCGCACCTACGCAAGCAACTGTCATTGAAGTTGAGCCACAGGATTGATGCTCATGCTTAAATGCAAAGCGATAGGCTGTACGTACACGTGTGTGTCTGGCTCGCTCACGCGGATCCATACGTCTATATGTGCACACAGAGACAGACAGGCTCCTCCTTCTTGTACCGCTGTCGCTGCCACCTGCATCAGCTTCCCCCCCCCGTCGTTCCTGCCGTAACTAACTCCATCTGTCCACTCACATCTCCCAGTAACCGTGACTCCTTCAGATGGAGCTCAGTTGTTTCTTTTCGTCTTTTTTTACGCTATTTATTACTGTCTTGTTTATTTTTCGTATCTTCATTGCCTTTGCGGTTATTTTCCCAGCAATAATTCATCACAGACAAAACGCGGCTGGTAACAATGAGTCAAAAATCACAGCTTTGTTGTGTTGTTGTTGTTGTTTTTTTTTTTCTTGTCTTTTCATCGGCGACACAGTTCTCATGGCATCAAGCCATAGTCGAAGCTTTGTCACTCTCAGTCCAAAGAGTATGTGGTGACAAACAGTAGAGTATTGCAGGAATTGTTGGAAGAAAAAAGTATGTTCAAAAAAAGAGAGAGAGGGGGAAAAAAGGTTATGGATATGGTACAAGTGCAGTCTAGAAAAATACAGAATGTGATTTTTTTTTTTTTGTGATTTTATAGAAGAAGATAACATCATTGTGATAGGAAATAGTTGATTCTCTGTTTATTGTCAAATTGAGGGCATTCAGGTAAAATGACAAAGGTCTGAGTGTCTAATATGGGTGACTTACTTTTCACTCCACAAGCACCTTTTTTTGTAACACATTGTCTCCTCTGCTTCTTTCACGAAAGCAACCTTTGGTGGTGTCGCACAGCACCTTGGGATCGTCATGTCGCAAAACTCTAATGAACATTGAATAAAAGCCCTTGACCAAAAAGTTATTGTCGTATTTCTGCAGACTGTACATCATGCCACACATTATTTTTTTTTAAAAAACATCTGGATTCTTTCTGTCTTTCCTGTGTAACTCATCTGCAGATCTACACGTCTGTCCAAAATAAACCTGGTGGGTTCAGCAGAGGGTGGTAGGGCATTAAAAAAAAAAAAAAAAAACACTAAATCCAAGCCTGGGGTCCTGGCACTCAACTTCAGTAACCACATCATACACTAAACTTGTAGAAATGCTATTAAAATCACTGTGATTCAGTGTCAATTGCTCAGAAGTATACATACTTGTGTTTTTTTCCAAGTTGTTGCATTTGACCTGTTGCTTTGTGCTGTTTTTAATTAAATGAACAGTTCAAATGATTTGCAACCTTTTTAATACTTTGAACTGTACGAATACTAATGCTCTGTTTGTTTGTTTATTTTTATATCCACACATTTTACAGCATTCCAAGTTTTTTTTTTTATTATCATGTACAGCAAAATTCAGCTTGTTGCCTAGACTTTGGTTGGTAACATTTGCCCCCACAGCAAGTTAATGACTGTTGTAATCATGGGCGTCGTAAGACCTGAGGCTTTCGGGAGACTAAATGTTTTCTAGGCATCACCCCCGGATAGTTTTTTTAATAGCCCTGGAACTCCTGAAGGTCTAAAAACAACATAATTAGTTTGCATTTCCTCAATATTCAATACAGTCCTCTGCCCAAAACCATATGGGCCCCTTAAAGAAGCTATGTGCGCACACATGGCGCTGCAGCAGTGCGGCGGGTGATTCTTCTCGCAGGGTCTCAGCTCTGTAGTCATGTTGTTCTTAGAGGGTTTTTTTTTTCTCCTGTCAGAGAAGTGCACCTGAGAATGGAGATGAAGAGAGAAAAAAGTTTTCTCCTGTAACTGCAGAGCTGCTTCTTTCGGAGTCTGGTGTGACAGATTTTATCCTCAGAGAAGTGCACCTGAGAATGGAGATGAAGAGAAAAAAAAAGTTTTCTCCTGTAACTGCAGAGCTGCTTCTTTCGGAGTCTGGTGTGACAGATTTTATCCACTTCTAATTATTAAGGTGGTCTGAAACATTTCTGTCATCGTTTATGAGACCAGCGAGAATCTCCTGTTAGAACGAAAGAAAGAAAAAAAGGAGCAAATTAATAAACCCTTACAAGGCAGAATAGATAAGAACATATTTTATTGTGAAGGTCTTAAAGTGAGGTTTTTGTGTTGTCTTTAGCTGCTGTATCAGCAGCTAAAGACAATACCTATGGTTCAATTCATAGGTATTGAGGTGAATTGGTAAATTGGACCCGTCTGTCTTCATCATAAAATCAATTGGAATCATTTATTTGTACCTAAGCTCTGACAGAGGACCTGAGAAGCATCCTGCAGCGCTAAAATAATAACACTAGGAAAATTACATATAACAAATATTTGAGTTTTTGTCATGTGCGCTAAGATAAAGTAAAATGTACTTTACTGATCCCTAAATTGGTAAATTATTGGGCAGCATCAACATGACTTACAGAAAACCGGCAGTGACAAGCTCAAAGTAAGAATTACGTAGTGTAACGTAGAAAGTGTACCTAAAAATGTCTTTACATATTTACTTCTATAGCTACATACATTGTGGCTGCATTTTAAGGCTGTGCCTGCTTTACTCAGATAATGTCTAACTAATTTTTCCCCCTTCTGTTTAAAAAAAATATCTTTTATCCAGAAGCTCTCCCAAAGATAATTTAAAAGAACCACCAGGACTGTCCATGACACAAACTATGTAATGGGAGATAAAAAAAATAAACAATATTCTGAAGACGTCTTAGTTTTTCTCTTCCTAGAACAATTGTAGTTTGCTTTTTTCCTTGTCCTCCCATTATTTGCTTTTTTAATCAAGACAAAGCGACTCAAATGTACACATAAACAGAGGCAACCTAAAAAAAGGTTAATTTTCATTTTTTTTCATCTCCCCTTTGGAATAGCATTTGTTTTGAATTTGGTTTATCTCACAAAAGCTCTTTTTGACCATGGATGAGTATTTAATGAAAAAGAAATGGATGGAGGCCCTGGTCACAGCAATACGGTGGGCCTAATGAACTCAGACACGCTGCCTTCTGCCATCGTAACAAGCTTTCACGCTCACACCAGTTATGTGCATTCTAAAAAGTTAAACATCTCATGATTATGATTATCCATTAAGACAGAGAACACGTATAAATATTTGCCATAAACATTAGATTTTTTTTACATAATCATTTAAAATGGTCAAAAAAAAGGACAAAAACTGAAAATTTAGAACAAAAACTCTGGATGTCTAGAAAATTGCGGCATTCTCTAATGAGAATGTCAGAATAGAAATACACCGACATTCTGTTGCTGGAAAAAATTAAGTAGCTATAAATTGTCGACCAATTAGGTTTGATATAATTAAGACAAATTTTAATGGAGGCGTAAAGATTCCCTTAATTGGCCATTGTTTAATGGGATGTGTATTTGTGAGTGTGTGCGGTGAGGATAAGAAATGAAGGGAGAGGAAGGGATTTTATGTATAAATGTTTAGTGTTCTTTTATAGAAATGCGTCATCACAATAAAGCATCTTTAAATATTATTTGGAATATTTGAGGGTTTTTTATTGTTTTTGTTTTTGTTTTTTGAAAACGTGGCTCATTAAAGCCTTGTTGAATGTTTCTTCAGCTTTCTCTTGCACCTTTAGCTGTAAAATCTGTCAGTCTGCACAACAGGTGTTATTTTTTTTTCTAAAATAGCACTCATAAGGAAGCTGTAAAGCCTGATATGAATATGGCAGTAGTGCTGAACCCTTCTTTTATTACTGAAGGTCTTTTGCCAGCACAGAGTAAAAGCACAGGGAATGTGCTACAGTGTCTCTTTAAGTTTATTGAAGTGAGTGGATAAGGAGAGCACAGTGGATAATTACCAGAAGTTATTATTCCTGTCAAACTTAGTTGGTTTCAGACGTCGCTCCTAAACCAACAATATCGCTGCGGCCTCTCCGAAACCGAACCGCTCCTGCTGCTGACCCCGGGTGTTACCATGTGAGAAGAATATTATTTAAAGAGCTACTTAACCTAGAGAGTGCTGCCTGAGCACGCATCTGCCGTCATTATCCTTGAACCGTGCATCTCCGCGGTTGTGAGCAGTTTCAGCTGCACCATTAGCAAACCCCGGGCTTCCAGGGACGGCTCGGTCTCTCTCTGCGTGACTCGTGCCATAAAATGACCTCATGCAGATACAGTGACATCTGTCTGCGCAGAGGAGGCGAGCTTTGAGAAGGTCCTTTGTAATCAGATGCCATTGTAGACTTCAGTGGCTTGGCTTACACCCGTGGGGCTGCTGGTGAACTGGGTACCTGGAACCAGAAGGAAATACCTGTGTTGGGTCGCCGTGTCCCTTTTTTGCGGCACTTGTACTCTGAGTTATTAAAACGCGGTTCTTCTAATCAGTTCTGGGAAGGTCCCTGTCTTCTTTTGCTTATTGCTTCCTTTCCATCAACTACCATTCTTTTTTTTATTCATTTCATCACTCCTTGTTTTTTTTTTCTCCCTTGTGCCCATTTCTCATCTTTCCTCTCCTCTTTTCCCTTCTCCTTCTCCTGCTGGTGCGTGATAGGCAGCGTTAGCCGGTGGGTGTCGAGCGGCCTGATTACTCTGAACTACTCCACAGCTGCAGCAACCTAATGAGGAAAACACTCCCATCAGCGAATAATTGCTGTTTAGGAAGCCGGTTGGCACGAGCGCGCCAGTCGCTCAGATCGGCTGCAGAGCGGATCACAACCCGCTCGGCAACTCGTCGGTGGCACAGTACGCAGCAATCTGTTGCGTTCCACTTGTTTTGTACCTAAAATAGACAGTTTATTGTTCCCGCTCCCGTCTCCTCTCATTCGGTATTCTTCCCCTCAGACTGCATAATGTTGCAGCTAATTTTTGAGCTGATGAATTGAGAGAGAGCACTGGAAAATGAGAGGAAGGATGAGACAAAGGATATTAAATGATAGGAAGCAGAGGGACAGCTTAAGAATTAGCTTGGGAAAACAACAGTGAAGTAAACATAAAGCAAAAGCGGGCATTGACGAGTGAATAAGGGAAAGAAAAAGTAACAATAAAGAGATTAAAGGATGGAGCTGGCACTATTCTATATTTTTCTTATGGTTAACAAATCCCCGGCTTGTCCGTTTCCGTCAGTGGCATTCAGCCCATTTTGAAAACAAGCGATAATTTTCCACAACAGCTGCTGAAGAGCACTCCGTCTTTTATCAAAAATCACTCAAACAAAAGCCAAATGTAGATTTTCTAGCTCTATATTGTTCTAGAATCAATTGCACTCTGGTGAGCGTCTGGTTACCCACACAGCTTTGAAAAGTGTTGTAATTTGATTGAGGTATTCTCCAGACCTCGATAAATATAAAAAGAGGGGATAAATGCAGTGCGTGCATCTCCTTTTTATCCTCACCTTCTAAAATATACACCAGAATCTCTAAAAAAAAAAATAAGCACCTTCAGGCAGAACCCTTTTTGATTAGCCTTGGTAAAAAAAAAAAAGGATGAAGACCCATCATTCGATTTTTTTCACCTATCCATTGATGTATCTTTTTGTCCATCAATCTGTCTGTCCAGCCGTCTGTCCATCCATCCTTCTATCCCTCCTTCCTTCCTTTTTTTGATCATTTGTCTTCAATCAATAATGTGTCTGTCGATCTATTCTTTACCTTTTATAGAAAAGAAGCAGACACATCCATCTGCCAGTTTGTTAGTCCATCCATTTGTCTTTCTTTCCATTTATCCGTCTGTCTTTCTGTCCATCCCTTTTCCTTCCTTCTTCCCTTCCCTCTTTTGGTCCTTTGTCAGTCATATTGTTTTTCCTTCCTTACATCCTTCCTAACTTTTTCTTTCCTTTCCTCATCCAGTCTAAAATCTAAGCATTGTAAAAAAATAATAATAATAAAAAAAAAAAATAGAAAAACTGCCATAAATTCATAATGAACTATTCTATTTGATCTATTTTATTGTCAAACATCTGGGAATATAAGTGTAAAAGTCGGAAATGAAAAACGTGTAGGAAACATGGTCAGGTGGGTTCATCTGCAAAACAATTTGATGGGTTGTCATCCCCCAGAAAACCCTTCCTTATTGAAGAAACACAACACTGACTTATTTGCATGACCCCGGATACAAACCCTCTTTTTGAATGAAACAAAAATACAAAATATCAAATCTTTATATTTTATCCGTAAAGCAGAATGATGGAATGAAAAGACAGTTGGAGATAAGCTGAAGAGATCATTTCAAAAGACAAGCGGGGGGGGGAAAGGCATGAGCAGGCAACATAAAATTAGAGTTCAGCAGCAATGAAAACTAATAAAACACTATGAGCCATGTGTTATTACATGTCAGAGAGCAGCCCTCCAAGAAACACGAGTTGAAAGTTGAGCAATAAAGGAAAAAAAAAATGTTGAAACACTGTGTCCTTCTCCTCCCAGAATCCCCCAGACTGCAGTAAGGCGAGGAAGCTGGTGTGTAACATCAATAAGGGCTGCGGTTACGGCTGCCAGCTCCACCACGTCGTCTACTGCTTCATGATCGCGTACGGCACCCAGCGCACGCTCATCCTGGAGTCGCACAACTGGCGCTACGCTCCCGGCGGCTGGGAGACCGTCTTTCTGCCCGTCAGCAACACGTGCAGCGACCGGTCCGGGGCTTCTACTGGTCACTGGTCAGGTGGGTACGTCCACAGCAACGCGGTCGCAGGATGAGCCGCACACTGCAAAAACGGATCCAAAAATAAGTGAAATGTTTGTTTAAATTTGAGCAGATAAATAATATTGTCTGCCAATGGAATGAGTATTTTGACCCCTAATTAGACATTCTGCACTAGAAATAAGATGATGGAGATGAGTTGTTCCTATTTTAAGTGCAAAAATCTTATTCCATTGGCATATCTTCTTTATTTACCTGCTCAAATCAAGGACAAATACACTCATTTTAGGAAAATATTACTTATTTTTAGTTCTGTTTTTGCAGTGCAGTCAGCTCTAGATGTAGCACTGGCAGCAAAAAAAAAAAAAAAAAAAAAAAAAAGCTAAAGGTGCCGGTCCAATTGTTTATGGTTCTTATGTAAAACATGAAGTTTGATGAATGTTGCTGCCGCACAAGGGGGGTTGCTTTTCAAAGACTTCATTACCAAAAACCTTGTGTTATTACTTTCTGTAAACACAACCACTCCTCTTGTTTATGTGTGCAGTTTTCAACCCGGTCGAGTGATCATTTCCTCACATTTATATACATTTCCGCACAGGTTTAGCAGAAATACATTTCACCAGGCATAGCAGGCTTACAAAGTACTAATTCTCTGTGTGTTTTCCAGCGTTGCATGGAGCCACTGAAGGCTCTTATATTTTCACATTAAAAGCTGCTCTTGGCCGACGTAAACATATTCCTGCCAAAAATCCATTTTGACATCAATATTTAATGTCATCTTGAATATAGAAATAGTGCTTTTTCTTAAAACTCTACTACTTTTTCCGTGTATTTTCTCTCTAATAAATTATAAACGTGCAGTCAATAGTATATGTCTAGTACTTGGCTTCGAAGGTGTCATGTTTCCATTAAGATTTTTTTAGCATCTGTTTGGGTGTATGTCTGTAGCTTGTAAACAATAACGCTGGTTCTGAGCACAGCTTTCAAACTCAGCTTCCTTGTTCGTATTTCTCATTCTCACTCGTGCATGAAGCAGCCACAGTCATATGAACCCAGCTTTGTGTTGTTTCCAAAAGGGCTTTCATTTGTCTTAGATGGAGGTTAAAAACTCATCAGACTTCTAGATTTTCTTATTTTCCACTATTAAAACAAGCGATCTTTGTGTGAATAAGTCTTAATTGGAAACAAAGACAATCCATTTAGCAAACAACACAAGAAATATAAACTTTTACGCCTTAAATTAGGTCTGTTATGTTGGGGGTTCTGCAATTTCATGGTTGATTTCTGGGCTCCCCACCCTTATTGACACCCCGGCTAAAGAGCAGTGAAAAATGGCACAAAATAAATGAGCGCTTTACTGTGGTCGCATCATCCACACTGAAAATATTGAAAAATAGGTAAATAAATAGACACGGTTAAAAAGTAATTGTTCTCAGAAATCACTATTTCCACATCTTTTTACATCCCTATTAATTCTACCAAAATAAATGTCAGTGAATTTGCATTTTTATACTTTTTTTTTTTCTTCAGTTTTTTCTGGGATAAAAAATATGGCAGGACAAAAAAAGCGATTCCTCTGAGCCACTCTGTAAACTCTTGAAGACATGGCTAAACGCCTTCCAAGTAAGGCAGATGTGTCGTAAGTCAGGAAATGGCCAAAAAGAGAAAAAAAAGCTACTGGTCTAAACGTGTCATTGTGTGCAGTCAGAGCAACAACTTAACAGCTTAAAACAACTTGAACTGTGAAAAACAAAACTGCACAAAAACCCAATGTGTAGAAAAAGGCCATTAAAAAAAATCCTAATCTCAGTGTTGGAGAGCCACAGAATAGAAAAGCATCCTGGTCAAGTTCATATAGCAGTCATTAGGACGGCACCTACAGGCAGATACCAGAAAATAAGCCTTCTTGTCCTCCAATCACAAGCATAAATTACATCACACTACATTAACAATTGCTTGATAGATTCATTTTATTTTTAGAATATTACATCTTTGAAGCCTATCCTGCATATCGATATATATATTTTGACCAGTGTCGTACCTTATTTCCTGCTGTTACTTAAAAGTTGCTGACTTTAGTGTCCCCTTTAAGTTAACTGGGAATCCCAGAAGTTCACATGGCAAAGTAATATATTATTTTCCATAAAAAAGTTAAGCTCTATGGTTCTAGCTTTTCTATTTAATTGTGTTTTTACTTATTTCATTTTAGATCTCATGAGAATGCCTGATGCAAAAAAAAAAAAAACGGTTTATGCACAAATTGAAGGGCTACAGGGAGACGAGATGACAGAAAAACATGCTTCTGTTGCACAAGCTGTATATGGACTTGTGTGCATGCTGAGCAGCGAGGTTGCGTCCCGCTGAGTAAAAAGCAGAGATATCATTACTGTTTCAGACGTGATGGTTGTTTGGTTTTCGGTTGCAGTTAGTGACTCAGATAGGAGCCGGTGGTTCACTTGAATCGTGTTCATTGCTATTCCCTCCAATTTTTATAAATTTGCAAATTGAAACTTTGAAGGAACGTCACAGCTTTGCATCAACTTTGTTCGAATATCTCTCAGCTCCTATTCCCCACTGGTATCTCATCACTGATATTTTCAGCATAGCTTTAACTACTAAGCCAATGATGACCATCGCCTGAAACTAGGCCTAGGTAGTGTTTGTGGAGCCGTACTGTGCTTGTGGAAAACACAGAGGATCTACGCTCTTGAAGCACCTTCATGCCTTTCGTGTATATCAATCAAATCTCTCTGTGCATGTCGCAGAGAAATGCTGCGGCAGCAGTGAGAGCTTTAAACTTTTTCAGACGGGTGTGGGCGTGCCGAAAGGGTTCCCCAGGATAGAAATGGGTTTATAAGATTCCCTTTCTCCGCTCTGTTTCCCTGCCTGTGTTGGCTCAGGGACGGTAAAAGGTGTTGTTTGTGTGGGTGGGATTTCCCCACTTAATAAGCTATGTCAAGGCATGATAGCATTAAAATCATAACTTCATGAATTACCAGGAATTCTGGACCCAAATTAAATCCCTGGTATAATTCAGTGCTTTGCGGAAGTATTCACACCGCTTGCTTGCTTGCTTGCTTGCTTGCTTGTTGTTATTTTACATTTTCTGATGCCACAACCAGAAACCTTGATGCATTTTACTGTGCTTTTGGAAAACATGAACATAAAGTAATGCACAGTATTTGAAGGAAAAAGATATGGTTTTTCAAATAGTTGTACAAATGAACATCTGAGTTACTTTCTTTCAGAAGTAACTTAGTTAACAGAGCTCACATGTGTGGTATTTAATCTGCGAGGGCCTCTGGGGTTAGGTAGGTTGGCTGCGAAAGATTTTGCAAAGGAGAACTGGCACAGCTTTCATATTCAGTGTTTACTAATGATATGACATCTGAGGGCAGTTGATGGCACTGGGTTTTATTTAGGGCTATCAGAGTAAAAGGATTTGAATACAAATGTCTGCTCAGATTTATATTTGTGAAAAACACTATAAAACCATTAATCATTTTCTTTTACCTGATGATTAAGTAATTTAAGTAAGTGGATTAAGTAATTTCTCTCTGGGATTATTAAAGGATGTCTGATTCTGATTATACTGGAGTTCCTGCTGGTCACATCACATGAAATCCCAATAAACTTCATTGAGGTTTGTGGCTGTAACGTGACAAAAATAAAAGTCGCTGTAGGATTAGAGAAAATGCCCACTGTACATTTACTTCATTAAACCTAAAACATTTAAAGCATTGCCGAAGGAATTCGAGTTATGATTATGAAAGTTCAGCATAGCCCTATTATCTTCTCTCTCCTAGCTCCCTGCTCTCATCGATGCATTCTTCCAGCTTCTTATTTTTATCCTATTGGTTCATTTGACTTGTGCTCTCATGGGCTCCCTCTTCTTATCTCCTGCTCTCCCACTGCCTTTTCTCTCTCGTATCCTCGCCTTTCATACGTCCTTTTTCGCTTTTTAATGCATTTCCTTTCTTTCCATATGTGTGACTGTTTGTTTATAATAAAAGCTACATCATATGGCCATATGGCTGTTCACTCCCAACAAGTGATTCGCCTCTTTCGCTTTTTAAGCACTCTGAGTGGCTTTCCATACAATAATCTGCCAGTTAATGAAGAAGTGGTTTTCTGATCATCACACCAGCTAACTGGTAACCTGACTCTCACCAGATGGATGTAGTTCTGCTGAGATCCACACGGCTCCACACATCCATCTGGGATTGCTCCATTGGAGTTGTATTTCAGAAAGAGGGGCCTTATCTAAAATCCTTGCATATGATTGGATAAACCACTTTTCCATCATTTTTACTGACTGTTCGACTTCAACCACTCACATGAAAATCAACCCGTGACGCTGACATAAGGGAAGCTCTTGCCAAACCCGGTCGGGAGAAAGGTGAAAATATCGTTTCCATTAACAAAAGCCGTTCTCTGGTGTTCTTTTAAAGAATCAATATTCGGTGATTGGACAACACTGATATAGCAGCATCAATGTCACCGCTCGCTTCCTCGCTGAATCCAAACAGTCGCTTCTCTGATGCGTCACATCTACAAAAATCCCGCCCGCCGATCCTGATTGGCTCGTCCATTTTAAGTGTTATTGAAATCCCGCCCAATGGCAGCCATTCCAGATGGATGTGTGGAGCGGGGTGGAGCTCGGCGGAATGACATCCATCTGGCGAGAGTAAGGTCAGCAAACTAGATGGTCCTAGTTGAGTGGTTTGGTACGCCTGTGGTCATGCCTGGTGTGGAGACATTCCAAGCGAGCACACTTGTCAAAGCTGTAAATTGAAAGGGGTTCCTAAAGCTTTGGACAGATAAGCAGGTGTGCGCTGAATATCACAGCGATGTTTGTCTATGCCTATAAGGTAACACTGTAAATGCAGGCTCCTCAAATCTTGGATGGTATTGAGCTTTGTGCTATAAAGACATTGGTTTGCTTCTGTGACTCACAAGCTATTAGAATAATCTGTGCTGTGTTACTTAAAGCAAAATACAACCCACTGTTTTTCTTTATATAGACGTAGACCTTGAATGTACTGTATTAGGCCAGTTTTTTCACGCCGTTTATGCTTACATAGGAAATTAGTTTTTCTGGAAGCTAATGTCTCAAGTCCACAAAATTCAAACTTCCCCATAAATCTTAACATGGATAGCCCGCTCTCTTTTAAGTGCCACCCTTGGGATCTGAGACACTTACCAGAGGAAGATGCATGCTATGTGTGTTTGTGACAGGGTGTTTCTGTCAAGAGAACACATTGCTTTAGGGGAGGAGAAAAAGATAAAGACAAAGATGGCGAAGCTATTATTGGACCCGCTGATTTTCTTCTCGCAAACGCGAAAGCATTGCAAGGAATGCACATTCAGACAAAAATAACACTCTGACTGCAACTCTGATTTTCTCCACTGCAGAGGTGGAATGGCTTGTCCTACAAAAGCAGCAAATAATATATAACTCAAAAAAGCTAAGTCTAGGAAGAGGACATATAGATTGGTGATTGATGATTCTCATCCCAAAAGACTTCCTCAGTTCTGCACATGGGTTGAAAGTATCAAACGTTTAAGTTATAGTCAGAACAGTAAAGTTATTAGGGCTAGTAAGGTCACTAATGGGGCTGTTAGGGACTGAAAAGTCACCTGGCCAGCTCTGCATATTTAACGTTTGGCTCGTTATCACTTGGTGACCCAGACATATCACCCAACAATCAAACATGTAAGCTGTTTGGGTTGCATGTTGTAATGTGCGAATAGCTGTTAAACTGCCTGGGGAGACTAGTCAAAGCTGCTCTGTAGGTGTTAGAAAACTGAAAGCTGTTGGCCTGTTTCGTGTTACTTTCAATGCTAAACATAGTTGGTTTCCCTCCTCTTTTTGCGCCACCTCTTTTTAAAATGTGCTTATTGCCATCTTCAGACCAGGGTCTCTTGTTGTTGAGATGTAAATGAAACGCTGAGTCTTGATCATAGGAGAGTCGTTACAATTGGGACAGGCCTAAATCAAAATGTTCAGGTCACACCTAAAGGAGCAATGGAAACTGCTATGCGTTAGTAAAAGCTTAAACATCGCATCATAACATGTATATTTATATTGAAAAAAATTAATAATTATAGCCCTAAAGTAAAGACTCTCAGCTTTAACATTATTGCTTTGATAAAAATTTAATGGGGTAGACGCTTTGACACCAATTCATGTTTTCTTTCAGCTGCTGCCCTCTGATTGCTAATTTTATTTATATACTGTAACACAGTTGAGATCATCTGCGTAAGCTTGGTTTTAACTCAAGGATTAAATGAAACAAACACCGACCATTTAAGATGAAAAAGAACTGCATGTTCATTGATGGAGGTTCTAGTTTTGAATCCAGGAGAAAATGAAGGAATAAGACTGCTGCAGAGTCAGAGACCTATGCATTTGGCTAGGTTTCCTTTGGTTGAAATCCTTTTTACCAATGGGAAAAACAAACTGAACTTGTCCACTTTGTTCTCGAACTTGCATCAAATTTAAATGCATGTGACTGACTTTAAATCTATTATTGGATTTGATTGACACTATCTTTCTTTATAAAGGTTGGGTTGCTTTGCTTTTTAATGTGCCTTGAGACTACATTCATTGTGACGCGGCACCATATAAACAAACTTAACATTTATTCCTTAAAGCACTTGTCCCAAACATTTGTCATCCTTTTACTAAACTCCTATAAAAGTGCATTAAAATACATGCCATTATTATACTGTGCCTGAAGTCCAAAAAACAAGAGTTTGCAGTTTTGATGCATTTAATGCCAAGCAGAAAGAAAGATTTTTCAGGATTTGACCCACCAAAAACACATCACCACTCACAGCTGATCCAGGGAAGACTAGTGGATCACACTGGCTCATTGATTGAAAGGAAAAAGCATAACTATTTGAGAGTTTTTGGAATGTTACTTTGTATGCATTTTGTGAGGAGGTTCCTTGTCCAGGCCTTTTAATTTTGTTAATCAGTCTTTTCGGTCTTTAATCTTTTTTAAAACATAACACGTCGCCGCTGCGGGTCGCTTTGTTTATTTACCCATTTTTCACTTACGCATTACCATTTCATCCTTTCCTACAATCATTTTTTGCCTGTAAACAAACTGTTTCATACCCATTCACTTAAACCGTGTACAGGTCATAAATTATTTAAATTTATTTATATATTACTGTTACAGGTTTGTACTACACATTTTTTATTACACATTTCCTGTTGCTGATCCCTGTGTAGGGCACTTGACTCATATGAAATATAATAACTAATGTCCCCTGTTTCAAGCAAAATAACTTCAAAGTACTTCCTGCTGTTAGATCTTAAGTTTTGCTGTCATGTTGCCATATTTCTTTTTAGTAGACTATGAGTAAACTGTCATAGCGGTAAAGAAATGCCCGCCTGATGGGTATGACAGGAGTTATGTCGCAACATCTTTGGACCACTCAAGCACTGTCAGGGGTATGGGACACCGGTGTTACTGGGAGAGCAGTGACTACATGGTTTTCTTCGATGCTGCTTTTAGTTCTCCTAATAGGTTCATTTTATTTAGACGTTCTACTCACTGTGTATAATTGCACCTTTTTTTTAAACGATAAAAGATTTTACAAATGGTCAGTACGAAGTATCCTGCACTTGACGGAACAATTTCATGCCCCAGTTTTCTCGGGTGACCAAAACTGGAAAAGTACAAAATAGGTGAATAGGCAAAATAACAATTAACCCGCTAGAAACTGTATTTGCTTTAAGAACATTTTTAAATAGAATTACCCATTGCCCTGACAAGTTTATGGTTAAGTAATATTTTACATTGGTTAACATGTTTCTTCTGAGTGAGAGCATTATTAACCTTATGGAGGGGCCCAGCGAGTGTCCTGACTTGAATCTGATGGAGAATGTGTGGGGGGCCTCCTTCCAACCTTTAACTCTTTGAGCTCGTCACCAAAGATAAATCAAATCAAGTACCAGCGGAAACATGCAATATTTCTGCATTAAATAAAGGAACAATTTAATTATTGTGATGTTAATGACAATGTTTCTTTCAATTATTGAGAATGGTATAAATATTTTATATGCCATTACGTTTAATAAATTGTAATAAAAACCTTTGATTTTCTTTTAAATTTTATACCCGCATGTTTTTCTTTATGACTGTTATTTGAGGAATGCCTGTTCATTTGCAACCATAAAGAAACCGAGCCCAAATAAAGCTTTGAGTTTTCAGTTCATTGTCTTAGAGAAGTATTGTCGTCTCTTCCTACAGAAGAGACGACAATACTCATACTTTTTTTTCCCTTAAATTAAAATTTTGTTTGGTTACAAACTACAACCAAGTCCATAGAATAGTCTAATGGTGTTTATTTATTTTTTTTATTATTATTTTTTTTTTTATGGAGGACGCATTGCCGTCATTGGTGGCCTAACAATAATAAATATTGAGGCCCAGATCTGTACCTATTGCCTTATCTCTGTATATTGTTGCATTCATGCAGCATAGATTAAAACAGCTAAAGGCCCAATTGTCTAACAAATTTTCAATTCACAAACCAAGACCCAGTTTACCTTTTAATACGGTGGTTAGCGGACTACAAAGCTTATTTGTCAAGAAAAGTGTATTCCATTGTGGTTTCCTGTGGAGATCTTTCTGAGCGTGAGAGTAAAAGCAGAAGGAGAAACATAATGTCCCCTGACATGCAAAGACTGGAACAAGAGATCTCCAAGTTCATAAATTCTGTCTGAAATGTATTATGAATGGAGGAGCTCCGCACTTTGTGTCTTGATGGTGTCACTCTCAGTTCTCCAGTTTCATAGTTTCCTATGAAACATTTATTAGGGCCAGTACACATCTTAGACTCCAAATACAATACAGCGTTTTTTTTTTTTTCTTTCAGTTCAGATCCAGATGCATAGAGTGGTGCTGAGTGATATAGAACATATGCAGAGGCTGTGCAGTTAAGATACACTTGAGAAAAGCTTTGTGATCTAATTAAGTCGCAGTGAGAGGAAGACATACTGCATATCTATACATCTGTGCCAAGAAAAGCAGGCTTCAAAATATGCCCTTCTATGAATCATGCCAATGTTGTTATATAAGCAAAGACAAGCCTGGGAATATTTTTTCTGTTCAATATTTAATGCATGCTCTAATTTATATTCAGTTCACGCCCCAGCACGCGCGTGTATGCACGCACGCACGCACACACACACACTCATTCGAGCCTTTTTCCTTTAGTTGTTTTTTTGCATATTTTTTATCTACCCCTTTTCTGTGAAAGGCCATTTTTAATGAGTCATTATGCCATTTATTTGGAAGGGTCTTACGGAGGCTGTGTTTGCAGCTGTGCTAGAGCCTGTGTATAGCCGTTACAAAAAGTCACTTTAGTCTCACAGAGCACAGGCCTCAAAACTTGTCTTTTTACATAATTCAAGGGTTTTATACACACACAACACAGGCAAACTCAGCTTGGGGTTTAAGACTGAAATAGAGGGAAGGTTGTGTCTGCCAGGCACATCCCTTCTGGCGAGATGTGATTAGCTGCCGCTCTCTGTGTGAGTTTGAGAGTGTGAATGCAATTTCTGTTTATTGCTGTTTTTAATTCGGACCCGCATAAGTTGTCATTGTCTGACGTTTACTGCAGTTCACAAGATTTTATTTAATTTTTATTTTTTTTAACGTGTGTACATTTTTAGGGAATATTTTACATGGTTAGGTGCAGTTCGCATGCTTGTACACGCTTTAAACCTTTGTTCTGCCACGCAGGTGCAAAGCCTCTGCATTCATGTATTTGGGTGCACACAGTTGGCTTTGATGGCCTGGCAGTTCAGACTGTTGTCCAGTCCAAAGGAATGACCTTCATAATCAGCCCTTTTTAACCCCTCTTCCTGGGGCCTTCTTCCAGCCAGGACCAAGCACTTGGGTTGTCCAGTTTTAGACCACAAACCACCCGCCCTTCCCTTACCGTTCAGGTCTCTTTTTTATTTAAGCCGACAGCGAACTTACTGTGAGCCTTAAAGGAAGAAGAGGTGAAGTCATAAAGCCTGATCATGATTACAAAAATTTTATTATTTTACCAGTCCTGCTAATCATCACAAATTAAAAACAGCTCTAATATACCAGGAACAAATATGTGTATAAAATGTAAAGCTTAGTTAAAAGATGACCAAAGGTTAAATTATTTCAAATCCAAATATAGGGATTCTTGCCCCTGGCATCAACCAGAGCAAATGCCTAAGTGTGGTATCTGCTGACACCAAGTCCGAGTCCGTTCATTAAGGGTAATAAAACCTTTGCCGTGTTGGTGGGTGGCTTTAAAGTGGAGTAAAATAATATTCTGCATTTCCATAGTATTGTACATTATTCACCAATGCTGCAAGTCTCTGGTGTTTTGACAGAGACAGATATTTTGTTCAAGCTGTAGTTTCTGGACGTCAGTTGCAATACGCTGCACAAAACTGTGTTAATTATCTATGTTCAAACTACTAGGATGCGGTGGTGACAATACAACACTTAAACAGCCATAGCGTTATCATTTGCTTCCAAACATACATGTATCTGTCTTGAAACATACTGTCTTACTCAAGTGCTAGACTTATGCTGGCAGGTTTGCTCTCAGTTTTGATGACTTGATAAATCATTTTAGATCATAACTCAGTGTTGTTCCAGTTCATTGTTTGCGGACAAAATTGAGATGATAAAGTTGCTTTGAAACATCATAAAAATTATTATTATTATTTTTTTTTTTTTTTTTTCCAGCAGCTTTTTGTGCAATGAATGCGGTCTGGGGATATCTGAGCACAGCCCTGGGACTTTCCCTACTGGGAAACTTGTTCATCTTTTTAGAATAAAAATTAAAACTAAAACATAGAAAAATAAAAACCAGCTAATAAAGTTTTATACCCAAGTTATCTGAAAAATGACTAAATTCCCTAAAGTCCCAATCCAGTGGGGGTATATGAGGGATTTATTTGGTAGATAAATGGGTCTGATCCAAGCCCCCACTTTTTCTTTTTTTTTTTAGACCCTAAAGGGCTGCTGTTAACATCTTAGTGCCGGATACCACTGCACACCTTCAGCTGTCCAAAAAGCGGGACTTCTCTTATCTGTTTTTTTTTTTCTTTTATTTCTATCCAGGGGAGGCTCATGATAAGGATGTTCAAGTTGTGGAGTTGCCCATTGTGGACAGCCTACACCCTCGGCCTCCCTACTTACCTCTGGCAATCCCGGAGGACCTGGCGCCGCGTCTGCACCGTTTGCATGGCGACCCGTCCGTCTGGTGGGTGTCGCAGTTCGTCAAGTACCTTGTACGCCCTCAGGCGTGGCTGGAAAAGGAGATCCAGCAGACCACCGCCAAGCTGGGCTTCAAACATCCTATCATCGGGTAAGGATACTCCGTTTTCTCTCTTTTATTTAATGTCTGCAGCCGTGCTTTTGTTCTGCGCTCATAAAGAGTCAGCCAGAGAAGAGTGTGTTACTATGATATTCTGCTACAAGAGAAGTTCTTCACGATTAAAGTAAGCAGAAATGTTTCTCATTGTAGGCTCCTGCTTTGTATTGCGGCGCTGTTGGCGTCTACTCGGCTCATGTTCATGCAAATCAACTAGTTTAAAGAAATTTCATCACTCTGTACTCATCACTCAGAGGTTTTTATTTATTTATCTTTTAAAAGCGGTTTGTTTGATCATTTCTTGTTTTTGCTGTCACCCTCAGTGACCTCGCATCAAATCAGCTCTTTCGGTTTAGCCGAGAACTTGCAGAAGTGAATGCTTGAGGCGGTTTCAAATTAAATGAAATTAGACCAGACAAGGAAACTACACTTTTTATTAGATGCAGTGGCCTGGCATCTGTTCTTTTATCTTCAATAGCCGCTGTTAATTAAGGCGGACTGTTTGCTTCATTTCCTTCGCTGTCAACCAATGTTTCAAAAAGCCAGAACATCACAATGGATTTATCAATTTGTGCTATTATTAAGCATTATTTGTCTTGTCAAAGCAGAGTATCGCTTTGCTTCAGTGACCTCTAGCCACCAGAAAAATATAAAGCACAAAAAGAGCTACATCGTGTATTTGTAAGGAACTGTCTATTTTGAAGTGATCTCACGTGCGTCTTTATGTTTTATCAAATACTATTTGTCGTGGCTAAATATAGTTTCAAATATATGCAGTGTTTGCACCTTTTTTTTTCCTAAATTTGGCTCACAGATGAGTCTGTTTGTACAGCAAGCCACAATAAAAGAGCAGCATTCTTTCCTGAAGTGAATTGTTTATAGATTAACGTTTCCCAGATCGATACACAATAAAATAAAGTATGTTATAACCTGCATAAAAACGATGGATCTCGATGTGTAGATGGCTGCGAGGCAAATCCAGAGGGACAATCTGTTTTTATTTGTGGCACACAAGCTGGGATATACACATTTCTTCGCCCATATTTAGTAGAAAATTTACAAATAACGAATGTGTGAAAGCTCCCCTATAGGAAGAATATAACAGTTGGAAAATAACAAGTCAGACTGTAAGATATTTTTATTTTGTTGTATTTTCCAATGAGATTAAAAGGAAATCCTTTATAAATGTTTTTTTTCCATCAACTAAGTATTTAATAAGAAAAACATTGTCTGACAAAAAAAAAATAATAATAATATAAAATACCCAAAACAGAATCAACTACTCAGATGCTTATTTTTAAATGCATGAATCAGGAAATGCCTGGTTTAGTTTATGGTAGTAAAAAAAAATATCTTTCATTTTACAAAACTCTCTATAAATTAGTTTTACACTTTTTACATACATTGCCCTATTGTAAAGTTAGATTGATTATCCGTATGTTGCTTTAAAGGCTGCATATTACTCTTGAATCTTCACATGAAAAGTGCAGATAATGTAATGTAATGGGGTCATTTTATCTCTATCATTACTGGTCTGTTTGGGCTGGGCCGTCTCCAGGAAATCAACGCTATTAAAAAGTGACCTGGGAATTGTAATTGTCCATTACAGCATAACCACAGTTCCCATGTGAGCGGCCAGCCCCTGTGAGGAGGGAGAGCATCCTGTCCAAATATTGCAGACCGGTTTTGAGAGCAGCTTTCTCTTAAACAGCTTGGACATTTCTTTGCTGTTTACTTGTTTACGTTGCAGCAAATCCCCGTCAGGCGCTGGTTCCACCAGCGCTCGTGTTCTGTCTGCAAGCCTTTTTTCCTATCATAAATTATTCCTCTCAGCAGCACTCTAAACCTGAATCAAAAAGACTGTGCAAATAATTCTTGGCAGTTTTTCTAACCCACATTGAACCGGAGAGCAGATGGTATGGGATTCGCTTTAAGAAGGCAATAAACATAATGACTGGTTAACTGTCAGACATTGGGAAGTCTGTAAAATGACTTTCGGGTCCTTTTTTAGATAGTTTTCAAATCTATGCAGAATCCCATGGCACTACCTCTGCCTGCCTGTTTGAGGAAGTAGTTTCAAACAAATGCTTAGACTTAGTGTAGAATGTTTTATAAAGGCATACCTGTGTCCTGTCCTTAGCTGCCTAGTTAGTGTTTTTATTTTATTTTTTCTTGTTGCTGCTTTCTGTCCTCATCTATGCCCTCAGTAGCTCCCATCATTCTTCTATCCTCTTCGACCCATCCCTCCTGCTCAGATCCCCTCATTTGTGATCGTTCCTCTGTCTTCATTTGTTCGCTCTGCTTCAGGGTTTTTCAAATGTTTTTCACGGTCGCTCTCACGTTCCCCAGGCATACAGCCGTACCCTTTTTCTCCGGCTCTCCCAGTTTTCCTCATGTCTCTATCGCTATCGCTTTGTGCTTTCCTCTCTACAACTCTCAGCGCACGACACCTATCGTCTCCCTTTTCTCTATACGTATCACACGGAGACGGGTTATTAAAATGAATCACTGGTTATAGAATAAAGGTTCTACCCCACCCCCCCCTTTTTTTTTTTTCTTTAGCTTTCTGTATTGCCACTCCACATTGCAGTTATGCTGCAAGAAGAAGCGTGTGTGTGCTTCTATTCTCAATGTGGAGGATGTAAAGGTTGAATGGAAAGAATGCCATAGAGGCAGTGGAAGGACCAGGCAACAGGAGGGCAGACTTGAGTTGACAGAGAGGGTGTCGAGAGATGTAGACCGACAGGCCCCAAAGTCTCTCAGCCGACTCACACACACGCCGCAGCCATCACCATCACTCTCGCCGGGCCGCTCCCTTTAGACCTAAGCTGCAGCCATAAACTAAGAGCAGCAGTCAATGCAATGTCAATTAGTCCAACTAACGGAGAATTAATCGTTGGCTTTGCGAGCAATGTTGATTCTCACCTTATGTAGGCACTGTGTAGGGGACAGATCGGAGTCACTAAGAATCTGGGGGGCACACGTCCATTAATTTTATCACCTTTCTTTTCCTGTGATGTGCATTTGTGGCGGAGATCAAAGGGAGTTAGTATTTGAAACATTAATAGGGTCTTGCATCGTGAAAAAAGGTCTTGAGGCCTCCATCCCTGATCAGAAGTGCAAATAAATGTTGTATTCATTCTGTTTTAACTTTGTTTTATATGCATGAAAGTGTTATTAAATATGAATACAGTCTACTTTTCCAGTCAGAATTCAGACTGTTGTTTGAATTTTCTGATTAGAAATTTAAAACTTCCGTTTTCAAAATACAAATAAAGCTATTAGTACTATTTCTGTTAATACAGATGGGAAATGGTTAATGAAGGAGTGGTGGCTTACTGGTTAGACCAGGGACCCTGTCTCTTGGAAAAGGCACAAGTTCCCCAACTTGAATCCCACAGACTGCCAATCTGGGTCCAAAAACATTTAGTATAAAAATGAAAAGAAATAAGAGCTAGAAAATCTGTAAAGTCAAATTAAAACATTTTTTAACAGTAAAACCAATATTTCAAATAAGAACAGTTTGTAGATGAAGTAGTGCAATAGTAGGGAGGAATTTAAATAATTGATATTTTAATAATTTATAGACTGTTTGTTTAACCAAAAATTGGAGAGATTGCTTATCTGCAGATCTATTCTAACCTTGCCTGCAAGATTAATTCTTACGGTATTTATGCTTTCACAAACACACAAGAATCTAACTTGTACCGCTCCAGCTTCATCTGTTTGTGTCTGAACCAAAAACGGTTCGGACCAATCATGTTTCAGTATTGTACTTTAAGGCGGGACATACCTGTACGTCAAAAGCGAGAGCTGACGAGCCCACAGCTGAACCAAAATAAACATGGCAGCGCATGAGGACACGCGTAGGTGCTGCTCTCACATCTGTTTTGAAACAATTCACGATTTCATCTTTGAAAGAAGATCAGCAAGAAGTGCCTTAACTAGCTTATCTTTTTCTGGTTTCACATTATAGTGCTGCTTACGTTTTAATTTGATACCATGATTGGCTAAAACCAACCTTTGGTAGGCAGGCACTAGGTGTCGCTTCACCCAATCAGTTTGGAGACTTCTGCTCCTTTCCCCGAACGGATTCGATAGGAGCAGTACCAGATTGATAATGTGCAGAACCTTGAGTGCTGCACATTATCGATCTGGCTGGCCAAGTTACGTCTATTCACGAGAATGAGACAGGATTGAGAAAGACTTTTGCTGTTTTCACAAATGGAACAAAAAACTATCAGATCATAAACTGTGTTTTGTTTCGATTCTATAAATTGGGTAATATGTTTATTTATTATTTCTGTTCCTCACCTGCCTTAAAATGAAATAAGAAATGATTAAGAACAAAGTCAAATTGATGGTGGGAAAAAAGGTAAAATCAATAAACTGGTTCAAATGACAGTTTCCCAACAACCTGCAACCATGTGTTGTTCAAATGATCTTAAAAAGTTTTCTGACGTTCTTTTATGTAGGATATAAACATTATGTGAACATACATTTGATGTATGTGACTCCTGTCAAACCTGTTTGGTAAGAACAAGAGGAGCAGGTTGAGGACTCTGGTCCACCTTTTTGGGGCAAACAGGTGAAATAAAGAATATCAAATACATGGATGGAACAAAAATAACAAAATCAGGGCTCGATGAGCAGGGCTCGATGGCTCACTGTGTTAGAATATTCTGAGCCATGTTTTTTTCTACTGTTGCACTCACCATATGCCAGTTCAATTGAAAGCAGTGGGTGACTTTGAAGTGACATGATCCATTTCAAACTGAGAATACGCTTTGGAAGTGTTAAAGTTGTGCAATCTTTGCTGCTCCTCTTGCGTCTCCTTGCAACCCTGACAGCTTACTAAAGCACTTTACTTTGACTGCTCTTTTAATTCCTCATTATCTATAATTTTAGGCAATACGGAAGAGTCTTAACAGCAGCTCTGGCATGTTTTGATGTCAAAGCACATGTTGCGTAAGCATTGAGTTTGTAGCTGTTACGT
Source organism: Fundulus heteroclitus (assembly GCF_011125445.2). Taxonomy (NCBI): domain Eukaryota; kingdom Metazoa; phylum Chordata; class Actinopteri; order Cyprinodontiformes; family Fundulidae; genus Fundulus; species Fundulus heteroclitus. The sequence goes on from NC_046375.1 coordinate 7,119,774, forward strand.
CTGTAATTATAAGCTGTTTTCTAAAGACTCAAACCCTAATGGAAACTGTGGTTCGGAAAGCCAAGTGGCCCTGAGTTCCCGTTGTCCCCTCAGCCGGCTTCTGATTGACAGCCAGAGCCCTGAGGTCAGTCTCCAACAAATAATTTATTCAGTCTGCGTGCTATTGTCGCAGTCTGCCAGAATCAGCACTTGCTGCGCCTTGTGTGGGTGTGTTTGATGCCGTTAATGTATGCTTTTACGCCCACCATGAGCATCTCCCTGCCTTGCCAATACTGTATGAATAGACGGGAATGAATCGAATTACTATAGCGGCAGTGTGGGAGAGTGCCTCTGGGTTCGAAAGAGAAAAGGTTGGGGTAGCCAAGAGATGCGCAGTACGTCACAACGGTCTCGGTCGCTCTGATAGACAGAAAAGGGAAGGTGGGGGGGGAAAAAAAGAGGTTTCACAGGAACAAAGAAATGCAGACATGAAAGAAGGAGGTGAGCAGGTGGAAGGGATCCTCACACAGCCTGATGTCAGGACCTCTGTCCGATCGCAGACAGAGAGACCAAATGAAACGCTCCAACATCCGTGTCACCCACTCAACCTTCTGTTCTCACCTCCATTCTCTTGCTTGTGTTTGCCGTGTAAATAAATCAGAGCAGCCTTGAACAGGCACTGATTGATCTCTTGCCAGAAGTAGAAATTAGGAACAGCTTGTTTATTCTTTTTCTTTGAACCTTGGAGGCATTTTTTATTTGTGCCTTTGCTTGATTCTTACAAAGGAAGTGGAGGCAACGTAAAGGTTAAGAGAAGCTGTTCCAATTCCTAAATCAGTTGACAGATGTTGGACAGTTGAAAGACTTCAATTCTTCAATGGATCCTTGATCTAAAGGATGCGTTGTGCAGTTCCTGCAAGGAAGATGTGCAGATGTTTGCTTGCTAGAAATGTGTGAAACACCAGTGTCATTGTCAACAGAAAAGTATTTTTTACCTTACCATAGGCTGAGAAGTTGCAATAAAGTCCCTGCTCCAAAATGGACTCCTTCGAGCTCAACAAAAATTTGCATGTACCCCAAGTACAGGCTGAAGGCCTTCTGGAGAAACCCTAAATGACAAGAATGTTTAGAGAAGTGCAGGGTTCCTACACGGTCTTTAAAAAGTCATAAACTTCCTTTTATCCAGAAAATATTCCTCTACAGGTCTGGAAAAGTATGGAAAACAGGACACTAAAAATGGTTTTATGAAATATGAGAATCTAATTTTTTACTAACATTTTGCATTTCATATCGTTTAATATTTCAGTTCCATGATCTTTCTTAGATTTGCCACACCACAGATGGAGTTTAAAATTTGTTATCCATCAATATTTGGTTTCTTGAGGTACTGACTGAGAACCAAAACCTAAATGCACTCGGGAGTAACAAAAGGCAGAAGGGTTTTTTTCGGGGTTCTAGACACATGTACCTTTCGTTTTTAAACCTGGTCAAGAATGGGGGTTGCAGCATCATGCATTGAGGCTGTTTCACCACCACCTAGACTAGTGCGTTACACAGAGTGGTTTTAAAAACAAGCAAGGACAACCTCCAAATCTTCATCTTCACTTTAAATCATCTGCCAGCCAGTTGAGTTGCATGGTCCAACTGGATGCTGATCCCAAACAAATCACACCTGGTTTTAAAATTTATTGAACGGCTAACATCGAGCTACTAGAACATCTCTAACCTTAACCCGGCTGGTTGGTTAACAACGTTCATTCATCACCCCACTGAGAGTTTCCTAACTTCGAATGTTTCCATGAATACTTAACCCGATGGATGGGTCGGGCGGCTCCTATGGGGAAAATGTGAAAATACTCGCTCAGTTTTCCTACTTAAATGGGAGGTCTTTCAGAATTGGAAATTTCATTTACTCCCTGAGGCTGAAAGTCACAATGGAGATTCAAGGCCGGGTAATTTTGCCATTGAATAATTCAGCATAGAAAGACATTTTGTTTCATCTTCCATCAGTCTGAGCGATATTTCTGTGCCAGAGAGGGAGTTCTTGGTTTTTTATTGTTGTGCTTTTTATGTTTTCAAGCCGTGCTCTTATCTTTACATGTAAAGCCGTGACCACAATCTTTCTGTTTTTTTCCCCTCCTTCCTCCCTGGAAGCAATAAATGCTAAAAAGAATGACAACTGGGCTCATTATTCCTTTTCTTTTCTCCATCTTTGTATCTCACTATGGTTCCTACTATAGTTCTCTGCTCCGCCACAGTTTCGTCATCGACTTTTCCCTTTGAGTTTGTCTTTTCTCCTACTGTTGTGTTTACAGCAACTGTGAAAGAATTCCTAAAGCATATTATAAAAGTTTTTTTTCTTAATCTTTTTTTTATTTGATTGGAAAACAATGGTATAACTTTTAAACAAACGTCAGGAAATTACATGCTTAGTAGAGCATTAATGTAATGCCATTTTTGCCCCTTCTTTTAAATTTTTCATGTTAGTTATCAATTCCTTTATTTCCAATTTTATTCATGTGAAAACATAATGTTGTGTTTGTTGCACATCGTTTCCATCAACTAATTAACATTCTTACAAGTCCATTTTTACTTATTTTCCCTTGTTGTAATTCACATCAAAGTAGATTTATACCTAAAAAATTTATTGCAACAAAAAAGTTAATCAAATTTATTTTATGGACTGGGAGCTTCTTTGTATTGTACTAGAAACACATATTTTATTCTGTAGATCAAGTTACCCTTAATCATCACAATGGACTGTGAGAAATTATCCATTTTTGGAGGCGGGCATTACAAAACAAAGTTGAACCTCTGCTCCAGTAAAGACAAGAAATCAAAGAGGAAGAACATTTTTATGATTTTATTTTGACATTAAAAGCAGATTACACTTTTTTGCACTAAAGTTGGAACTACATTGAAAGTACAGTTTTTATGAGACGTTAACTTACACCCATCATGGGCAAGATTGTCAATAAATTAGCTTTCTTAATCATTGTTTTTGCAATTTTTTATTTCTGGGTGGACAACCAACTTGATTTAACTATGAAAGAAACATTTTCATTTGCATGTTTGAATTCATTATGCTTTTCCTTTGTTTTGCAATTTGAAGCCTACCACATAGAATAGGAATAATACGAATAAGACTTGCTTTTTTTTCCCGCAATGGGAAAAGTTAGCTCTAAAAAAACACCAGGAGTAGAAGATAAGGGTAAATACCAGAGTCAATATTGAACAAAGTAGAAAAAAACTTTGACTGTTGAAAAAAAACTCCAAACTATTTACATAGCACACAATAATAGAACATGCAATAGTTACATAACGTATGATAATACAATATGCTATCTGCATGGTAGTGCAGCAACATCCCAGCTAAGGTGTGTGCAAGTTACCTTAGTATTTGGGAACAGTGTAAATAATTAATGGTTGAATTATAAGCCAAGTGTGTTCTGGAGAAAGCTTTTGATCAGATAAGATGACATTTAAGCTATTTGACCAAAACGAGATAATATTAGAGAAGTCAATGTGAGGCTTTCAAACTAAAGAACCACCTGTCAAGCAAAGTGACTTTAGTATCATGATGAGGGCCTGTTTCACTCCCAGTGGTTCTAATGCCAGCATAGAGAGGATGAAGGAACTTCACATCAAATCAACAATTATCCAGACAAAATTTGGATACTACAGGGTGTTTCAGGAGAACAGTGATGGAGTCTGTAAACTGTGTCTATAATCATGGCTATACCAGGAAAACAACCAGTTCAACTAAGACATTTTTTGCCAAGAGGGATCAGATGTCCAGCCGCATCATACCATATTTGCTGATGATTAAAAAAAAAAAGATTGTAGTTGAGGTGTTAATATTTATATATTAGCAGAAATGTATGTTTTTATATAATATATATATATATATATATATATATATATATATATATATATATATATATATATATATATATATAGATTATTATTTGGCCACAAGTTGGCTGTCTGAAACATAAAACAACAAATTTTAAAATCATATTTTCATCATCATTCGTAAAATCTTATTTTAGACAATCTTTCACATTTGTTGTATTGTTATTTTCATGATTACAGATTTTCAGATTGCTGTAACTATTTTCTGCAAGTCGATAGGAATAATGTTACATTGAGTAGTTTTTAAGCTAATATTTTCATTTAAAGACAGCACATAGACTTTATTTTGTACAACATTGATCTGCAAAATAATTTGTGTTCTGTTGTGACTTGCCATTCTTCTTCCTTCAATTTAGCCAGTTTTCAATTTGTCTGTGGAGAAAAGAACATCAAGTACACAACTAAGCAAAAATGTCTCAACCGATAGTAGCTGTGAGCTGCAGTACTAGTCTGTATCATCATCTGTATTTGTGTTTTTGTAGGGTCCATGTGAGGAGGACAGATAAAGTGGGAACAGAGGCAGCCTTCCACCCCATAGAGGAGTACATGCAGCACGTGGAAGAGCAATTCCAGCTTCTGGCCAGACGCGTCAATCTTGACAAGAAGCGCGTTTATTTGGCCACAGACGATCCCTCCCTGCTGCAAGAAGCTAAGACCAAGTGAGTGCTTTTGTGTCTTGCCCCTATTCACATCTAAAGTGCAGGGAAAACGTACTCCAACCCCCACCCAGGTCTTACTTTTGTTATCACATTTAAAAGTTTCAAAGACAAGCCGAGTGAAGACAAAGACCTTTTTACTAACAGTGAATCCTTTTTTTTTTTTTTAGATAAAAATGATGCTCAAGCCATTTCTGAAAATATGACTGCCCCACTTCTTCGATCGTGGCTTAAGTGTGACTAAAAACGTTTTTGGTTTAAATACCTCAACTCATGCCTGTAGAATAAATAAATCACTTAAATACAATGTGTCTGATGACGTGAAGCTGGCTAAAACGTCTCAGAAAGGAACTCTTCATGACCTCGATCTAAAAAAGGTCACAAGTCATTGACATCTATTGGCCCAGAAAGAGTACCAAAGCCTTTTTTAAGCCTTTGGGACTCCAGGGCCTCGTTTTAGAAGAATGGCCGATCTACCCAGAGTAGAAAGCAGCTACTGTGAGTAGCTCTACCTCATGCTGTCATACTGAGCGTTTTTTTTGGTTTTGGAACAGGTGATATAAATCAGGTAACTAAACTCAGTGTCCAGTCAACCCCAAGTTAAAGCATGAAAACAAGCCCTCATCAATGGAACGCATATAACGTGATTCACCACCTTATGTAGCTGCTCAAATCAAGTGGAAAATATACACATTTTAAGAAAATGTTGCTTACTTTTAGTTCCCTTTTTGCAGTGTAGTGAAGGCATAAGGAGAATGTGAAGACATAATTAACAAAAAGAAACAAAAAAGCGAGTTAGCAGCAGAGAATCGCTGAAAATGTCAATGCCTGAGTGATATCAGTGTTATCTGACGGAGAATTAAAGCTGTATTCTCACACTACGCTCATTCAACACCCAAAAACGTGAGGCGCTTTGATTACGCATCTAGGTGCAACCCGACAGGCGTAAAAAGGACGTGACAGCACATCAAGAAGAAGTATGAAAATACAGTTTAATCCGGTAAGGTCCAGTCATAAATTAATCTTATGTTTAACCTTAATCAACTAAAGCAGTCTTTGCCTGTATTCAACATATGCAATTAATGATGGGATGGTGTGAGTGAAATAATGGCTGTAAATGTGCCGTTATTTAAGTGAAGAAATGTCCTGTGGCCCTAACGGTATTGGGTGGGAGAAACCCTAAAAAACATGCAAGTGATGGAATGTGAGTGCCATGCAGCCAATTAAACCTAAAATATATGAATGGAAAATTAAAGCTGCAAGTTTCAAAATTAGATATGGAATAAATTATTGCTTTCATTCTGTGTAGTTCTTTTATTAATGTTGTGGGTCTCTGACTATGGAACACCATTAAACTCTACTATAACTGAGTGCAACAATAACATTCCTGACAGCGCGACATACAGCTGCCTCTAAAAGATTTTTCTGCATCACTTACGTTATTAAAAAGCTGCCGTTGGCATAAAAACAAAGTGCAGCACAAAGAAATTGTTCAGAATATATCTTAGTTTGTTCATCTTTTTTTTAATTTATTTTTTTATTCAGGTATCCGGACTATGAGTTCATCAGCGATAACTCCATCTCGTGGTCGGCGGGTCTTCATAACCGTTACACCGAGAACTCACTGAGAGGCGTCATCCTGGACATCCACTTTCTGTCTCAGACTGACTTCCTGGTCTGCACGTTCTCCTCACAGGTCAGCTCACAGCAGCTCACATGCAGAGATGGCTGGAAACAGTAAATGTGTGCATTCTAAAATGAAACTAAAGGTCTTAGTGGCGTTTATTGGACTGTGAACAAACGAATAATCTTGAAAGCAATAAATTTGATGGATGGGTCACAATTCCGTTGCAGCAGTAAGTAACAAATGGTCTAGAGTTGCGTGATTTATTTAAAAAAAAATGTATATATAAATGCTTGGAGTAAAAAAAGTAATCATATCACTATCTGGTTTTCTGGTAATTTCCTCTACAGTGTCCATACTTTGTAGTTTGGGAACATTAAGAAATTAAAATGACGCCAGAGCAGACGTTCTTTATTAGAAAGGTCATGCAAGGCAAAATGTCCTTTCAAACCAACAGTAACGTATTTTACAGCTGGAAAAAATGAGAATCAACAGTTGCTGTTTTCAACTTTGTCACAAGCCAAACTGGAACAGCTTCATTAAAGGCACTCATGGGATCGTCAACAAGCCCATTGTCCTCTTTTTCCTCACATGTTTCAAAGCGCAGAAACAACCCATTTACTCCAGCTTTGATGCCACATCACTCGTTGGATTATCTTGGTCTCTAAAGTCCTGTTTATTTCAAATTGTGATGTGAAGTGGAGAGGGCATATTCTGGGGCGAGAAATAGAGTGGGAGCTCCTTAATATCTGCTTACATTCCTGGTTTATAAACCCACATCAAACATCGCACCAGAAAGAGGTGCTCGGCTTTGATCTTTGTTTTCTATAGAAATAAATTAGCATCACCATGACAGCGCCATACAGTGCCTTGCAAATCTATGCGTGCCGCTTAACCTTTTTCACCTTTTGTCACATTACAACCGCACACTTGAATTTATTGTATTTGCATTCTATGTGATAAACTAGCACAAAGTATCGCTTCATTTTGAAGTAGAAGAGAAATAAAATATTTTCTTACAAGAGAAATAAATGTGAAAATTGTGCCCTAGTTTTGTATTCAGCCCCCCAGGCTCAATACTTTGTAGAACCACCTTCTTCTACAATTTCTTTACCGGCTTTACACACGAGGAGACTGATGAGAATGAAGCATTTTCAGGTCTTGCCAAAGATGCCCAATCAGATTTAAGCCTGGCCTTTGACTAGGCCACTACAACACATGAATATGCTTTGATCTCAACCATTCCAGTGTTGCTCTGTGTGCATGTTTAGGATGCATCTCCTACTGGACAGTGAAATTCTGCCGCAGTCTCAAATGTTTTGCCGCTTGTAGCAGTTTTGTTTCATTTATTTAGCCCCATCTATGCTCCCAACAACTCAGACTGTCTTCCTGTTCCCTACTTCTCCACATCTCCCTGTCTGCTGTGTTTCTCGATCGTCATGATGCTTTTTCTCAACTAATGTTCTGTAAAGAAAAAAATGAGGTGTTCGTAGATCAACTGGATCTCTGCTGAGATTAAATTAGACACAGATGGACCCTGTTTACTTTTTAGGCAGATTGTGTCTCCTATATTTATAGATATCAGGATAAAAATGACTGAATAAAACTTTTCAGGTTTTGATTTGTAAAAAATTTGGAACACCAAGTATCATTTTCCGTCAACTAAACGACGTGAGCCAAAATCCATCTAAAGAGATTGAAGCTTGTGGTTGTTATGTGGAAAAGTTCAAGGGGTATGAATAATTTGGAACAGCACTGTATTCCGCACATTTATAAAGCTCCTGTAGCCTATTCTTTTCAATTAGACTGTGAAAATAATCTCTGGTTGTGCTTCTTTTGTCAGGTTTGCCGTGTGGCCTATGAGATCATGCAGACTCTCCATCCGGACGCCTCCTCCTATTTCTACTCCCTAGATGACATCTACTACTTTGGAGGTCAGAATGCCCACAATCAGATCGCCATCTACCCGCACCAGCCACGCAACAGCGAGGACATTCCCCTAGAGCCTGGCGACGTGATAGGCGTGGCCGGCAACCACTGGGACGGATACTCCAAAGGCATCAACCGCAAGCTGGGTCGCACCGGCCTCTACCCCTCCTACAAGGTCAAGGAGAAAATTGAGACGGTGAAGTACCCACTGTACCCTGAGGCAGACAAACTGCTCACCTCTCAAAACAAGTAAAAAAAAAAAAAGAGGATAATAGGAAAAAAAAAGAAGAGTATGGAGAGACACGTGGTCTCCAGTTCCAGGGAAGGAGGCTGCTTTTTTTTGTACAGAACAAAGAGGCGTACTCGCTACGCTAAGCTGAGAAAAAAAAGAAAAAGCCTGCACCCAGGGTTGATTGGAACAAAATGCACTCTGTATGTGTGTGTATGAGTGCGTGTTTTGTTTCTTTGAACGTGTGTGTGTGTGTGTGTTTGTGTGGGTGCGTGTGTGTGTGTGCGCGCACTTTTGTAAATGCCTGTGCATATGTCAGGTCATGGAAGACTTGCACCCTACCACTGCTCCCCCTCCCCAGTGCTCCCACCTGACGTTGTGACGTCGGGTTTGTAGAGATACGTAGACATGAACGTTGATTTTTAAAACAAAGGATGGAAAAAAATAAAAAAAACTATGAAGATCTCCACGCAATCGGACCGAGCTGTCCGTCCTGAAACAACACTGGGACTACTGTAAGCCTGGCACGCCCCAGTATGAGCTTCGAATCAATGACTGAAGAAACAAACAAAAAAAAAATCAAGTTACGTGTTTTGATTTTTATTTAATTTTATCCAGTGGTTTTGATTCTAATCTTGCCTTTTTTTTTCCTCATGTATTTTTCTTTGTCTTTTGTTTACTGAATGTACTGTATTCTCTTCTTGCCATGCTTCTTGTCATTTCACCATGCTTCCTCCATTTCCTGTCATCATGTGCAATTAATTTTACAGAAACCACATTGTGCTTTTATCTAGTGTGTTTAACCGTCTTAATTTGATGCGTCTGGGGCTTATGTATTGTATACTGTAGAGTGTGTGTGGAAGAGGGCGAACGCGAGAGAGGATGTTGTTTGATCATGTGTGCCTGTGTGTGTGAGGTTTAAATCTAACGCCTTGCTCATATTGAATGCGGTGCGGGTTGCGGCCATGATCCAGTTCTGTTTTTTCCACAAACCCCGAGTCACATTGCTCCTGGGCCAGCTGCGGCTCCGGTTGCGGAAACTCCACTGGCGAGAACAGAAGTTCATGTTGTCCTTTCTGTTGCTATCCCTCATAAATGATTAAAAAACAGCCATGATTTTAATTTTTTAGGGCAAAACTCATTGTCCGTGTGCTTAAATATCCTATTTCATCCTCCAAAAGCCCCTCTGTCTCCTCGTGTTGCTGTGTCGCCGTTTTGTTTACACTAGTCAAGCTGGCTAAGTTGGTGCGGTGATTGTATTTTGAAATTCACTGCAACTTTATCCTGTATAGCACCTGACGTTTCCTGTTTAGCTCATGAAACGCAGGAGCTGAAACAGGTAAGCGCTGCGACGCCCGGCTAAACTTCCTTCTTGCAGAATTTTTCGCAGAGACGCACGGCCTCGGTTGCCAGACCTGCAACCGCGTGCAACTGATACTGATGAGTGGGAACATTGATTTTTAATTATTTGGGTTCCTTGCGGCACCGCAACCGTATTTGCACCGCATTCAATGTAAGCCCGGCGTAAGGGGCCATGTCATGACCATGTGCCTGGTTATTGGTTTTTGTATTTCTGAACGAACAGCGTTCAGGCAGCGACGGTGGGGACTCTGATTGGCCCTTAGCACTTGGATCAAACCACAAACACCAGTCACTCCACTGTTCACTATAACAAACAATAATTAGGTTGAACGGAGAATGGTGAACGACACGATACACGAGCTATTCTAAGGCTTACCCAAAAGAAGCACTCCAATAATGATGATAATGTCCTATTTTTGCCATTTTTGCTGCCTCCACCATTGTTGTTTGTTTTCCTTTTTTTTTTTCTTTGCTGGTTCAAAATAAAAGAGTAGCTATATGGGTTGTTTTTAAAACGTACTATATCAAAATCCCCACCATGAAGGCTTTTTTCATAACTTATGTTCTCGGGCATTGTCTTTGATAACCACAAATAAAATAAACTTGAGAAACAAACACATTTTCCCTCTGGTCTGATCTTTTTTTTTTACCTTCTGCAACTATCCATCCTGCCCTATGATGGACTGGCGACGTGTCCAGGGTGTACCCTGCCTCTTGCCTACTGAGATAATGCAGGTTTAGAAAATAGACTGATGAAATGGATAGAACTATCCATCCATTTATCCATTCTTTTTCATTCGGGAATGGTCCACTGTGATGTATTTAGCTACCAACATGACTAGTAGTGGCAAAAAGCTTCCACCCGTCCAACATGAATAGTTTGGCAGTGTGTAAATTACTCTTCAAAATACCTGTAGTTAGATGATTACCTCTGATAGAGCTTTGGTTTAACCTTTTGAAATCTGTGAAGGCAGGTTATTCCTATACTTTTTTCCTGAAAGGCTTGGCAGTGAAGTTGATTTGTAGTAGATTTACACAATTGGCTGTCATGTTGGTAGTTACCTAAATCACAATTCAGTTTCCTATTATCCAAGATTGGGTCCCAAAGATAACAAGGAGAGAAACCCGGATATCCTTCCCTCCATCAACACATTTAATTTTGTTCTGGGGAATCCCAAGGAAGTACAAGACCAGAAGGGATTTATAGTCCCTCCAGCAAGCAGTTCTGACCGGGGGTCACCCAGCTCCCCCAGTACTCCACCCAGCTGACTACTTTTCCCCACAATGACAAGAGCTCTTCAACCCACCTCTAAGGCTGAGACCGGGTTCTGTAATATAAGAAGCTCATCTCAGCCTTTTTGTTTTCTGGGATCTTGTCCTTTTGCTTATGATCCATACCTGATGAAAGAAGGAGATATTTCCAAACAGGTAAGAGGATCAATGTTTGTAAATCTTTACCAAGAGAAAACAACTTTACAGTTTGAGGAACGAGGAGAAATTAAAGAGAAGGTAGGCATACCACAGCCCTGATGTGGACAGGTGTCTGGTGTTTGATAAAAACCAATTGAGCTCGGTTTGATGCTTTCCAGGGTTGGATCTGAGTAGATGCAGTGAGTGAGAGTGGAAAGACATGTGAGAGGCTAAGGTGGGCCAGGCAAGGAACCTTGCAAGCAGCATAGGAGTTCCGAACCAATACTCAGACACCAACTGGGGAAACAGCATGAACCAGACGACCTAACATGAAAGGACCCTTAAAGTCAGTGGTGAGGGATGGATCCACTCTGAAGGCGTTGGAGACGAATGGTTTAATCTGTGAGACATGAAACACTGGATGTACTCTGAGATGGGAGGGAAGCTTGAGGCGGACGTTGTAAGGATTTATGATGGTGTCAATCTCAAAAGGATCCAGAAACAAGCGGAAAATCCTTGGATGACAGCCAAACCCATTCTCAATTCACACAGCTTGATTTATTAAATCAAGCTGTGAGCATAATATCTGGGGTTTGTTTCTGCTTGCCAAGTTATCTTTAAGCCTCTCACTAAGCGTGTCATGGAACGCCCCTTTGAGACCATGATCATTCCAAGCTTTGTGAAACCAAGGCTGCATCCAAAAAGGTCTTTTTGGTAAGGACTCTTTAGCCAAAGCAGAAGTGCATTAGCGGTTGCCATGATAAGTGCTGTGCGAAAACTACTACCACAAACTACATTACTAGTTTGAACCCTCGGGTGCTGGAAGAACCTGGGCCAGCTAAGCAAATGGAGTCCACCGGGAACAGTCCAAGACACAAAGATCTGCCAGGCCAGTCAGGACCACAGGCACGATGAAAGCCTTGGCAGGGCCCTCATCCCCACCCCCCTCCCAATACCAACCCCTATTCTCACCTGTCTTACCTGTGCTATGTCTCACCTGTACTCCCACAACCCCAGCCCAGTAAGTCTCAGCCATGACAGCATCTGGTCCACTCATCAGGCCAGGGATAACACTGCCTCAGTAGCAGCATCGGCATACCCCAGTAACAATGGTGCAACCCTAAGACAGATCACCCGCTATTACCATCTAATGTAGAACAGATTACTGGATCAATGTGTGCTTCTGTGCTTTTTGTCTCTCTTGTTGTGTCTCTGCTCTGTCTTCTCTAACCCCCAGTCGGTTGAGGCAGATGACCGTTCACACTGAGCCCGGTTCTGCTGGAGGTTTTCCTTCCCGTTAATGGGGAGTTTTTCTTTACACAGTCGCTTCACGCTTGCTCAGTATGAGGGAATGGTGCAAAGCCATGGACAATGCAGACAACTCTCCCTGTGGCTCTACGCTTCTCCAGGAGTGAATGCTGCTTGTCGGGACTTTGATGCAATCAAATGGTTTCCCTTATATAGGAAATTTTTGACCAATCTGTATAATATGATTGAACTTGACTTTGTAAAGTGCCTTGAGAAGACATGTTTCATGAATTGGCGCTTGTGAGGGATTTACCCCCTCACTAACAGATGTTAACAGGCATCTGCTGGTTTTAAAGTAATTGAGTATTTGGGGAAAGGTTTATTTGTATTTGATGTAACTTTATGAACTTGTTTTGTTCTCACCACTCTTTTTTTCTTTGAGGTCACCTGGTCAGGTGTTGCCATGGAAGCGCGCCCATGAGCAGTACTAATAAGGACCTGGTGTTGTCAATCAGCCTCATGAGGGAAAATCCATTTTGATTGAGATGGAGGGGAGATGTTTTGGTTTTTGTCTAGGATTTGGAGTATTGTTTTGATTTGTTGAAGTTGAATGTAAATTGTATTTTTTGTTTTTTTTTCCTCTAGAGGTTTTAATTAAGTTTGTTCCCTAAATAGAAATTGTAAATGTTGTAAAGGTTTTCACCCCTGTTACTTTTTAGTTGGTACAGGCTGGTTCTTTAAGAGCTGGGTTGTTCCAATATGGGAGAGTCTGGTTTTTTTGTTTGTCCTGCACTGTTGGAGAAAGTGGAATCCCTGCTCCTCTGCTGTATAATGTAAGGTCTGCCTTTTCACCTTTTTTGCAAATGTCTATAAAAAAAAGAAACGGAGCTCTACAATTTTTGGACTCAGTCTGATTTTTTTTCCCTTTTTGTGTGTTTTCTGCACTATACCGGTCATTTTGAAGTCCCTAAGGTTTTTGCTTTGGCATGTAAATCCTTACAGCGCTATATAAATAAAACTGAATTGAATTGAATAATTCTCCTGAATGGGACTAGGAGATGCATTTAATAATTGGAGACCAACCCCATTCAAATTTCTTCTTTTTGTTTCCTCAGCACTTTGCATTCTATTTGTACTGAATTGTGCTATATAAATAAATTTGCCTTGCCTTATAAAAAGACATTCACTCAGTAGACACCAAAATCTGATACTTTTTTAAAATAAACTCTTTATTCTTTCAGCTCTTAATTATCTTCTTTTTTTTCTTCTTTTTTTTTGCAATCCTACAAATGCAGGAAGGGTGTGACATCTATTCAGCTCCAAATTGACTTTCATTAGGTCACCAAGAAGACATATTCAGGAGCAGATTAGACATTACCACCTCACTTCAAACCTATCACTAGTTTGTCTTTTAAATCATACAGGTAAGAAAGTGAATTCAGTTTTCCATCATGTCAAAGTAAGAACTCTTAAACATGTCATGATTTGCATTTCAAACTGAGCGGCTTTAACAGAGACACATCATTGCTCTGTTTAAATATAGCTTGTGACAGCTACATGACATTTCTGCCTTGTATCTCGAAACATTTCTCCCCATGGAGGATCCATGTAGGCCCGTCAATAAAGCACCAGGAAGACTTCCTGTGGTTGTTTAATGTCCCATTTCCTACTTCCTGCACGTCTCGATCGTTTGTGATCTTGTTCAGTGTGTCTTATTTATGGGCTATCTTGTTATTTTGTTACTCTGGGGGGGCTTTGGGGAGAGTTTCATTACAGATCCCTCTTTAATTTCAACTGATCTGCATGCTTCATTGGTTGCCCATAAGGAAAGTTACGGAGCTGGCAGAGAAGATTAGCTTTTTGGTGTGAGCAAGGAAGAATAATAGTTTTTTGTGTGTGTATGTGTGTTTTTGTTCTCCACTTAGCTTTCACAAACAATGTGCAACCAATTCAGCGCATGTTGACAAAGTGTTCACAATGCACATGCAGCAATGAACGTCTCTTTTCACTGGAAAACCATCCCTTGTGGGCTTTATAAATGCGCACAGTAACTGGAGGGCACTTTAATTAAAATACACTCGTCGCTGTCACAGCAGCCTGTTACAGTCATTTAAAAGAGACGTTAATTCAGTTAATTATTCTGTTAATTGGCCAGCGCTTCTGATAGAGAACACTCAGGTTTTCAACAGGCAGATTTCTTTCTTTGTCTTTCTGCTTTAATTAAGGCATTCGCTTGTTAAGAGTACAGAGGCTATTTGTGACCCTCGCACACTGAATTGTGGCTTAAAAGGTTGAACTTATTTAGTGACTTACGTCAGAATGTTCAGCTTTCCCACAGGTTTTTCATTTGTTTGTCTTAATTCAATAAATGTCACAGATACCCTCAAATAGCAGCTGGTTGTTTCAATGCTCTTCCTTTAATTTCTACCACTTGCAGTTAAGTAAGAGAGAATCAGATTGAAAGTTGAGAGGATTCAAAAGCAAATGTAAGTCAGGTTTTGTTTTTTGTTTTTCCAGTGTGGAGGAGTGTAGTGGTGCTTTAGTTGACAGGCAGTAAGTTAGGAGGTATTTACACTTAGGATTACTTCTGTGTTTTTGTTGTTTTTTTGTCAGAAGTTAAGTCACTCCCCTCATAAACAAATTGAATGAAACCCAATTAATTAACCAATTAACCCTAGCTTAGCTCAATTTTACTTGCCACACCCAAGTGATAAGTCTGATTACAATCAGGCCTGTAGAGTCAAGAAATCACATAAACAGCACAGCACAAAGTAGGCTAAATTATCTCAGAATGCATCACATCATGCCCCAATCTAAAGAAATGTAAAACCAGAGAGGTAAATACACTGAATGGCAAAAAAAAAGAGTCTCCACCTGGATTTAACTAAGCAAATAGGCATGAGCCTCCCATTGGATAGTTACTGCATGGTCGATTATGTTTCAGCTGACAGCAAGTTATTTAACCCCAACTGGTGCAATTGGTTGCTTCTCATTTCTTGAACAACCATGTTGAATGACTGAATGTCTGTTTCAGAAGGGTCAAATCATTGGCATGCATCAAGCAGATGAGCAGTAATCTGCAGTAAATATTGAACAATGACAAACTCTAACTATGTTAAATGTTTTTGGTCAATGTAACTTGTGAAATGTTTCCTAACAAGGCTAGCTCTTGAAGTGGCTTAGTGACATGTTTCAAGATCAGGACGATTTTGAAACTGCCTGGGGACAAGAGATGTGGCTGCATTGTTGATGTTTGACAGCTGAAATTTCAGGACACCACCTCTGTTTTTGTTGTTGTTTTCCATGTTTCATATAGATAGCTTTTGTGACTTATCTCTCAACCTTTTCTTTCTTGTATATCGAAAATATGGAAATCGCAATCCTCGGAATCATGTCCATTGAAGTTGAGAAGTAACTGAACCTCTGAGCCTTGATGTGAATTGTTTGCTACATCTTTACCAGTTTGTTCCTGCATTCCATGCCCATTTTTTTTCGTTCATCCCTTCCTACTTCATTTCCCTACCTGTAAACAAACGATTTTGTACCCATTCCAAAATTTGTATTTCTCATCTATGATGGACAGTTTGACATTATGAAATGTAACAGATGGAGATCCTCTGATCTAACTGAATAAAAATCACTGCCCACACAATACCACAGGCTATGAATAGATGAAAAAAAGCGATAACATTATTTGAAATCAGTTTTTGTCCAAGTGGGTATAAAACATTGGCACGGGGTTTACAAATTGATGCAAGGTCGGCATAAAATATATCACAGTGGATGCCTCTATTCAGTACCAAGGTAGAAAATCACTGTAACTGCAAAGCTTTACAATGGTGTGGGGTTAAACCTAACAACACCTCTGTATCAATTTGATTTATTTTCACCGGTCTAGAGGTCTGACCACTCCTTGCTGTATTTGACTCTCTACATCACACCGTGGACCTCACATGGCTGTTTTAGTGTGGGAACCAATCTCTAAGTTTTAATTCCACTAGAATGTTGTTTAGGGGAGAATCCTGAGGTTTACTTATAATCCACTCACATTTTGAATGACAGTGTTTTTATTTTCCTCTTCCTTAGAGTGAGCTGGGTATTTTTTCTGGCTTTTTTAGCTGATCCAGCAAAAGCATGGTACATCGAGTTTTGTAGTGCTTCTTTAATGCGCTTATGGTCCTTGTCCTTCCAGTATGTCCTTGGGTGGATCTGTTTATCTACAAAGCCTTTAGACAAACAGTTTATGTTTCATTTAGTGAGACTTAAAAACAGGTAGGGGTTTGAGGTTAGACTTTCTGTAAAATCCAGCCTTGCTATTTTAGTGCACTATACTCCCACATATCTAGCATTTGGGGAATTCACATGATTGGTGGCTGAGAAGAGGTGCAATCAGAATTAGGGTTTTGTCTCAAAAACTTCGGAAAGCCATCTAGAAGGTAGATTTTGGAAAACATTTAGAGTGTCATGATTTAGGTTTTTGTTTATTTGTTTTGGACTTTTCTGGACTAATTAGTTTTCACTCCCCTCAGCCTACAGTCATCTATCCCCATCCAATCAGCTCAGTCCACTCCTCAGTCTCCAGTCAATCAGCTCAGATCAGATCCACCGGCTGCCACTAATTACAATCAACTCTGCTCACCTGTTCACCTGCCTACTTATACCTGCCTCAGTCATTCACTCTCTGCCAGAACGTCTTGTCACTACCAGTTCTTGTGTGCTCTGCTAACTGGACTCTAGTTCCCTGGTCGTGTTCAGCCCTCACTGGTGTGCGTCTCCACTGTCTGCATGCTACTCAAAGTCTGCCTTATTTCCCGTGAGTTCCAGTTGCTTGCTCTGCCCATCCTAGTTGTTCCTCGACCCACATCGTCTGTTCTGGTCAGCTCCTGCTTTCATCTGGTTTTTCCTGTTACTGCCTGCAATCCTGGGCAGTCTGGTACTGCTTGCCTGCCTCACCTGCCAATACTGATCCGTCCAGTCTGGTTTTGACTACCTGCTTTGTCTACCACTACTCCTCTCTTCAATAAACTTTTTAAAATGTAACTCTGTCTGGCTGAATATCTGGTTTTCCTGTATTACTCATAACATAGAGATGCAGAAATATACATGAAATTGTAGAGATAAGGTGGGAACCAACAGATTGGTTGATCTACTCCCTTCACTTACTGAAATATCAGCTGGACTTTATAGGTTTTATTTTTAATCAATAATTGGGGGGAAATATGAACCATTTAACGCAATGCTCTTGAGCATTATCATTGCTGAGCAGGGTTGCACATATATAGGTAAATGAGTATGATAAAATAGGATTTTAAAAAGTGATAAGGGACAGAAAGATATGTTTTAATGTATGGATGGCTGAGATCAGCCTTATTGACCGTTGGCTTGATGTTCTCCAATTTGCATTGTTTGGCAACTTTTATCTTTTTATTTCTCTTCATAGTTGGTTCACCTGGTCTGGTGTTCTGTTAGCTGTGACATCATCTAGGGGGCAGATCATCTGCCATTACCATATGACATAGGTTTACTTGATTAATGTGTACTTGTTATGCTGGAGGTTTTCCTTCCTGTTAAAGGAAGGAATGCTACATGTATGCTCAGTAAGAGGGATTGCTGCAAAGCCATGGACAATGCAGACTATATGTATATGTATCAAGCCCCAAGATTTGTGTGGCATTCATTTTGAGGAATGATGAGGTAGTTTTAGTCATGCATATGCTCTCCAGGTCCATCGTTTCGCAGCTGATCAGCTCCCCTTATGTCTTTGTTAATGTCAAACCAGTGCCGGCCCGAGCCTCTTGGGGGCCCTAAGCAGAAATTGATTTGGGGGCCCCCCTCCCACCACGCAAAATCAGCTATGTTAGAAGATTGTTGATACAAATGTCACGCTACAATGTTACAGCGAATATTATAAACAAATACAGTGAGGTTATGTATTAATATAAAATACGTAAATACAATACTTAAAATACTTCAATCTTTTATTAAAACTTCTGAATACAAACTGTCACAAAACATATTAAATAAATTATTTCATCATCAGTCATTCATTCATTGTTATTATTTGCTTTTGTCTCAGGCCGGCCCTGTGTCAAACAAAATTTTTGTTGTGAATGGCATGCTGCACTTACCTGACTCCGCCAGATAGATTTGCTCCGCATATCCATCTGGAAACCTTCCGTTGAAGTAACTTTGGGAAGGGGCGAAAATACTGGTTAGCTGATTGGCCTATGTTGGTGATAGACGGGCCAAATGAACCAATCAGATTCCAGAAAACACAACCACAAGCCAAGCTACTCTTGCTGCTGCAGGTAAAGGCTCGTTAGCTCAGCAAAGAAATACTCTGTAATTCCAATAAAACTTGCTCGATAGCCACGCTAACGCTAGTTTCATCGGCTGAAGCCGCCATGTTGTTTAGACTGAACTGACGCGCTTCCCGTTGCGTCACACTTCAACGCGCCTCAAAGCCAAAGCTGATTGGACGTTCGTTTGGTGAACGGCTCCAAATTTTCTTTAACAGAGAGTAGCCAGACTGATCTGCGAGTGAAACCTTGAAAGCTCGCGAGATCAGGATGGTCTCACGAGGCTAATGCTGCACTGCTGCAAACTGCAAACCTCGAGAACAAATTGAGTTTCTGAATAAATACTAAATATCTTGATCAATCTCTTTGTGAGGACCTTACTTCGAACATAATACAGATCAAAGTTTCATGCACCAACCTTAAAATGGATAGATTATGCCACGTTGTTTTGAATTTGGCTGTGTTACCTCATACAAGCCAGTAGGTTGTGGGAACAAGTTTAGACGTGGGTTGGCAACTATAACAGACACAAGTGGTGGAATATGTGGAAACGTAATGCCTTTTGTAATTTTTAAATTATCTTTGACTAATAAAGGTCATTACGAGCAAATTAAAAACTCAGGTGTTGTTAAAGTAACAGTTCAGACGTGCTTACTTGGAATCCTGATTTTTATCTAAGAGGGGAAACTTCCTAGGATCCCAGCTGACCCTTTTTTGGGTCAAGTTTCAGACTCTTTGCTAACAGCTAAAGAAGGAAAATATAGAAATGAAAGCAGCTTTCTTGATAGAGTCCCATTAAAATACAGTTGATGTGAGCAAAAATAACCAGGGTGTATTACACAAATGTTAATCATCTAATAAAGGCCATGATTCTAGCCCCAGTTGTTGACATAATCAATATAATAAGTGCTACACTATGTCATATCCTATATTTAACTGATTACAAAAAGCTTAAATAATTTGAATTACTTCAAGTTGGGAGAGTAAATTTAGCTCAGCCTGTTTGGGTAGTGAACCATTTATGTTACATGTCCATTTATTCAGTTTTAATCCGTAGTGATCTTAAAATTTAAGATGACACAGTTATTTAATTACTGAACTTGCTCAACATCAGTAAGTCATTTTCATGTTGTCCACTGGTATTTCCAGTGTGGAAAAAAATTTAACTAATGTTTTAAAAAAATTTATTTGCAATTTTGGAGTGATTAGATGTAAGGACAGACCAGGAAGCCATACACGGATCCATTTAAGTAGGGCATGTACAGTGTTGGAGTAATTGGTTTCGTTTTAAACCATTGTCAAGCACTGCACATCTGGAATGGGCCATTGGCATTAAAACCAATATAAAGAGTGACCATTAGCGTTGGACAGGAGCATTCTCAGAACACTTAGAGAGCTTTGGCTGTTATTATCTTGGGGGAAGTAATCCTGTCAGAATTTGTATTATTTAAAGGCGGTCGGGTACTGTGTTGCCTGGCGGAAGTCTTATCTTGTAAAGGGCACCTGCATTAATTCTAGCTGAGTCATGAAAATGAGAAGAGGAAATGGGAGCAATAATTGTAGTCCTGCCTGGGTGCAATCAGACCTCTACTGACGTGAAAGAAACAAGTGAAAACTTCTCTATGATAGCTTTCTGACATCAAAAGCATATAGGGAGCCATTTGAATTAGGTTTTGTAAAGTTCTGGGCAATTCAGAAAAGATCAGAGGTGTCCGTCTGTCTATTCTTTATTGTAACACAGAAACTGGCTGCAGTTTGGATATATTTTTTTTTTGGTGTTCTTAATTCCCACTTGTTAATAAAACTGTTCTGTGAAATCTCATATTCTATAATGTTGATTTCTTGCAATGAGAAAGGCCAAATTAAGGTGGGAAAACTGTATTGACTCAAAGCAACAAAGGTATTTTGTCAAACACATGCACTCTACTTAACTAAGATCCCTGCCGTTACTCCCATAAAAGGTTATTCTGAAGAAGTGAATAAAAGAACATTACCGCATACTGTACCTTTCCTCTTGTAAATTCTGTGTTGCTCCTATTTTAGTATCATGAGACCAGGTAAAGAAATGTTCTCTTCTAAGTATTTTGAAGATTTAACCAATTAGATCTATACCACTTTTTGGCCAGACTTGATTAAAAAAAAAAAATCTTAGGAGTGCTCCATGCACTGCCACTCAGTTGGCAGCCCAATGTCCTCTGAGGAGAAGCCCACATGCTGTGGAAAAATTTAGGACTCTAGGGGACATGGTTGTGGGTCTGCTTCAATAGCTCAGACTGCTAAACTTTTCTTTCAAATGACCTCTACAAAACTCTTTTTGATGTTTCAGCTAAATGGACATTTTTTTATTTTTTGCAGTCTTGTATGTGACATTTTATTTTCAATAAACTTCCACTGTTAGTGTTGTTTCTGTTGCTCACTGGAAAAGCACTTTGCAACTGTGTCCGAATAGAAATGAGAGTTAAAAAAAAAAGCACAGCGCTAGAAAATAAATCGTGATAAAGAAATCTGTTTAGTTTGAAAGAATAAAGGCTTTAGTCAGCTGATGAGATGGGTCGAACACAGGGACACAGAGAGACAAACTTTGAATCAATATATGAATCAATAGAATAAACATTTAAGCAGTCTTCCTAATTGAGCTTTGAGATTTATTCTCCGTTAAGCCGTTTGCCTGCAAGGTTTAAAAGATTAAAATCTAATCTATCGGTGTTTGCATCTCAAAGTGTCATATTTCATGAAATAAAAGTTCTACTAATTGCTTGCTGTAATCCCATCAACCACTAAGGTTAGCGTCTGCAACAGAGATAAATATTCTTTAATGAGTTTGGACTACATTTGATTGCCATTAGTTCCAAATCTAAAAAATACTTCCCTTCAGAACAGATTTATTTAAAACTCATTATTTTATCAGTGAAAACTAAACATAAATTAATGAGAGCCCCTTTTCTGTCAAAAGATCCTGTTAAATCTTTGTCTCATTCTCATGAGCCCAGTACTGTGTATTGTCTTGTTTTGTTTTTTAAGCTAAATGTTCTTTATTGTTACAGCCCCAGGTTTAATTAATATTTTCAAATTAGAGAAATAAATGCAGGGACGTTGAACGTTTTAGACATGATTGCTGCAAGATAGTCAAAGTCTTAAACATATACTGTATTTAAGAATGAGTAAACTCAAAATCATCTAGAAAGCATTTCCTTATAAACATGCAAATATGCCGCAAATATGAACATTTTTCTCCAGTAAGAAATGCATTTTAAAAAAGCCCTTAACCAAGGCTCCTTTACCCTAGTCTTAAAGCCCACCATTCTGCATAGTTTAGATTAATTATTTTTAAACTCTACTACGTGGTTCCTATAGTGATACTGCGGTATAAATTATCATGAAGGTAAAATGGAAATAAATTAACTGAAATCTAGAGCTAAGAAGTTCCAACAGCATTAAAAGGTTATTCAAACACAATTAACTGGTTGATCAGAAACATCTTAGAAGCAAAATACAGTGGAACAAATTTTCAGGAACTTCCAGACAAATTGAAGCAGATGGCAGTGAAACCAGAACTGGTAGTTGCCCACGGAGTGTTTCATTTACTGCTGAAGTTGGAACCTAGTTTTGGGAATGACATGAAAACCAATTTATTTATAATCCAGTTTCACGTTTAAAACCTAGTGGGATATGCCAGACCATATGCTTGGTGACCAAGCTAGCTTCTATAAGCCATACTGCCAAATAGTGCATTTGTCTGCATTTGTGGAAGCCAAAGAAGGTTGTATGGCAATGTGCAAGTAAAAGATTTGAGAGACAACTCAAAAAGGATTAAAGGACAATGAAATGAACAGGTAAGCATTTTTTCTTTTACATTGCTGTCTTCACTGAGTTTCATCTATAGGGCAGCCATTTTGGATTTTGACATCAAGTTTGGTAGAATTCCAACTTCAAATGGACTGTTCTGATCATTTTTCCAACTTGAACTAAGCTTCTGATTTCCATCCAACTTGTGAAATTTTAAATCCATGTTGGGAAAAAGAAAAGAAAGAAATGAGGAGTTTTGGATGGACAATTGAAAATGAAATAAAAGAATTTAAAATGAATAATTTAGAAATTACTCAAACAACACCAATATCAATTATACCACCATGGATTTTACCAGAAGCGACAGTAGATATGACAATAATGGAAAAGAAACAAGATAAATCTTACATTGTAGATAGTTATTCAGTACAGTTACATTTAAACAATTATTATCAATATATTCAAATTTATACAGATGCATCAAAAATAAATGAAAAAATAGGAATAGCATTTGTAGTACCAGAATTCAATATAAGAATGGGAAAACGAATTACAGACGGATTATCAGTATACACAGGAGAAATGTTGGCAATATTATTAGCTTTACAATGGGTAGAAGACTTAAAACCATTAAAAACAGTCATTTGTTCAGATTCAAGTTCTGCATTATTAAGTTTAAAATATAATAAATCAGATAGTAGGATGGACATTTTATTAGAAATATTTCATACATTATTCAGAATACAAAACATGGGTTTAATAGTTATATTTGTGTGGGTTCCAGCGCATATTGGGGTTGAAGGAAATGAGAGGGCAGATAAATTAGCAAAGAGGGCAATTCAAAATCCTATAAATTTTATCATTAAAACAAGTAAATCTGAGGGAAAGAGTATGATTAAAGAAAAACTTATGGAAAAATGGCAAAAAAGGTGGGATGAAGAAAAAACAGGTAGATGGTTTTATAAAATTCAAAAAACAGTAAGAGGAAAAAGAAATGGAAGACGAAATAGAAAAGAGGAGAGGGTGATAACAAGATTAAGATTTGGGCATACGGGACTTAATTATACACTTTATAAAATTCAAAAGCATAATACCGGTAAATGTGATTATTGTGGAAAATATGAAACAGTAGAACATGTTATATTAGAATGTAATAAATATGAAAGAGAGAGAACTTATATGAAGAAAGAGTTGAAATGTATTAAGGAAAAGATTAATTTGTTAGATATTTTGAGGAAGCATTTGGGGAGTAAACATATACAAATAGTTATTCAATATTTAAAGAAAACTAAATTATATCATAGAATTTAATTATAGAAGGAGTAAATTATATAAATGAGTAGAATATTAAGGTACATATAGATAGATAGATAGATAGATATAGATTGATATATATATATATATATATATATATATATATATATATATATATATATATATATATATATATATATATATATATATATATATATAGGTATATATAGATAAAATAGACCATTAAGAACCACACTCCATACCAGTAAGTGGCGGTAATGCTACTTAAAGTTTGTTGCCAACCGCCATAAAACTCCACAAGAAGAAGAAGAAGAAGCTTCTGATTTCACTGAAGGCACCCCTTGACTACATCTTTCGACCAGTTATACAGTGCCAAAGGGTAAGAGCTTTTCTCTTTCCCAGTTCTGTTGCATTAGTGGAAACTTGGTGTTTACTGAAGTGTTACTTGATCTAGAAGGTTTTCTTGAATTATTGTCTTAGATGTTGCCCTGCTCTTATACACCTGACACAAATGATTACATTTACTGCCATCACCCTGCCATCCCATCAAGTTCTGCAGAAACCTGTTATCAAGCCATTCATTTAGCTCAGATGTGTTACATTAGGGAAACATTTCAAGCATGCAGGAGATTGGGCCTTGAGGACAAGGGTTTGGTATGCTCTTACTTCTTTCTATAGAGGTGTCATGCCACAATTTAAAGGTGAAGGCAGTCAATAGTACTTCAGAGTGCAATGTTGCAGGTTTTCTCTGACATGTTCATTCAAACTCAGTCACCTTCAGTCCAAGATTAAAAATTATACTTTATAAATCAGAACATTTCATGGTGATGTCATTCTTATAGATAGATAGATAGATAGATAGATAGATAGATAGATAGATAGATAGTCAGTTTGATGGCCACATCTTAACATTTCCTCCTTTATACTCACACTTTAAACATATTTACACCATCATTTGCTTAAGTTTCTGAACAGTAGACCTTAGCTCTAAATAATAATTATTATTTTTTTCACAGACATCCACACTTTCTAATGAGGAGTAGTTGTGCAGAGCCTGAAACAAAAGGCTACATGCTAATTATTCAAATTTCCAATAAATATTCAATAAATAGTTAAAACTTCTTGTGTGCAAATGGCTATTGCTGTGCAAATTCATGCTCAAAGTGCTGTGCTAAATAAAGTGCTAGTTAAAGTGCAATAGTACTTTTCAGAATCAGAATCAAGTTTAATCGGCAAGTAGGTTTGCACTTACAAAGAATTTGACTTGGTATTGATGGTGCAGACAAAAAATAAGAATACAGTAAAATAAGAAGTAAAAGGATATATACACGGAAGCTGTATACACTCAGCAGACTGTGCGTCAATGTAACGCAGAAACAGATTTTAAATTTAAATTTTAAAGTGCACTTTTATTAAAAACAGTCCCAGTAAGCACTTCTTGGCCAGGCTTGATCAAATATTCCAGGACTGCTCCTCAGGACATCAAACTGTTACTCACCTTAAGGTCTCTGGCTGACCACCTGCTGTTGTCAGATTTAGGACTCTAGGACAGGGGTTCCCAAAATTCAGCCTACGGTCCCCCAAATAATAGTCCCAGAGACTGGCGAAATTTAGAAAAATTTACAACAAGGCACTGTCGTCCCATTCAGTTAAAATAAGGAATGTTGAGCATCTTGTACAGTTGTATTATGGTATTGGTTTTACAAATTAGAAAATATTAAATAATTTTAGCATATCAGCATCAAATTATTTTTAGTATCAGACTTTCAAACGATTCTGCAAACAATTGTGTGACTTTAATTCTCCTAATATTACGTATTTATTTTTGGAATGTTATACGTTCTTGTCCACCTAATATTATGACTTTATTCTCATAATTTCCCCCCAAAAAAATCACAATAGGGCCATCGTAGGTTGAAGAAAATAAATCATTGGCCACAGAGGAGTACATTTCCACAAATAACTCAGATAATTTGAGATTAATTTCACACATTTGTGCGAAAACAAATTGGATGTTCCCTGATGTCAAAAAGTCATAAATATTAGAGAAAAAAACGTATAATTTCCCCTGATTAAAGGCATTTATTTGCTATAATAACATCTCATCTCACGACCTCCACATGGTGTCTCGTGAGCCCCTTTTGGGTGCAGACCCCAACTGTGGGAAGCCCTGCTCTAGGGGACAGTGGCTAGCTCAGACTCCTAACCTCTTCAACAACCTCCTAAAACCCTGTGTGATGTTCCAGCTGAAAGAAAATGTTGTATGTTTTGCAGTCTTTTATGTTACATTTTATTTCCATACTTAAAATTTGCTCTGTTTTTGCTGTCTTTGTTGCTAGCTAGAAAAGCACTTTGCAACAGTATGCAAATAAACACAAGAAAATGGTAATAGTGCCAGAAAATAAATTGTAAAGAAATCTGCTGAGTATAAAAAAAATAAAGGCGTTAGTCAGCTGATTGGTCAGATACAGAAACAGAGAAACAAACTTTGAATCAATACTTGAATCAATAGAATAAACATTTAAATAGTCTTCCTAATTGAGCCTTAAGATTTATACTCTAAGCAGTTTGCCTGCAAGATTAAAGAGACTAAAATCTAATCTATCAGTGTTTGCATCTCAAAGCATCAAATTTCAAGAAATAAAAGTTCTACTGATTGCTTTCTGTCAAGCCGAAGGGTGACGATACACAATGTTAACATGCTGCTTTTGTCACAAGCACTGTGCTGATTACCTAAATATCAGCAGAGCAATTTCGCACTAAGTTGGCTGTTTTGTGCAGAACACACACAGCTGGTTGGAGTCACAGATAACTGAGCTGCAGTTCTTCAACTCGGCAGCCTCCCTTTTGTTGTGAAGCAGACAAAGCTCTTACTAATAGCAGCTTTAACGAAAGGCCAAGCATGTTATTAGCAGAGGTTTCTTAATAATGGCATATCAATGCATGATGATATGTTATTATAATTTAGAATTACTATTTTCAGATAATTGTGGGCTCTCTCAGTTTAAGTATTAGTATTTACATAGTTTGGTAATTTAGTAAAGAATTAAGAAAAATTGTGGAATAATTTACCATTTCGAAACTGTAACATGCTTTTCAGCTTAAAGACCAGTTCAACTGTATATGTACATCATTACTATGGGCAAAGAGAAGTCAGCCCAACAAACCCTAATGTTTTTGAGCAAATATAAGGATTTGGATCTTAATTTTACATATTTAGATCTGCCAGGCCACAAGCTAACAGTTAGTCCTACAAATGCTAAAGTGTGATTCTTCCTATGATACCTAACTGTACAATTGAAGAATTATCAGATTCATTTGACTGGTGATTTTAAAGTATGTGTTCACACTAACTTTATTTTTGTGTCTTCAATTTTTTATGTTTAATCACATAATCCAAGTTTATTTGTGTGCTAAATAAAAAAAGTCATACTGATTCAATTGATTATTTAAGAACATATCTCTAGAAACCCCAGGTTTAGTTAAATGGGTCATATTATGCTTCCTTTTAAACAAGTTAGCATAGGTCTATTGGCTATGCAAAACATATTAAATTTTTTGAACAAAATCGTTCTCAAATAATGAAAATTTCCCCCTCAGTTCTGCCTATTTTGAACTCCTTTCAGAATGAGCTATTTTAAGGGCTCTGTTACTTTTATGCAAATAAGCTGTAGCTGGCCCCGCCCACAACTCAATGTTTACACTCCTATATTCCTTAGAAATGTGGCTGTGACATTACCATCTAATATGAAATGCAGCCACAAAGCTCTGTTCTCTGTGACCCTCAGAATGTGTATGAACACGTTTATTGCAGTCAACAACAAAAAAATTTTTTTCCAGCAGCTGTTGTACAGAGCAAACAGCAGTAAAACCAGCTGACCAAACGTACTCCTCTTATTAAAGTAGATGGAGCTACACGTGGGTTGCTAGATGAGAGGCTTGGGTAGGGTTGCTATGTGAGGGGCAGTGTGCGCTGATTGTGAGGTTTCCAACCACTAACAAAATATTAACTTTTTTCCAAAAATTTGCTGGATGTTGATGAAATACATGCTCACTAATTGTAAGCATGTATTTCATATTAATTTAGGAAAATATGGAATCTATTTTAACTTTTTGGGGGATAGACTGATAGGGAAGAATCCTGCAGTTTCTTAATCAAAACAAGCTTTTACTTTCTATTGTACAATATAAATAGTTTATTGAAATGTTTTTACTGATTTTTAGAGCAAGACTCTTACAATGGCACAGTGTTTAACAAAGATCAATGTAACACCCTTTACTTCTCTGTTCTCTGTTCTCCTTGTTTATTTTAGTAATATATTTATAATTTAATTTATTTCATAAATAGTGTTGACAAAGTTTCCATCACCTTATTAAATTGTCCCTGTATTCTACACAAAAGCTTTTTTAAAGCTAATATCTCTATTTTAGTCCAAATTAAAATATATTATCTGCACAAATAAATTATTAAAATTAAGTTTTGAAAAAACATATCAACACTTCTTGCAAAAACCTTTTGGTACGGTAAACAGATAATTTTTAAGCAATAATTTTTGTTTTTTAGTGAGATGTTATGCAATGTTCAAAAGTTGCACCTTTTAACCAGCAGACTTTCAGTGATGAATCAGAGATGAAAACTCAGTAAGGAAGACCAGTCCAGGTTTTATTTTATTAGATGTAAGCTGCTCAGAGAATACAAACTCTGCTCAAAAGGCCCCAACTACATTAGAATCCTGGATCTTTTTGCTCTGGCGCAACATATTTCACAAAAAACTGTCAAAACTGCATTAAAGATTTACCTGATGACTTATTATTATTATTATTATTATTATTATTATTATTATTATTATTATTATTATTATTATGACTATCTACATGCTCTCCGGCACTGTTGACCTGTCAATGGCTTTTGGCTAGAAGTGTGTGACAAATTATCAACATGCCTAGAGAACACAGTCCCATTCCACACCTCAATTTGTTTTCTTGGTGACATCACAAAAGTGGATTTGGAAAAGAATATAAGCCACACCCTTCTTGTAGTTCTAGGCATTGCAAAAATAAACAATGAAATAATAAAAAGAGTTTAAATATAATTCATTTAAACAGTATCAGATTTTGTTTCTATAGAGAGAATGTCTCCTTGTAAAAAAAAAAAAAAAAAATACATGAGAAAATAAAATTGGTTTGGTCTCCAATAACTAAATACATTATTCAGTGGTGCAGGGGGTATGGGCTTTGTTGCCTCAGCATTGGGGCCAATGGGTATGAATGGTGATAAGTGTGTGTGGGGTGGGGGGGGGGGGGGGCTAGCATGGAGGTGTCATGATGGAGTCAAGGTGTTGCAACTGCCAGCATTGAAGCAAGTTTGGGTTATGGACCACCATGCAACTTGTCAGGCCTGCTGCCACTCCCACCTCATGTGGGGGGCTTCAGAGCTGGGTCCCCTGGTAGTCTGGCGCCTGCTCTTTCTACTGGTGGGGTGATTGCCTGTGCGTTGGGTGGCAGGGTACCTCCCTGGCATCCCTGGCATCCCTGGCTGTGTGTGGCAGAGCTGGAGGCCATGATGGCTGGAGCCTCATGGGAGGGGATGGAGGCCTGGGTAGGGCCGAAAATGGTGGAGCTGGCAACTTTTTGTAGACTACTTCCTGGTGTCTTTGGGAATCTCTGAGGGGTTCCTGGCTCAACTGTTCTGTATTGGTGTTGGTGTGGGTGGGACAAGAGGGGGCCAGTTGGGGAGCTGGTTCCCATGGGGATTCGTGCTGGTGCCTTGGTGCCAGTCCTCTCCTCTCAACACCAAATGTCAGGGTCTTGATGTGTGGCATGATGGACTTTGCAAGCATAGGGTAAGCACCTTGCGGCGCGCTCACGTCCACTTGATTTGGCCTTGCCAATTTTATTAATTTGAAACAAATAGAGCTTTTGGGTATGAGGGGGGAGACTCAGTGGGGTTGGCACCTCTTAGCCACAATACTAAATGTAATACCCTTGAGACGTACACAACTGCATTATTTTTTACATTACCATAGACACATATGCAAACAATGTGGTGGGGGCTTGGCTTGGCAGGCACAGTGTTGTGGGCTCCTTTCTGGTGGCTGATGGATCCTTGGGATATGTCTGGCTAGCTGTGGGCCACAGGGGGTATTACACTGGGTTCTGGTTGGCATCCCTCCCTCTTGAACTCTGAGGGAGTGGCTCACCAGTTGGCATGTTAATGTGCCCTCCATACCTTGGTCATTCCGGGATCCGGCTGCCGTGGTGTGCTGGTGCCTGCCTGATGTGTTTGGGGCATTGGGGGGGTCTCTCTCGCTTGGTGTTGGGCAGTTTGGCTATTGGAGGGACTAGGTCCCAGGATTGGCCTCATGGCTGGAAATAGCTGTGTGGCTTGGCTGGGGTGCTTGGTGCCCTGCGTCTCATTGTTATATATTGTGAGGACCGTGCCTTGACTTCCATAGACTTGCATTCATTTTCAAGCCTGTCTATGGCCTAACCCTAACCTTTACTGGTTTATACCTAAGACCTCATTGACACCCTAGCCCAGAATAAAAAGTGAGAACCTTCTGTCGGGCTCATGTTTTACAAAAAACAACAAAAAAAAAACATGTTCATTTTTTAATAATAAAATTAGCAAAAATGTTTCTCACTCAGCTGCAAGCGTGCACACACATAAATATTCAAGATAGTTGAAGGTCATACAAACACTGGTTACTAATACATCAATGTGGCTTGTCTACTCTGATGCTGGATCCATTCTTGATTTGATAAAATCAAGGGGAAAAAACACTTGAGGGGCAGTTCTACTACTGTTCCCAAATGTGGTGTCTTAGCAAATGGAGCTGAGTCCATCTCAATTCTCTGTGGCGTATTGGTTTTCTAAGGCAACAAACTACACTTTTTGCCCTCACCTTGTCCCTTCTTTTATTAAATAAAATTTCACATAACAACTGGACATACTGTATTTGTGACCAATAACAGCTAAGTAAAAGTGGGTGTTACTTTTTGTCTTTTGATTGCAACTGTCTTTTCATGAGCCAAACATCGGTTGAACACTGTGTGAGCTAAAGATGAGATGAATAACATTTTAAACAAGTTTTCATTCAAAAACTGTAGAAAAAGAATAGTATATTTGAACAAGCATGTTTAATTGAATGGAAATTCTTTATGGCATTGTTTATGTAATAAATATGTGGAGGTTTTGTTTATTAGTTAGTTGCCTAAGGACAACATTGTGCTGTGACTACATTTGCATATGCATCTGCAGGCTAACAGATGTGTCTGAGCTGTATGCACAATTATCACTATAACTAAAGTAATTGCTTTGCTATTACTATACTTTTTGGAAGTTGAAGATTTTATACAGGAAAAAAATATGGTAGAAGGTTCTGTTCGTTCCTTCCCACTGTGTGGACAAAGCGCTTGAGAACTGATATCAAGGAGGCGTGTAACCCAAAATCTGGTATAATGTGCAGTTAAGAGGTCATTGGTAAGTCGAGCAAGAGCAGCATGTTGAATGTACTGAATCTGTGTGTGTGTGTGTGTGTGTGTGTGTGTGTGTGTGTGTGTGTGTGTGTGTGTGTGTGTGTGTGTGTGTGTGTGCACATCTCTATGTGCATCATTGAATGAAAAGAACAACCAGTCTTATTTTTATATTTCCTGGTTTCATTACAGGCTTGTCTTGTGATCACAACTCTGTGAATGAAGGTTAACTGCCAGATCGATAGAGGTAGAGTTTTCCTTTGGTAGATGTCAATATTTGAAACACAGAGCAACCAAAAGCCAACATTTCAAGCTGACCATTTTTTTTAAATATTTTTTTATATATATTTGGCCAATGTGTAACATACACACAAACGTAAGTATGTCACAAACCCTAGAGATGGTGTGCGAAAACTCCCAGTAAATCAGCAGTCTCTGAAATACTCAGCCTGCTCACTGGATATTCTCTCTTTTTCGGACAATTCACTGTAAACCCTAGAGATGGTGTGCGAAACTCCCAGTAAATCAGCAGTCTCTGAAATACTCAGCCCAGCCCGTCCGGCACCAACAACCATGCCACGTTCAAAGTCACTTAAATAACCTTTCTTACCCATTCTGGTGCTCGGTTTCAACTGCAGCAGATCGTCTTGACCATGTCTACGTGCCTAAATGCATTGAGTTGCTGCCATGTGATTGGCTCACTAGAAATTTGCGTTAATGAGCAGTTGGACAGGTGTGTGTGTATGTGTGTGAATATTAGAGGTGTGGTATCAGAACAATGGATGAACTTACTTTTTTCACAGGCATTTGCAAAGTAGCAAGTGCTGCACCAACGCAGAATAAACACAACTTCTTTCCAAGTTATTCAACTTTATATTACTTTAGTCAGTAAACCCTTTAACTAAGCCAGTAACCTTGGGGTGATGGTGGTGCAGGTGTTTGCAGTTCACCCTCTAACCAGTTCAAAACCGTTATCCTGTCCATCCCAGTCATTGTGTCCTTGGGAAAGACACTTTACTCACTTTGCCTGCTGGCGGTGGTCAGAGAGCCCAGTGGGAGCGATTGTATTGTGTGTGTCCCGCTTCTTTTTGTCTGCCCCAGGGCTGTTGTGGCTACAATGTAAGTCTCTACTAACCTTGCCTGCAAGCTTTTTGGCGGCAGTCGCGTTACAGTATTACACACCAGCTGTGATGAAAGCAAGAGCAGCCAATCCAAAAGACTAACAAAAATAAATATGGCTGTGCAAGAGGACACACGTGTAGCTGCTGCTATTACATCTGATTTGTCAGAATCCATTATTTCTTATTTAAAAGAAGAACAGCAAGAAGTGCCTTGACCCGCCTAAACCGGTTGGGAATTTCATGGTGCCTGCTGCTTACATTTTCATTTGATACCGTGATTGGCTAAAACCAACCTTGGCTAGGCGAACACTAGATGTTGCTTCACCCAAGCAGCTCGGAAGGTTCTGCTTAATGTTCCTCCTTTCCCCAAACGGATTTGCTTGGAACATTCCCAGATTGAGAATAAGCACAATGTAGAGTGCTACACATTGTCAATCTTGCTTGCCAGGTTATCTGCGGCAGGCATGCAGCAGAGCTGCGGTTTTAACACTGTCTTGACCAACTTTGTAAACGGTGTTTTCAGGACTCCATGTTTTCATGGCAATCTATAATTCTTTCAGATTCTTTACTGCAGGAGCACAGAACTGGCTAGGTTCAGGCAGCTAGTCCTAGTTTCAGCTAGTATATGGTCAGCAGTTACTCAGGCGACAGCTTATTTTGGATCCAAGGTTTCTCTAAAGATGCAGTCTTTTACTCAGCCGGCAAGATCAAGATGTTCATGTTATAAGAATATTATTCTGAAGGCACTGTGGCCTCATGCCACTCGGACATGTGAGCACAGGCCTGCTGATTGCAAGGCCAAATGCTGTGTAGCTACTGTGCGGGATGATGATTGTCTAGGATAGACTGTCTTTGTTTTGTCTCATGCCAAGGCCACTATCGAGTATTAGGGAGAGCCGAAAGCAAGGAGGGGCAGAAACAGGCAGACGCAGACTGCAGCGGGACCATGGGGTGCGATTACTTTCCATCTATGTGATCTCTCCTCTGTTTCACAATAAAAGTGCTGGAAGTTCATCACTCCACCGTTTCCTTATTCAATAACTCTAGGAAGTCAGTTATTGTTTAGAATTCCAACTACATCACATCGTGTCCCCGCTATGTAGTCCTGTGGACCTGCATAAAAAGACTGCTCTGTTCTGCTCTCCTGATGCTTTTATACCTCAATGACATCACAGGGATTGCAGCTGTGAAACCCCTCCTTCCTGGAAGACATCACAGAAACAGGTTCATACTGGGATCACAGTTTTGCCGGTTTGTTTTGCCCAGATGGTCATGTTTTAGTAGGGTGAAAGGAGCTAGCTGAAACAGCAGCTTCATTCCTTTTTCTTTCTTTTTTTTTGTCTCTCCATAGTGGCGACATTTCAGGTGACTCATGTACGTAATATTTTTTTTAGAGCCAGTCCACCTAACACATAGATTCAGAAGCAGAGACGGATGATAATGTCAGAGCCTCTTTCTCTAAGAGACTCCAGATGGTTAAAGGCTTGCAATTAATCCAGCAACACACAGAGACTGACTGTCCTTTGAGATCTGTTAGGACCATGTAGTGTCACCCTCACAACTACAGTTATATTAATCACACATTTATGATACATTAAGCCACATGAACAATGTTCCCCACATACACAACCATAATTGGTTATTCCTTCAGATGGAATAGATTGTCAATATTTTTTAAAAGCCAAATATTAATCTAATTCATGAACAAGCTGACCAAAATATCAGACTGGCTCTTTTCCTGCAACTCCATACACAAAGTTCTTTTGCAGCAAAGAAAAAAATGAATTCAGACAGGTCTCATGGGAACTCTCATTCAAAAACAAAAACATACTGCATTTATAAGCGAACATGTAAACCGATGAGTGATAAACCATTTGTGTTTTTTGCTTCTGTAATGGGTATGTATGGCTGGTTTGGCTTCTTTCCTTTTTTTAAAATGCCACATATACAGTGAGTTACACTGATGCAACAAAACAAAATCTGATGGGGGATGCAGAGGGTGGAACCTTTTTGACTGCTACATTGTCAAGTACTGACAGGCAGACAAAAATAGGTTAAACTAATTTCCCTTCTTAAAATAAAAAGTAAAAGCATCAATTGATAAACGCTGTTTATGATTATCTTACTGCCAAAGACCTAGCTACAGTATAAAACCAAGTGAACAAGCTAGCTTTATGTTGGACTCTTCCTACTGATAGCACAGCTTTGAGCTGCAAGTAAAAGTACTGTCTAACTGGCTGTTTTCATCTATAAAGCAGCAACAGTTGATAAATAAATTTAAGATTAGACCAGGTCTACTGCAACATTCCAGGTGCATATAAGGCTGCAGCCGCAGCAGCTCTCCACTTTGAAATTGAAGAGGCCGGCTCAGCCTTACAAGACTGTTTTAAAACACATACACTGTGGGGTGTTTAAAGAGGATGCTGATCTGGAGGAATACACATTAGCTGTGTTGTCCTATATTCACTTTTGTGGTGAGGCTGTCTTACCCACGAAGACAATCAGAATGTTTCCCAACCAGAAACAATAGTTAGAAGAGACAGTAAGCTCCCTGCTGAAGGCCCAGGAGGCAGCAAAGGGATCAGGAGACAGACTGGCCTACAGCAGCGCTAGGAGTGAGCTGAAAAAGGGTAGCCAGAAGGCAAAGCACGGGTATAAGCAGCACATCAAGAACCACTTCAACAGCACCAACCAAAGTAACATGTGGCGAGGCATCAGGACCATCACAGACTCTCAACTCTCCAAGCAGTAGAATGACTGAACAAATTCCTCAGCACAAGGTGCAGCATCAGTCTCCTATCCTGTAGCTGATCATGTCGATCAACACCAACAAGGCCTCAGGTTTAGACATGGTGTCAGGTTGGACGCTATTATCACATGCTGACCAACTTGCAGGGTTTTTCTGGACATCTTTCACTTCTCCCTGTAGCTCTCCATAGTCCCTGTCAGCCTGAAATCATCCATCATTTTTCATGTGCCAAAAAAAAAAAAACAACCATCACCTGCCTCAATGATTACCATCCTGTTGATCTGACTCCTGTCATCGTGAAGTGCTTTGAGAGGATCCCCCTGAAATACATCAAGGACGCCATCCCTGCTGGCCTGGACAGCCTGCAGTTCTCCCACAGGGAGAATCGCTCAACAAAAGATGTCATCTCATTGGCACTTCACACAACTCTGACCCTTCTGCAGAATCCTAACACCTGTGTTAGGACGCTGTTGGTGGACTTCAGCTCAGCCTTTAACGCAGTGCTTCCAGACATGCTGGCCCTGAAGCTCCACAACCTGGGATTATCTGTACTGATCTGCTCCCGGATCAGTAACTTTCTCACCAATAGGCCCCAGGCGGTAAAGATAGGGAAACTCACATCTGCTCCACTGATCCACAACAGTGGCATGTAGCAGGGTTGTGTCGTCAGTCCTGCCCTATTCATCCTCTTTGCACACAACTGCTCTGCTATCCACCCCATAAACATGGTTGGGAAGTTTACGCACAACACCTTTGGTATCATATTCAACAATGATGAGACCTACTACAGAGAGGAGGTCCAAAATATGGCACAGTGGTGCTCCAGGAATAACCTCATTCTGAACCCCAGCAAGACAAAAGAGGTCACGGTGGGCTACAGGAGGTCCAGAAAGACTGAACACACTCCTGTCTGCACACACAGGGAGGTGGTGGAGCGTGTGGTCAGCATAAAGTTCTTAGGCATTCACATCTCCTCTGACTTCTCCGAGACTGTAAACATCTCCCACCTACTAAAGAAATTCCAACAATGGCTCTACTTCGTCAGGAAACTGAAATAGACTGGACCTTCTACTCAGCTGCTCAGAAACCTTTAAAGCATCTTGTGTTTCAGCATGACAGTGTGGCATGTGAGCTGCACGGCACAGGAGGGGAAGGATTTGGACATGATCTGGACATGATTTATTCTACCGTCCAGAAAAGGGCCACACTTATTGCCACAGTTCCCACCCTTGCAATGCATGGCTTGTCCCTTATCCATCAGGTAAACCATTCAGGAACATAAAATCAAAATCTTATAGACTTAAAAACTGCTTGTTATAAACAAGTAATAAACCAAATGCCCATTTTACAGTCTGTTTACATGTTCATAAACACACTACTGGTCCCACAGTTTCTGGATCTGATTGAGAATAATTTACAGGGTCTCTCACATGCTAATGTCTATTTGCCCACGTTAAGCTTCTCAGGGAGTATTTGTTCGGACATCCATGCAAACTGCACAGCTCTTTAACTTAAAGATTCAACATTTTGCTAATGACTATTTGCACACTAACTTATCCTGGAATATTTGGCCAATCATCCTGTAAACTGACAGCTTCCTTTCTTTTTGATTTGAACATCAATGAACTTGAACATTTGAATTTTTGCTATTGACTATTTGCACTCTTTTCAATCTCTCTAGGTGTGTTTTGTCTAATACATTCATTCAATTGCACAGTAATTTACATCATCTGTACAATGAATGTTTTTTGTCCTTTTTGATTCGAAGATTTAAATCTTACCAGATGCTTAGGAATATTTGGACACTTTGAAAAGTAACATTTAACTATTTGAACATAATGTCTTGTTTTGTGTCAATGTGTTATGTGGATTCTGAGCCGGTGTCTCACCAAGATGTCATTATGTGACCATAATGACAACAATGATTTTTGATTCATGATTACATTAGTAAAATTATATAAGACAAAAACTATTGAACAAATGTCAATGAGCAAATGTGTGTCAATAGCAAACGCCTCCATTAACTTAAATTGATCAATAAAACGTTTGTTTTTTTGGCATGTATCTGCTTTGAAACCGTGAAGTGGCATTTCACCTTGGTTGTTGACTGAATCGATTCCTCTCCACATACAATTGTATTCAAAAAATTTGAAAGAGCCCTTCTAAAGAATCTGGCCTCCAGGAAAGATGCAGATCACTAAAGTGTCTTTCACTTCTGTTGTATTAAAGTGGCTTTTGATAGGTTGGTCATCATAGCTCAGTGAAGGTTTAGCTTGCCTTCAAGGTGACCCCTGGTAAATGTGCCTATCATCCAGATACGCTTCTACAGTGTTGCCAGTTAAATGTTTCCTTTGCAAACGAATCTCCAAATGTGCTAAAGGAAAACCTCAAAATACGAATAAGCTTGTTAAAAGTAAAGTTCTGTGAAGTTCCTACCTTCCTTTGTGTTTTTCTTTTTTGGCACACTGTTTCAAATCAAATGAACATTAAGATAAATCAGACATAACTTTAATAAATGCAAATGCAGTTTCCAAATGATGGTTTAATTTTAACAATGATTAATTTTTTTTAGAGATGTAGAATCAAAAAATCACTTAAATAGAATCTGACTGACTACATTACGTAGGCTCAAAAAGCCACACATTGTGTCCAAAGCTAAATAAAGTGTTTGACATTGATCAATGTAGAAAGGGTTATAAAGCTGTTCTTACAGCTACGGGTCTCCAGAAAACCGCAGTAAGAGCCATTATCCACAAATGGAGGAAACATGGAGCAGTGGTGAACCTACAAGACAAGAGTGACAGTCCTACAAGAGTTACTATAAGCACACCAATGACTCATCCGAAAGGTCACAAAAGAAGCTGGAAAGAAACTTAAAGCACTCCAGATCACACTTGATGGAGTTAAGGTCAGTGTTTGTGATTCAGCAGTGAGAAGGAAAGTGCCAAGCTTCAAACCACTGCTGACCAAATAGGCCACAAAGGCACATTTCACATTTACCAAAAACATTCTGATGATGCCCAAGACTTTTAGGGTAATGTTCTGAGTACTGAGGATATCAAAGTAGCATTTTTGAAAGCATGCATCTCATTACATCAGTAGATCCAACACATTGACAAAAAAAAAAAAAAGAACACCACACTGACAATCAGACATGGAGGTGGTCGTGTAACAGTACTCAGCTGCTTTTGTTCAGCAGGAACTGTGCAACTTGTCATAGTCGATAGAATCACAATTCCTGCTTTGTAGCATCAAATTTTCAAGGAGAATTTGTGAGAATTTCTGACACATTTTAATCATGCAGCAGAACAATGATGCAAGAAGCACCAGCAACTCCACCTCTAAATGGCTCAAAATAACCATAATTAGAGTTATGATGAGGCCAAAGTTTGGCATTATATCTAACTGAGATGCTGTGGCAAAACCTTACGCAGGCCTGAATCGAATAACCTGATTCTCGCCAGATGGATGTAGTTCTGCCGAACTCCACATGGCTCCACACATCCATCTGGAATCACTGCCATTGGGAGGGATTTCAATACCACATGAAATGGACGAGCCAATCAGGATCACCAGGTGGGATTTTCATAGACCTATCAGAGAAGTTTGGATTCAGAGAGAAATGGCGGCTCGCAGCGAGGAAGCGAGCTGTAACATTGATGTTGCCATTTCATCAGTATTGTCCAATCTACTGAATATTAATTCTTCAAAAAAGCACCAGAGAACAGCTTTGAAGGCTTTTGTTAATGGAAACAATGTTTTCAGCCTTCTCCCGCCCGGGTTTGGGAAGAGCTTGTAGCATGTCAGTAAAGATGATGGACAAGTGGTTTATCCAATCATATGCAAGGATTTTTGATAAGGCCCCTCCTTGTGAAATACTACTCCAATAGAGAGATCCCAGATGGATGCGTGGAGTCATGTAGAGCTCGGCGGATCTACATCCATCTGGCTAGAGTCAAGTTATGAATTAAAACCATTCTATGAAGAACAATTGGCCAGTTGGTGATACAAATTATATAACACTATGAATTATATGAATAACACAATAAACTGTACTTGAACTTAAATACATCTATGGTCACTTGCCTGCTGCTGGATTTTTAAGTCTGGTAGGTCCGATCCAAATCCCTTTTATCTTTTTCTTCTGTCACTAGTGGTACTGGAGTAAAATCATGGGCTTTCACTGCTGTGTAGTTTAAATGGATAGTTGAAGGGCTGGTTACCAAACAACAAATGTTCCACGCTTAAATAAGATTTCTTTAAAGTTGAATTTAAAAAATTAAAGGCATATAAACTGTGTGTTTGCTGCTTATAACAACCTATGTTGTTATAATCATAAGCCTGCATATTCATTTGCGCTATAGGATTAACTTAGGTGTTTATTAAGGGTATTTGTACGACAAATGACGATTGCCCACTATGACTACTCATCTTGGGACCAACATTGGATATTGCAAATTGCCATAAACTTGCTGCCAGTACATGATTATCTTAACTTGTCCCAATAAAATTGAAAGCGTTGGAATAAATCCCCAGACAAAAAACAAAAATATGTACCATTGATTTATTCGTATGTGTATCTATTTGTTAATTTAAATACTTTTCACAATATTGCAAAATAAAAAGTCTCACACACACACACACATACATACATACATACATACATACATACATACATACATACATACATACATACATACATACATACATACATACATACATATATATATATATATATATATATATATATATATATATATATATATATATATATATATATATATATATATATATATATATATCCATGACTACATCTTAGAAGTCGAACATGCAAGGCAAGGTATGATTGTTAAACAAGATTCTGAAGTATTTGTATCCTCCCACACACCCGTATTGATGCAAAACGTCTCAAGTACAGGAGAAGTCTATTCTGTTGTCTTATAAATTATGAAAGCCATTCAGCTTGTTTCCAGCTCACGGTTCAAAAGTTAACATCTGTGACAATACAGGGGTGTATAGGGCAAATGGTATTAGTAGGCTACACATCATTCAGTATACACAGGATCTTTGCCACAACCTGTGCACTTCAACTGTAGTATGTAGCAAATCTCCCAATTTCACTTGCTGTTTTTTGGAGGGAAAAAAAACTTGAAGAAACAACTTTGACCTGCTGCTTTATGACAACATTTATATGTCTTTTTTTTCATAAAAAAAGGTGAAACAGACAGAATGGAGAGGTTACTAAGCTAGGATATTTGCTGTCTAAGTTTGCATTGAAAACACTGGAGCCTTTTTATAACTTTATGCAAATTTGTTTCTACAATGCTTAGTACCTGAAGTAGCTATACTTTTAGGCCAACAGTGGTAAAACATTATGCTTACTGGAAAAATAATTGTTCTCACTTTAGAAAAGGTTACAGTACAATATTTAGTTTTAAAAGGGATGATGGCACAATGCTGAGCTAAACTTTCACCAAACATTTTTGGCATCAAATTCAAGAAACCTTATTAGATATAAAATATATTATATCCCTCTGGACTTTTCACCATCCCTATTAAATGTATGTAATAAGAATCATGTTATAGTTCATTTGTAGTGGTTGATCTTTCATTAAAAAGCTGGATCCGCCCTGTGATGGACTAGTGACCTGTCCAGAGTGTACCCTGCCTCTCGCCCAATTACTGCTGTAGATAAGTGGTTATAGATGATGAATTGATGGATGGATTTATTGTTTTTATCCTCATTAACGCTTAATAAGTTAAAGGTTTTATTTTCTTTAATTTCTTATGTATGAGATTGTGCTACCTGATAAAAGATTAATTTATTTTAATACATTGTTAACAGATCTTTAACATTAGAACCAGTAAATATGGAAGGGTGCAGTTTAGACATAAAAATAATTTCAAACCTTTTCCATTGCTTACCCTTTCTTAATATTTTGGTTGGTAATTAAACAAATGTATTATGCATAGGATATTAGATATAAACTGACTCAAACTTCTGGTGATTACACTGTAATATGCATTCATTTATAAGCTGCT
The DNA here is from genome assembly GCF_011125445.2 of Fundulus heteroclitus. NCBI lineage: Eukaryota > Metazoa > Chordata > Actinopteri > Cyprinodontiformes > Fundulidae > Fundulus > Fundulus heteroclitus. The sequence goes on from NC_046375.1 coordinate 7,160,874, forward strand.
ATGCCTGGTTTTGAAAGTCTGAACATCCTGGTTTTCATGCTCCATGTGCTTCTGGAGTAATTCAACTAAAATTTAAATAGTCACAGTCAAATAAATGATAACACAAAGTCCGACACTACAAATTGATTTGCCTTAAGGTGGAAGATGCTGAGGCTGCTGGGGTTTTATTTTATTCTTTTCTTTTTTTTAAAAAAAAAAAGGTGTTTCTATACCACAGATTTTCCGGATAGTGATGTCACATTGTGGAGTAAAATAATGGGCATTGTGCCAGTGGGCCGTCGGTTTCACTGTCCAGCACTAAGAGTAATGTTCCTGCTAAAGTGCCCGCTATCCTTCCGCGTGCCCTCATGAAGCTTTCTGCGGCAGCAATGGAGAAGAACAGACCCCGCCTCCTCCTCCTCCTCCCCGAGAACTGCTGCGTGCGGGGTTTAGCCCGCTGTGATGACCATTAGCGTCTGGCTGAGGCAGCAGGAGATAACATGTGATTTAAGGCCCTGTACCCCAACACAGCCAGAGAGAAATGGCCGGCTGTTGCTTATCTCCCCCTCTGCTGTACTCCACACACTTTTACATTAGGCTCGCCCTATTCAGAGCCATCTGTCTTCCCAGTCAGGGTTTGATAAAACCTCCAGCGTTCTTTACGAAGAGGAGGAGCAGGGGACGCACACCGCTACTCCACCTGCATACTTATGTGCCTGCGATTCAGAGGTGGAAACTGACAACACCACACTGGCTGAATACTTCATCTGCGGTGACTTGGAGCCTGGGGCGACACAGTGAGGCTCAACAACAATAGCTTAGCGCGGCACGCAAAAAATTAAATAAAATACAGTTCCTGGTGGTGATCGGGAGACCTGTGTGTAGCATCACCCCTGGACTAATTGCAAATCAATGATCTTGCTGAGATGAATGTAGTGGGATAATAATTGCCTTTGGCTTGGAGCGTATGAGGTGTTCAAGACTAGTGCTACATACACCAATCACAGCAGGGGCGCCGATGAAAGCTGGGAAGATCTTATCAGCGCTGAACAGTAAAAAAAAAAAAAAAAAGCTTTACTGTCAGAAGGCTTTCTACCTCTGAACAGTTCAATGGCAGTGACAGAAATATAACTCATACTGATTGCGCTGACAGCTTTGCTATGTCTATAGAGTGCTGATTAAATCTTAATACCATAACATATTGGGCAACCTCCAGCCCGGAAAGAAAGGGATTTCTCCATCCATCCCGGCTGTGCATATGTGAGGAAATATCTGTTATCTCTGGGGTACAAGTGGGGGGAAAAAATGCTTGTTATCTTAAGAACAACACAGAAGATCCAGAGATTGGATGTAAAAACTGAGACGGTTAAATTCAGCTGTGGCTCAGAGCTGTATAATTGCCCCATGTTTTCTGTGCTTCCCACTGAGGAGGCTATGTGGGCAGTGGCTGTCTTCCTTTGGTCCCTGCTCTGCAATTACGGTGTCATTGTGTGACAGTGGAACAGCCTTGGCAGCAGTAAAAGGACAAAAGTTATCTCGTGTCAAACTTGACAAACTCAAAGAAGAGTGGATTCGGTTTTATTCTCGATTGTCATTTCTTTCCTCTCGCTGTCTTCCATCTCTCGGTCTTTTTATGTGCCAACACTTCCATTAACCTTTGTCTCAACTAAACTTGAGGACCAAGTACAAGTCAGGAATTACAATTAACTGCATTGAACAGGTTAATGCAGTCTTCTTTGAGACTATGGTGCAGGTCTTTAGGTCAAATCACAACCGGCAGAGCAACTGTGGGGAAAATTCTGTGAGAATTACAGTTCAATTGCAGGTCTGTTGTATTCTCCCAACTGGGTCCTGCACTGCATGTTGTTAGGAGCCATTCATAGCTCTAAATCTTCTTCTGCGTATTTGATGCCATTAAACTTTGTGCCTAAGGTTTCAAATTCCAGCCTTTGAGGATTGATGTCCCCCATCCTTTAGATAAATCTCTGATCCATTCAGCATTTCTGCTAAAATTACAGGACACTAGATCTTGAATTCTGTTGTTTGAAACTTCTGACCTGAGAAATACCCGGAAACAAGAGCATCAGCATCCGATTTCATCCAGTAGAAGATCAGAACAACCTTAAAAATAAGGAATGCTTTCATTAAATTAAAACTGAATCCCAGAATATCCAAGCAGATTTTTAAACAGGACATGTTAAATAACCGATATCATATAAGCATGAAAATGTTACCTGTCATTGTCAACTTTATTTATACAACATTTTTCAAACAAGTTAAACCAAAGTGCTGCACAGAAAGAATAAAACAATTGATAGCACATAAACAGAAAGAGGGCATATTGAAGACGTGAATAAAATAACTCATTACATTAAAAGGAATAAAATATGCTGTTTGCATTATATTTATTCTGTTTTTTCCTAACAATTTAAGTGTTTTTTACCCTTCGCAATGATGGTGATAATAAACGAGAGACTGTATTGGCTGCTCTAACTCCAACTTTTATTGGGTTAAAAGCGAAAGACTAAGTTCACACTGCAGGCAAACTTTTTCTGTGCATTTTGTCCACACACAGTGAAGTATAACCAAACTAAAATGAGCCCAATTATGAATTAGTTGCTTTAAATAAGGGAAAGTTAGCCTAGCACTTTAGCAAACTGCCCAGCTTGGAAACATTGGAGCAAGACGGGAATTTGCTGAAGACTCTAGCCGCATGTTTTGAGTCACATACGTATGTGTGCCAATCTAAATGTGAAAGCTACATGCTCTGTTGAGATGATGCGTTGTCATAACATTATATTAGCTTTCAATATCTGGATAACTCCATCTTCTAATTTAATCTAGTACCAGCTTTGGACCTGGTATAGGCAAGTGTCCAATCCTAAACTCTGATCGTATCAGAGAGAAAACTTGGTTGTGGAGGATGGGGAGATCCCTATCCACAGGTGCTGAAGCTATTTAGTTTATTTTATTTATTTTTTATGTGCATGACGTTTGTATATTTGTAAATTTATCCAAAATTTCCTTCTGTATGGACATTTTTAAGCTCTTGTTCTGTTGTGGTTTGATTGGGTTTAAGACAACTTGACAGTGTACTTTCAAGTATATTTCTGGATACAGAGTTACATTCAGCAAAAACATTACTAACACATGTAAAATCCAAACACTTGAAACAAGTTTCTGCTTAATTAACAGCATGAACAAATGCTTTTTTTTAATGGCTTGCATTTCTGCATTTCTGAGGTTGCAATGAAAAAAAAGTGAAAAAGATCAAGGAATGTGAATATTTGACATTTTTATCATCATTTGATACACGTCTTTGAAATCTTGCAGTGGAACTAAATTCTTTTTGCACTTCATAATATATGAAAACTGCAGTTGTCTTGTGAAATTTTTCACAAGATGTAATCCATTAACAGAGGGAAAAAGACTGGACTGAGCCTGTGCCATTTTGACTGAAAGCATTGCCAGCTGGCACATAACCAATGAAAGACTTTTTCATAAATTTCTCCTGCTGTGATAAATTTACTGCCAGGCATTATAATAGACCTTCGTACTGGCCTGCATTCAAAATAAATGTGTCAGTCTCAGTTTGATTATGTCTAGTTTAATCATATGTTAATTCTGGTACACGTATCTGACAAAACCTCGCGATTATCCAGCTCATATCGGAATATGCAGCTGTGTAAGGAGCCTTGAATGAGCGGTTTTACCTGTAAGCCCTGTTACGGATAAGCACTTACTTCACCTGAACATGTTAGTCATCGGGGTAATTCAGCTGAGGATACTTTCTCTGTCAATTATGTATGTTCCCGTTTTGGGGCGAGATTAAAGGAGACTGCTTTTGGCAACCTTTCATGTTGCTCTGGTATTTGATCCTTTCTTCCTTTCAGGTAAAATGCATTTCTCCAGCTTATTTACCCTTCAACAGTTTGTTTGCGAGAAGGCTGACCTGTGAGATTTGAGCAGCAAGTCTGCGCTTTAGAAACTTTGTTCATTAAAGGTATTTGTATTTCAAGTTGAGTGTTGTTCTGCTATGCATAAGGGTGAAGCCTTGACCTCTGAAGACACAATTAAACATGCTGTTAGATTACTGCCTTAAGCAGCAGTCCCCCTGTGATGACGTCCTTGTCACTGACCCAGCTCTTGACTGTCATCTTGGGTGCCAAACCATGCGCATTGACAGAGTTGCTCTCTTCGGCTCGTACTGCAGCGGCCACCCTCAAAGCAGATCTCCCGCCTGGTGAGCTGAGTTTCTCATTTTACACCCTTCTCTTTCCGTCACCCTGAGCACAGGGTAAACACGCAGAAGAAAGGCAGCCTGGCAGGAAATCATGGCTGTGTGTTTAGAATGTGTGACCAAGGTTCACGTGGACATTTTTTAATCTGTCCCAGCAGGCTGTTGTTCCCGCCAGCTTACAGGGTGCAACTGTGGTACTATTGCAAAGCACTCCTGCGTTACAGTTCCAAGTGGCATTTCCTTTTCTGCCCTCACCTTCACCATCACGAAGTAATTTGAGACGCCCTTTCTGTTTTATCTGAACTCTTGCACTACTCTGGATTGGGTTCAGCTTAAACATGTCCTTTAACTTTTACGTAAATTTGGCTCCTGGAACATTCTGCTCCCAAATGCACAGTGCTAATGGAATTAGGAACATTTTGTGAGCTGGAGAAACTCATCGATGCATTTGTTGGATGTCTGAAGATTTCAATAAGAAGCCCTTTATGTTTTAAAAAAAAAATGTTGCACCAAGAGGTCCTATGTGATTTTCTTTTCATCTGTCCCTGTTAAAACCAGAATAGTGTCTGGATTAAATATTTAGCAAACTACCTCATATCTTAATGACCTAATAGTTCCAAATTCTTTCAAACTGACTTGAATTGAACACAATATCATTACTTGCTCAGTCAACTACAAAGCACAGAGGGTTAAATGGGACTAAATTAAATAAATAAACATGTAATGAAATAAATAAATGTACCATGAAATAATTAAATGTACAATTAAAGCAGTACCGTGTAAGTTTTGACCAGAGTATAATCTTAATTTGAGATATATATTTTCTTTTTGTTTTCTTTCTTTTTTTTTCTTTTTTTATATATTTTCAGGTTAAGATGCTCCATGCGGGCTGCTCTTCTCAAAAACTCGCTTATGTAACTTGAGAGCGTTGGATCCATTGCTGAATGGGTCATGTAATTTAGAGTGCCGCTCCAGGTCACACAACCTATTCTAGGTTACTGAAGTCTGAGCTGAAACTGCTGTAACAACAGCCCAAAACAGATATAACACTTACCTGATCAGACATGTTTTGAGTTCTATGATGTAGGATTTAATCTAGAGGGGGGAATATGGCCTTGTCTTTACAAGTAACTTCATGACTTCTCAATCTGCTGGTCCACAGTGGTCTGATTCCACAACGCTGAGGGGGATTGTTTGATTGATTTTTGCAACAGTGCAGTGTTGCCAGTGACCTTCAGGGGCGTTAAACCTACAAAGTCACAGGTATAGAGCCCCTAGTGGCTAAATGTTACACTGTGCTGCTTTAAATGTCCCATTAATAATACATCAATAATTATTCCATTAAATTATTACATAAACAGTTAAATTACACGTGCCATTAAATAATTAAATATGTTTTAAATTATAAATCAATCAATTAATCAAATTTTATTGTCAATTACACTTTGCATTGCAATCGAAAAATCAGTTCCAGTACAACCGTCCATCACATAAACAAACAAACATTTTGGGGGGAACGATTGACTAAGGCCTTGCGTTGCCAAGGAACGCAGCCAGTCAGACGCTGCTAAATAGCGCAGCCGTCAAGGCTGCATTCCTCCAAACAGCCCCGAACCCCGCCTGCACGGAGTTCACGAGGCACTGCCCTTGAACTCTCGAAGGAAGAGCAACAACGTGGGAGAAAGAGGGGGGGAGAAAAAAAGAGACACATGTTTGCCTATTTATGCTCTCACCAATAAAGAGACAAACAACCGACACAAAAAAACCCTCATAGCACGAAAAGCACAAATAACACAAGACAACATGTATGCAGAAGGTAAACATTTGAGACCTGTCGCGTGTGCGTAATTCATCACTTTTATGAGTATCAGTTATGCGTGTGTGTATGGGCGAAAGTGTTTTATCTCCGTGAACACTCTCCAGAGGCCATTGTCCTTGATGTTATCAGCCGGCCCACAGTTCAGAGAAGCATCCACAGGTGTCAGCGGGGGAGGGGGGTAGCCGGGTGCTTTTCTGAGCACTCTCCGCCATAACAATCCAGGAGTAGAGATAGTGAGGGAATCCAAATATGTTACTTGTTATGAGACAACCTGAACTGCCTTTCCTGTCAGCTTTTAAGTCTTTTGCTGGCTCCACATAAATTCAATTTTCTAAATTATTGGGCTTTTTCGTGCTTCACTTCCAGATTTTATCCCATCTCCCCATGATTTCAACCACCAAAGTCAGTCTGCGTTCCAACACAGGCAGCTTTTCGGCTTCGCTCCATTCACCTGCCAGGTTTGTCTGTTCACAGCCAGAGTGAGCACGTCATGCAGCCGGCAGCCTGATCAAGGCCAAATGGCTCCGACATCCGCTGTATTTGCCGATACTTCAAAAATCCACAAAAAACAATAAGTAGAGATCCCAGTATCCTTAATCCAATGTGAAAATTTCAAACGTCCAGGAATGACAAGGTCGAAAGACACACCGTTTTCCCCCAGGAACTTAGGGTGTATCTCACAAAATAAGTCAAATCAGGACAGGACGGGTCCCCCTTCCGTTGCCTACCCGTCGAAAAAAATTTATCAATAATATTGAGAGACCAGCTTACCAGATCCATGTTTTTCAGAGTTCGGTTGATATGAAGAAAGTGCTCAGAAGACAAGACATAGCAAAGCAGGTGAGGGGGAGGGGGGGGGGTAAAAGCTGCAGAGAGAGAAAAGACACGACCGACCTCGGAGAGAGACAGAGACAGTCTCTGACATTCAATAATTTAATGACATTTTTAAACAAATTAATTTAAACATACAAATAATTATTTCTCTCTGCATTTATTTATTTCATGGCTTCTGTGCAGTAGACCCATCATAAAGTTAGTTAAACTGTCAGCTTCACCCTTCAAACTCAGTGGGCGGGATTAGGGCAGCTTCAATTGAGACCCTGACATCTGATTGGCTGCTTCATACAGCAAGGCAGGACAACACACCTCAAAGTTTGCTATGATCTGAGATTAATATTTTCACACGAAAGGGTGGAAATAACTTCAATAACGTATCACAGTTTATTTACCATAAACACAGAATGAGAAATTCCAGCCTCTATATACCTGGTTTGGTCTGAAATATGTCTAATAACTTCACAAGAGAGCTCACTGGGGTTCAGCCTGCTGCCACACATTTCAGACAGGATCAACGTTAACCCCACCTACTGACTAACGCTCTCTTGGTTTTCCAACTTCCCTAACCTTCCATCTGAACAACCATGGAGGAAACTTTTACGACTGAACCCTTTACAATCAGTCTCAAAAGATCTATAATTCTATTCAGTCATATGATGGTTACTTAACCACCAGCACAAAAGAAAATTGTGTGTATGAACTAGGATTGGTTTTTGAGGAGCATTAGTCAGAATTGGCACCAAAGGCCATCCTGAAAACCGTTATTGTTTTTGCCGGTTTGACCTTGATACAGTTAAAAATGGTATTTAGATGTCATTAAATAAAGACAAGGCTGGCACAGATTTTTCAAAAAAGATCGTCCACTATACCTTTAACTGAAAATCCACAAAAGCTCCTTCCATCAAGCAGTGGATCAATGAGGCTATGTCCTTTTTTTTCCCCTTCCCCTTTTTAAAAATATTTAATTATAACTTTTTTTGTAATCAGTCTGTTTTGAAAAATATACAAATCTGAATTTAATGGTGTATACTGTTTAATGCAGACACCCATGTGCCAAGGTACTTGTATGTGCCTTTGTTCTCGTTGTGTACACATTAATAAATATGAAACCAAACTTGAACGATGAATTCAGACCAACAAAACAGCAGTTCCACTTAAATAGACCCCAACTGAATTATTTAAATGTGAAAAGGAAGGTATTAAAAAGTGTGATATGTCAGCTTCTTTGCTGTACCTAACCATATGTGAAGTAATGTTTTGCTTTTGTGGATAAATAAATTAACTCTATGGCATGCAAACCAATTTGTAACTTGTATTGTTTTTTCTTTAATGAAATTTCTTTAGCTATTTGAACCTTGGCTGTTAAGTTCTTATTGCCATGAGCATAATGTTGGCAGGCTTTTTGACTACCCTCCTTGGCAGAATTGGAAGAGCTCATTTAAGTTGGCTAGTTTGCTTGCTTGGAACCAGCTTTTCAGCGTAGTCCAAGCTTCTTGTTAGCTCGCCATGTCCAATTTGAAACCGGTTTTGACATGTATTTGGGATATTTGCCCTGTTGGAACACTCAATTGTTGAAGTAGGTTTTCTTTTCACTCATAATTGATTTTTACAGATGTAATTCTTGTCACTAATTCATGTCATCTAAATGAAAACTGAATGTTTACGGTCGGTCATATTAGTACAATATGATATCATTTATAACGAATCCTTCAGGGTTTTTTTTTTTTTTTAAATCTTGCAGCGCCACAGCAGCTCCCTGATACGTTTTGACTTTTTTTTTTCCTCTTTATCACTGAAAGCATATAAACCAGCTATAGCTCAGCGTGTAATGGAAGTTGCTGTGCATGAGCCCTTACAGTTGTAAAGCACTTCGGCGGGCGGTTAACACTGTCAAACAGATGTCCTCCTTTGGGAAAGCTTGCCCGTAAATGCTGCCTGGCCGGAGCAAACAGCATTATCAAAGGCTCACCCACCATAACCACACGTTTTTTAATCTGCTCCCATCTGGCAGGCATGGCAGAAGATTACACTCTCTCTCCAACAAGCTCAGAAGGAGCTTCTCCCCTAAGGCGGTGACTCTGCTGAACTTCACACTTCAACACCGAGCACCACTGGAGTCATTACTGCACTGTCTCAGTTCTTGACTTTTGAATATGTTCTTTCATGTTATTCCCACCATATGTATTTTATAAATCCTACAGCATGAACATAATTTCTTTAAATTTATATAAATAAAAGATATGAATATAAATATTTCCCTTCATAGTTCCATAGAAGGGAAACTTGTCTCTGCATTTAACCCATCGCACAGGGAAGAGTGTGCTGCAAGCACTGAATGACGCAGTGGGAGCAACCTTTGTGGCCTATCCAAGATACAACGGACTCCCTAACCACTAGGACAATATTAATACATGTTTAACATGTAATCGAAAAAGGTTACTCTGCACTCTCAGCAACAATGCATTTATGCATGTGTGTCCTCACACAACTCTGGTTTCCTGACAGCAAACAGGCTGAAATCGGAGGCAACCGGACTTTCGTTCAGTTCTTTCTGAAAATGTTTTGACACCTATCCAGGAGTCTTCGTTAATTACTTCACTCACACAGAGCAATAGCTTCTAACGACCCAGGAAAGTGATGGGTGGGTCATTGATTTGCATCTGACCTAGAATGTACTTTGGAGGATGGGCCTCCATGTCCTTAAATAGAGCAGTGGAACAACTGCAGGTTACTCAAGTGCGAGCCATCAGAACTGACAAAGACTCCTGGATAGGTGCTGAAATGTTTTCAGAAAGAACTGAATGAAAGTCCGGTTGCCTCCGATTTAAGCCTATTTTGTGTTGCGATGACCCGGATAACTGAGAATTTGCACAGGCACACTGGTTTCCTGCATTTCTAAACATAGTACCTAAATTAGTTATCTTGTGTGGTAAAGCTGACTATACTGAAATAAAGTGCATTATTTTATTTTGTATTCTGCAAAAGTATTAATAGCCATTGAATCTTTTTACACTTTTTTATATATATAACAACCACAACTTTAGTCTATCGAGATTCTACGCGATAGTCCAATGCAAAGAAGAGCATAGATGTGAAGGGAAATTGATAAATGCTTTTCTAATTTTTTTTTTGGTTAGAAAAATATGTTTCAGCCATATTTCGTTTTTTAAAACACCTACGTGAAATCTATTTAAACTGCCCTCAGAAGTGACCTAATTAGCAAATAGAATCCACCTATGTGTAATCTCGGTATAAATACAACTGCTCTGTGAAGGCCTCGGAACTTTCTCAGGGAACATTAGTGAACAAACTGCAACATGAACAAAGCCTTTGTCCAAGACACATAGGGAACACAAGAAAACCTATGATAAATGCCTTGGTCAGATGAGACCCAAAATAGATTATTTTTGGCCTACATTCAATATGCTGTGGGTTGGAACACAGCACACAGCACACAATCCTGAAATCATCACACCCATGCTGAATTATTGTAGTGGCAGGACCAAACTGCGGGGTTGCTTTTTTCCAGAAGGGTTAGAAAAGCTGGTCAGTGTTGATGGGACGATGGATGGAGCTAATAGAGGGGACAATCTTAGAAAACATGCAAGATGCTGCAAAAACTTAGAACTAGGGTGGCTTTAAAAATACAGCCAGAGCTACAATGGAATGGTCAAGATAAAAGAATATGTATAATTTAGAATATCTCAGTGGGAGCTCAGACACCAGTGCAGTTGAGAATGTGTGGCAAGACTTGAAAACTGATGTTCATAGACTCTCTCCATCCAATATGACTGAGCTTGAGCTGTATTGCAAAGAAAAATGGGCAGAAATTTCCACCTGTAGGTGTGCAGGACTGTCAGAGACAATGCTATTTAAATCTTGCTGCTGTAGCTGCAAATGTTCAAAATGAGCGAAGCGTGGGGATGGTGGTGATGAACACGCATTCCATGCATTTCATATTTTAATTGTAAAAAGATAAATCAATTCAATGCACTTCTCTGTTTTGTTTATTGCATAATAGCCCAGGAAATGAGAGTGACTTATGCATGACGCTTCTTTTGCAACGTAAATTTGGTTCAAGTTAATGCCTTTATTAATATGTAAATACTATTGCACTTTGCTTTAATATCCCGAAATGTAAAAAAGAAATATATAAAAATAATCAATGGAGAAAAATACTTTTGTAAGGCACTGTAGATATACTATCAAATTAACATGAATTGTTTATTTCTATAGATTTCTCTGAATCAAATCTTCTAAATAAGTCCACCTTTACTGTCAGCACACATGTATGCTTGTGTGCAAACAACACTTTTCTTCTACCTTTTGCATTATACACTGATGCAGCTCTATTGTTTCGTAGGGGAAAGATGTTGCATTGCGAAATGCACCTGTCTGAAAAGCATCTTTTGTGAAGCATAAATGTGGATGAAGTCATCGCTTGAATGAGCTTTTATTCATTTCTAAGACCTGTAAAAATAAAATTTTGTCCCTTTTACTGCTTTCTTTTCTCCCACCCACCTGATCCCTTTCACCTTCTCTATTAGTATCACAGATTGTCCTTGGCATGCATTTCAATGTGTCTCTAATAAAAGTGTTTCCACTTGTAAACATATGAGAAAAGACATACAGCATACAACCTTCTGCTACGTTCTCTGTGAGGTGTAATTTCACTCTTGACATCCATAGCTGGTGTTTGCCATTTCCCAAAGTTTCCCAAATCACAGCTTTTCAAAGTAAATATTCTTGTAGTTGGGGAAACATTATACAGTTTTACTCTGTTAATTGCAGTTTCAGTTTGAGCCTCAAATTATACAGTTAATTAACCAAACCCTTGCCCGCGGTGCTCATGCCAATTTTATCCCCATGGCCCTAATAAAAGCAGTGTCACCTCGACTGTCATCCCCTCTCAGCATGAGAAGCAGGTTGAAATTATGGGAAAGTATTTATTAGCCTGCACGAGCACGCTGTTCATCAGTAGCACAGCGGGGGTAATCTCATTTCCAAGTTTGGCGGAAAATTTAACTTATTCACATCTTCTCAGATGTTTGCTAATTTACTTTACATCCGTAACATATCTTGTATTTTTCTAAAGCTAAATTAGACCCTCATAAATCATAGGTTACTCAAGCAGAAGCTGACAAGTGAGTCCAGGCAACGTGAGATCATTTTAATGTCTGAAAGAAACTCACAGGGGAGGTTCAGTAATAGTCTGACAAACAGAATGACCTTTCTTGAAAGGTTTTTGTTCTTCCAGAGTGTCTAGTCTCTGGCTCCAGGGTGAGTTGTGCAGATAGCTCAAAATGTGTGTTTTTTTTCTGTTACTATGGAAAGAAAAGTATCAAACATTTACAGGTTACTTACATATTTCTAGGTTTGTTCAAAGAGAATTACAACGATTGCATCAGTGAGCTCTAGTTATAATGATTCATAATACATTTGACTGTATTACATGTAAAAAAATATGTTGCAGTACTGTGTATCATTATTGAGTTTTTTAGATGCAAAATCACAGTTTGAAAAGCACTTGTGGACTCCTCTTTACCAATCCATGACCGTGTATCCAAATCCACATGATGCAGTTTTGTCACAAAGCCGTTCCACGTAAAATGCAGTGGGTTAAAAAAAAAAAAAAACATGTTATAACTATTGCATATCAGTCTGTCAAATGAACAGGATTAGGGTTAACTTCTATTGCTGCAGAAGTTGAAAGAAATAAGTACCAACAATCACAGCAAACAATTCAAAGCTAGGTAAATTAAAAAATCAAATAATAACAATAAAAAATTAGACAAGTAGCATAAAGTAGTAGTACTTTGGAAATTCTTGCCGATAGAGCATTTTTTTGGATTTATTAAGGCGATAAATAATCATAACAAGTCTCAAATTTCCCTTACTCTCTAATATATTTGTTTATTATTTTCTGAAGCTTTTATATCATGCCCTGTTTCCATGGTGATTCAAATCCTGGTATGATACAATTGACTAATCGGCTCTAAATAAATATTATAATTATCAAACTTTATCATGTGTATATATCATGATAAACTATATCATGTGTATATATCATGTGTGTATATATATATATTTATATATATATATATATATATATATATATATATATATATATATATATATATATATATATATATATATATATATATATATATATAGTTCCATTTTGGGTTGCTTCAGGGACATTTTATGTCAGTGATATTTTAGTTTCACTTTCTTAAGCCCTCTGTGGGTTGATAAATTTCATTTTCATAAAATGATGAGGCATCGTTTTGTTCCTAAAACAATGAGTACTCCACCTCCATATGGATATGTAGCATATTTAAAAAAAAATCCAATTAAGATCTGATGTGTTTGCAGTGTTTCTGAACAGCATAGTTAAGGCACCAAAGAGGACAAATCAGAGGTGATTGATCTGATACCGAGACTCTCTCCAGCCATAAAAGTTGTTTTTTTCTATACACAGGCTTCTATAATGAGACTGATGCATCCTTATTGATCATAGCAACTTTTAAAAACTAGTTACAATTTAGCTAATTTATGTGTAGATAAAATTGGCTCAAACTTAACAAATTTGTTTGTCATTTTATTTCTTACAATTGTCTTGTGGTTAATATGATGTATTTAGATTTTATATAAATTATTTATGTTAACCCAAAGAAAGAAAGAAAGAAAGAAAGAAAGAAAGAAAGAAAGAAAGAAAGAAGCATTTCTTGTCTAACAAGGCTTTGTGTTGCATGTTGTTTTCTGACATGACATAAATTGGTTTCCTCTCATGTCTGTCATCTGACGGCTCCATAGTGTCCCTCAGCTGATCATGTGTCAACCAGCAGGATAAGCTTCTCGACTGGCCCCTGAAACATTCTGCTCCCCTTCTGCTATCACCTTTTTTTTAAAATAGTATCCTTGAAATGAAAGCCAAATATCAAAGGGGAAATCATTTTTCTTTTTTATTGCCAAAACTGGTATTTGTTATGACCTGCGGAAGTTTGTTTTAACTTGTCACATTTGATATTTTATATTGACTTCATCCCTGAACTTTCTAATTTCCTTATCATACATGTTCAGTTATTTTTCCTATGTTTTGTCCTGTTTCCTCATTGTCTACTTATTCTGTGTCTCTTGGTCAACTTCGCTTCTGCTCCTCACCCCTCATTCACAAAAACTCTCCATCGCAAACAAGGATGACCCTCCTCTGTTGACTGTCAGACATACGAGTCAAGTGTATTTTTGACGGATGACAGAGCAAAAGGCTGACATTTCTAAAAACTAGATCAGAATCAGAATCAGACATACTTTAATAATCCCAGAGGGAAATTACTTTTGTTACATGCTCCAGATATACACACATTTTTATATATATATTTACAACATTCCACACAAGGTAATATAAATATATACATATATAAGTCAATATATATATATATGTACATGTGTATATATATATATATATATATATATATATATATATATATATATATATATATATATATATATATATATATATATAACTACAGATCCAATAAAGTGATGCAAGACTGTGCAAGAACAGTGCAAAGAATGAATGAATGTCAGTTACAGGGGGTGGGGGGGTGTCAGAATCACTGAGGGAGGCGTTTGATGACCACAGATTGATGACCACAGGCAGGAATGATTTCCTGTGGCGCTTGTGGGAGAATTACTTAACTATTAACCTTATAAAAAAGAAAGAAAGACTCAGAGAAAATGGCGTTCCTTTGTCTTAACAACGAGAATTCGTCTTTATTATGCCTAGAAACGTACAAACGGGTTTCCGGAGCGAATTCTGACATTCAAATACAATGGTCGTCTTTTTAAAAGAACATAATGTGTGTGCGTTAAACACAAGTGTCTGTGTGTCTCCATTGGTGTGTGTGCGTTACACGCTATTGACGTCAATTGGCAACAGGGCTTAAATTCTGGGAAGTGTTTATCACTAAAAGTACAACAACAGAGCGATTAATTCCGCTACTTGACATATTTTGAAACAGATGTTTAAACAGATGTTTCCTCTTTCTCCCATCGGCGAGAGCCAGGGAAAAAGGTCAAAATGACCCGAACTCCCATAAATCCTCCCTTGGCACGTTACAGCGTGACATATCTAGAAGACCTCTTCATTGAAAATCTGACTCCACACTGATCAAGTCTAGCTGTGATAATAACAAACATGTAAAAAAAAGTCTAATTTCTTACACAACCAATGGATAACATACTAATGTAATCATGGTGTCTACACAAGTGCTGATATAAAATGTCATGTAATAAGTGCAGATTACAATCAACAACATATTTCCAATAATAGAGGAGAGAGAGAGACAGAGAGACAGAGAGAGAGTCAGAGAGAGAGACAGAGAGACATTGAGAGAGTCACGTATGCAAAACAGTCATTGCTTTTGCAATAACATCTTTCCAATTTAGATATGAAAGTGAAAAAACCCCGATAATTATCATTTATTTATGTGTCATTCTCGGGGAAAAAGTCTTTCATGGACCTCTTATACCTCTGAGCATCCGCCGTTATCATCGGTCACCTGACCGACGGCATCAATTGGAAGTCAGCCATGCTACTCGCAATGACATCCAGCACTTGTCATTTAAAAGAGTACATAAGCATGATACAATAACAAAACATCATAATACAAACAACAAACAACATATGTAAATGATCTTGCTAATAATATTGATACGCAGGATTAAAAAACGAAATGGATGTTAGAATCTAATGTTATGATAGTATAAACTAAACTAACCGGCCGCCTGTGCTACCTTATCTATCAAAGCTTCATTGTATTGTATTTTGTTTATTTATTTATTGAGTAACTTAAACAAGGTTAATAGGGTTAGTCATCTTCAGTTGTGTGCTTGGCTTGGATGAGTTCCTGGACACGTAGCAAAACAAAAAGAGTTCATCCCGATCACGGGGCTCCTTTCCATGTGGCATGAGTCTGTAGCACACGCATGAGTCCATGGATGTGTCCAGGCGGCCGGGGATCAGCCCTTCGGATGGCTGCTGCCTGATGTCATCCATCTATACATTGTCCCCACAATCCACCTTTTCAAAACAGGCACAACACAACACACAATTAAAAAGAATACAATCAGCGTTATCACCAAAATTATTCCTGTTTTTGCAGCCATTGCTCCCCATTCTCCTAAAATTTCTTCCAGACTTTTCCACGACCAGTTGTTTCTTCCAGCATTCTCTTTTACTTCTTCTCTAAGTTTCATAAGTTTAGCCATTATTACCCTAAACGAACCTTTAGGAGCTGTGTTCATGGGAATATATGTACAGCACTCATTGCCAAACATATGACATACACCTCCCTTGCTGGCTAGAAGCCAATCTAAAGCTTGCCTGTTTTGTATTGCCATTCTACTTGTTTCATGTAATTGGTCTCCTAGTGCCATAAATCCTTCCACCGTGAAATTTATCATCCTCTGCTGATTATAATAAATGTAATTTATCCATTCAACATTTTTATTAATAGTAATCTGAGGCAAAATAGACTCAAAACCTGCTTTAACTTCATGTTGTGCTTTAAATTCATCTGGAATTCCTCTTGGTTGACCAATAAGATTTAAATAAACTTTTTCATTTAATCCGTAATCTCCTAGACTCTGACGAGACCTAGTTTTACCTGTTTCAATTTGAACTAATTCTTTTACCCCTTCATACACTAAGGTTATCGGTACTTTCATTCGTACTAATGCACAAAGTCCTATCCACTTCAGTGGTAAAGTGTTCATTAGCATGTCATCACCACACATCCAGTAACTGTCTGCCACTGGATACGTTTGATCTCCTAAAAAGAAAAGTTTGGGAAAAGTCATAGTTATATTTTTACAGTCCTCTTCTACAAATTCTGGGTTTTCAACCCAAACGGGCTTTGTAGCAAACACTGGTGTTACATTTGCATGCTTAAACCAAGATAACACCCAGGTTACATTACATTTCACAGTGGTGTTTCCTACATTAATTCCTTCATTGTCCTCAAAACCTCCACTAACGAAACATTCGTAGTCTGCATCATAATCTATGTCATAATCAGTAGGTGGAACATTATCTGTAGTACTAATGTTAAATTCTGCACACAATGATTCTAATTTATACCCTTTCCATTTTTCTAAGTATTGATGAGAGTTTCTTGAACCATATAAGAGTCTACAACTCAAACCACACATAGGTAATTTAAAGAATGACACTGCGTCTTCTCTTGAAGTGAACTCACCATTGCTACATTTTTACGCTGCACTACTGCACATTCTTTTGACCTGTATTTTTTCTGGAATAACCATAGGTACTGCTCCCGGAGCAACAGTACAGACTAAGCAATCATTTTTAGTTAACTCCCTGACAGTATACCATGATGTTGTATACCATGTATTATGTAAGGCTCTTTGCCATAAAGGATCTCCCCTTGGTCTGATTCCGTGCCATTTAATATCCTGTAGTTTATTTATTGCTCTTGGTATAGCTACTTTTGGATTGCGTTTTTCATAAAATTGATCTAAACCTTCAGAGATATCCTTACATCCTTCTTTTTCAGAGCATCCATACTGTTTTGGATCCGGTTCTGTGAAATCTAATATTAGGTTTTTGTCCTGGTTTTGACGTTGCCTCAACCCGAGAAGGTACTGTTGTAATTAATCTTGTTAATGAAGGTTTAGTACTTTTTAAAACTTCCTTTGTGGATTTAACTGTACTTGAAACTACTGCTGTTTTGGGTTCTACTGCAGTTGAAACTATTGTCCGTGGATTTGCTTTAGTCGTGGCGGTTGTTGGAGGTTCGGTTATGCTATTTTCAGGTCGAGGCACCGTAGGTTTTGCATTTTCTAAATTGCTATCAACCTCTGTTGGTAGCACTTCCTTTTTGTTTGTATATACCTTTGTAGTTTTATCGTTATTGTTTGAACTTTGTATTGTGCTAGTTAAGATTGTAGATGCTGATGTAACTGTTAATGTCTTAACTGTTAAGGTTGTCGGTTTATTTGGTCCTGATGTGGTGATTGAAGTAGGTACAGTCACATGTGCACTTGGGACAGTAATTTCTTCACTTCTACAGTAGTTGTAGAAGCCATAGTTGTTGGGGGGAAACAAATGATTTCTTTTGGTAAAGCCTCTTTTTCGGTAGGTTCCATAATATAGATGAATCAACTTTTCCACTTGAAGTGATGTCTTCAAATTTCAACTCGTATGTTTTGTCAATACGGAAGGCTATAACATCTGCTTCAATAATCCATCCACAATTTGCAATCTTAACAGTCATTTTACAATTAATGTTTTCTTGATTTATACTAGATAATTGATGGCTCACATTAGCATGCGAATTACACATCCTTCGTCTGTCACCCTTTTGCAACAATCTAGAGATAATCACGTTTCTTTCAACCAAATCATATTTATCACTGTCTGGTTCAACATGAATCCTAATTTGATCATTAACAATTTGAACTGTAGCAATCATCTCCTTGTCTCCTATTCGCTCTAAATCACCATTTTGTGTACCTCCTTTACCATTACCTGGATTCTTTACTGTTAAGTCATATTTGTAATTGTCCTCAGGATCCCAATGGGACTCTATTCTTACTTCTACGCCAAAACCATCGTCCTTAATGTATAAAAGGATTGAACACTGGTCTCCCCATACACTTTATATTCCTGTTTAACACTTTTTCCGCATAATTTCCTGGTATTGTAATAGACATTTACCTCAAATTCTGTATCTAATTCTGTATGAAATTCTGTATCGGTTACCGTTGCTTTCCATTTGAATTCAGCATGGGTCTGTCTTTTCTTACGCATTCTTTTTGTTTTTACTCTTAAGTGTTCTCTAAGACCTAGATGAGTCGTTAACTTTAGTTCAGCTGGCAAAAACACTGGTGTGTACTTGTTCAAACCCATTAACGTTGTGTTGTACTTATCTTGTTCTACAAAGGTGGATTTCCCTTTATAGACCGAAGTCCCAAAGTTCATGGTTGGACGTCGACTGTCTCGACCCACATTACTTGTTGCTTTTTCTCGTAGTTGAGCTGTCGTTAGCTGATGCTGTGGCGCTGGCTGCAGGCTGTGAGAGTTCATCTCCGGCCTCGCTGTCGTTAGGTTCACCACTTCTGCCAACATCCACAGGTGAAATGTCATTAATACTAGTCTCATTGCTGCAAATCGTCTGTTCACACTTTTCCCAATGTCTGGCTTCACATTGTCTCTTGCGTACACTTTAGTACAATGAGTCAATTGAAACCACGTTTCACTTCCCTGAACTTGGACGGCGGTTGCGGTTGCTCGTTTGACCTCAAAGGGTCTATCCCATCTCGAGCCGTTCCATTTCCGTCTGAACACCTTCACGTACACCATGTCTCCCGGTTTGACTGGTCTCTTCACCACCATCCCTGGACAGGAACTTCTTTTCACACTATATTATCAGCCCTTACATAAAAGTCCGCTTCGGTGACAATTCATCCCGTTCTCCATTAACCATGCTCCACTCCAGGACATAGGAACAGTAGAAAATAAAATACATCAGCACATTTAGAACTTAAAGTCCACATCAACTGCAAAATAGTGACTTTTCACATATTTAAAAGGTTAAACAAAAATGTCCTCATTTGTCACAAAATTGTTCATCAAAATTCACAATTTAAAAAGGATATGTTCACAGGGCTTACTCCGCCAGTACCCAGACTCAGCCATACTCCTGTGCAAATTTGCTCTCCGTCTGCTCCTGAAAGATATTCCTAACAAAAATTTCCATCCTTATGATTAAAATTTAGTGACCAGGGTTTTCATGCAAGATAAGGGAGCAAAAGTAGAAGAAAAGAAGAAGAAGTGTTAGAAGTTGAGGCCCCTTTTTCCTTCCAGAACTAAGTAAAACTAAGTGGTATATTTCTATTCTCTCTTTTGTTCAGCAATTTAGAATTTTTTTTTTTTTTTTTTTTTTTTTTTTTTTTTTTTTTTTTTTTTTTTTTTGTCTTAACAAAAACAAACAAGGAGGATTAACAAGGGAGGATTTATGGATGATGATTCTTTTTAATAAACCTCACAATTGAGTTCCAGCCTGACTGACACCCCAGTATTCCTAAGAATTTAGTACAATCCAATGCATAATCTTAAGGCAATTCGCCAACATTCACTTCAGTCCGGACTTTTGTGAATACTGAGACATCAGGCATTGTGGACAGCTAAAACTTATGACCTTTGTTTACACTAATAAATTCTCGTTGATCCATTATGTCATTGCGTTAATAATGCTTATCAACATTATTATTAAAACATACTGCGATAGCACAAACAAAAATCAGACAACTGTCAGTAAACCGCCTTCGCAACATAGATTAAACATTTACACAAAATACCCCTAAACAACACTTAGACGTACACAACATTTAGACAACACTTAGACAAACACAAACTTTTGTATGTTATAGATAATCTTGCCGGCATTTATTCTATTAATTGCTATAAACAGTTTTACGTTTCTAGTTGCTTGTCAGCAGTTATTTAAAGCATGCGCGTGTGTGTGTGTGTCTGCTTTCACACAGCGAGTTTGCTCTGCATTACGATTGAAACAGCTGTTAATGCTTAAAGCCGAACATGCAATGTTAATACCTTGTCACATGCATTTCACATATTCAAATAACCTCATTTATCACATCACACGTCCAATTAAACATCCATACTAAGTAGGCTTCAACTCAACCTCAAAATCAATGATCGATCCAGTGAACCGACGACAGTAGGGCTATTAATGGGTTAATGTTCTTTGGACAGAGCGAGTTTAATTTGGCAAACGGTAGGGGTTGCCAAGGAGGTAACAAAGGGTTAAGGTTTTGGTAAGATACTGTTACATTTCAACTCTACCCTGTAAGTTTTTTTTTTTTTTTTTCTTTTTTTTTCTTGGTCAGGGGACAGCGGAGCAGACGCAGGCTCTCACTGACAAGTTGGTGGGGGTGAGGTTTCTTGCATTAGTACATTGACGCGTACATGTTTTTCTGTTGGCTACATACAGGTAAAATTCTTTATCGTAGTGCTGTTTTAGTGTCTCAAAAGCTATTTTAGCTTCAGTTGTCCATTTTAACACTGCTTTAAACAACTGGTTTCCTGCTTCTTTTAGGAGTTCTCTAAACGATGCTGTTTTCCTGCATAGTTTTCAATCCAGTCTGCATTGAAACCTGTCATTCCCAACAATGTCATCATTTCGCTGACTGTCCGTGGGCTTGGAGCTTTGCTAACACCTTCCAGTTGAGAAGGTGAAATGCTAACTCTTCCTTGAGGTATTTGTCTTTTCTAGGTAATCTACCTGTGGTTGACAGTACTGTAGTTTTGTTTGGAGACCTTGTGTCCTCCCTCTGCTAATCTTTGCAGAACTTTGATTGAGTCCTGATGACAGTCATTTAGTGTGTTTCCGCAGATTAACAAATCGTCCACATTTCGTTAATCCACATTAAGAAAAACAAAAAAAATTGAGATGCAATACGGGGTTAATTTCTCTCGTGAAAGCGAGACTAAAATCTTTAGTTTTTGTTTTTTCAGAGGTCCTTTTGTCTCTCCTCGGGCGGGGGAGAGAGGGAGAGGAGGGGCAACGCTCCGGGAGGAGGGAGTGAAAAGTGTTGTGTGTGTGGCTCTCCTTGCCTGCGTAGAGCTGTATGTGTGGTTCCTCTGCCTGAGGAGAACTTAATGTGTGTGCAAGATTTTCCTTCGGGCGGGGGAGAGAGCTACTTGGCAGCCTTTAACTAACAAGCTAAAAATAACTCAGCCTGCCAGTGGTTCTGCCCCGCTGACAGGCAAAAAAGGCAGACGGAGCCGTCTCCTTCCTCAAACAAAACAGTCTTACAAATACAAAGTTTAAATACCTGCGCCCACATCTTAACAACATAACAGCTTCAAAAAGTATACACACCTTGGTCCACCAAGATTTCCTTACAACAATAAAAGTTTCCAAGCACTTTTTAGCTCATCAACCTAGACACTTTACCTCTAACAGTGGGACTTGAATACAAAAAAAAAACAACAAAACAAAAGCAACCATGCAGTTTCATTCATCCATGCGTTTTAGTCATCCAATAAAGCTCTCATCCTTTATAATCACACGTAGACGTCAACAACAATCACACATTCTTAATCATCACCTTTCAACATTCCCACATTCTCACGTTTTCCTTTCACTCTCACTCTCACTCTCACTCTCACTCTCCCGGGAGACTTATTGTTTTTCTTAAAGGTCCAAATGTTCAATGTTCCTGGATTTTAACTGTGCGCACAGAAAATTTAAATCAGGTTTTTTATGGGACCCAGAGCAAAAAAAAAAGTTAAAAATAAACATTTATACTTCACGTGCACCAGCAAGGCCTCTTTGCTTCAAATTTGATAGGAGGCTTTAACCTCGTTTGCCTAAACCTGGAGTACTCAACCAAAAACAGACTGCAGTCAACTCTGTTAAGGCCACATTTTCATCGGAGTTCCACGCATGGAATGATCCGAGAACTGCCTTTTTCTTTTTTCAAGCGCTTACATTAACAGGGCCGCGCCCTAAAGACTCCGACCAACCGAACATTTATAAGATCAATTCTTTCAGAAATGATCTCTTTGATTCTAAAAAGTTATGTATATTAGAAAAACTTCAGCAAAGACCCGTACTGGTCCGATTCATTTCTTATACGCCGTCGCTTCTAACGTCATATTTGACGGGACATCCGATAAAAGCGGCTGGGAGTAACCAATCACTTCTTTAAGTTGTCATGTGTGCCCAACTGTGGAGGAAGCAAATATCATTCCAAATCTTTTGATGTTTAGACAACTTATTTTTCTACGTAGAAAAATACCAAATAGATGTCAAGCCAAAGGAACGACCACTCCCGTCTGTCAATCAATCACAAACAACGCTCTTCCCAATTCAAATTACACAGGCGGCAGATTCATCGCTAACAAGCAGAGAGAGGAGAAGACAGAGCAGCAAAAAATGTATTTTCACTCACCTCTGTCCTCTCTCCTCCACCCCAGCGCGGAGGGGCCAGGTCCGCGCGGGGGAACCCAAGCCGTCTGTCCGGGAAGGCAAAAACTCCCTTTTTTCCTATCACGTCGGGGTCACCAATTTTGTGGGAGAATTACTTAACTATTAACCTTATAAAAAAGAAAGAAAGACTCAGAGAAAATGGCGTTCCTTTGTCTTAACAACGAGAATTCGTCTTTATTATGCCTAGAAACGTACAAACGGGTTTCCGGAGCGAATTCTGACATTCAAATACAATGGTCGTCTTTTTAAAAGAACATAATGTGTGTGCGTTAAACACAAGTGTCTGTGTGTCTCCATTGGTGTGTGTGCGTTACACGCTATTGACGTCAATTGGCAACAGGGCTTAAATTCTGGGAAGTGTTTATCACTAAAAGTACAACAACAGAGCGATTAATTCCGCTACTTGACATATTTTGAAACAGATGTTTAAACAGATGTTTCCTCTTTCTCCCATCGGCGAGAGCCAGGGAAAAAGGTCAAAATGACCCGAACTCCCATACGCTCTGTGGTGCATCTGGGTAAGGGGAGTCTTCTGCTGTAGGAGCTCCTCTTCTGGGCCAGTGTGTCATGAAGTGGGTGTGAGACATTGTCTAAGATGGACTGGAGCCTGGACAGCATCCTAGACAAGAAGCTAGACAAGAAGTCAGAAGTGTAAAGAGGATCCAAAAAAAAAATAAAAAATAAGCGGGGAGGCTGCCTGAATGCATGAATGGATCCCACTTGCATCCAGTGTGGATTGCCGCACGGCACATTTTGTGATGGAGGATGGAGCGGACACGTAGTCGTAGTCAGTGTGAACCCAGGTGTATAGTTACTTTCCCCACACAGCTGCAGTACCTTCAGTTAATTGGACTCATCTGGCCCCCGTTCCACTGACTATCCCCATCATTTAAAACATCCAGTCCTGCTGGAGCCCTGTCAGCCCTGTCAGTATTGTAATGTGTCCTTCACCAGTTTGATCCTGAAAATCGCCAGGCCACCTTTTATTTAAAGACCCTAGAATCGTAGAATAGGATTCTGACATCCACTTGACCGCAATTAAGTCTTCCTACTCTGTAACCGACTGTGACGGGACTGTATTGTTGTTGAGAATTAGCCTCTGCCCCTCATATTTGGTTCCCATAAACTCCAGCTACAAATGAGTCTGACGCTGATCTGAATGCTGATAAAATCCTTTATCACTGCACTCAGAAGCCAAATCTCAATGTCATGTAGAATGAATAACATTCTCATCAGCTTCCTGATTAATATTATAGTAAGTAAAGTGTATTTTATAAAGTGCCTTTCACAGACACAGCCATCACAAAGCACTCTACAGAAGAACAATTAAGCAATTAAAGTCAAATGCAAACAAAAATAAGATAAAATGACAATAAAAATAAGCATTCAACAAAAGGACTTTTTAAACTAGAATTGTTTTAACGGCCTTTCAAAAGAGTCCACTCTTTTACATTTATACATATTTTTTATTCAACATTTTGCCTGTGCAAATAGATATGCTCCTGATGTAAGATAAAATAGTGACTGATTCACTCAGTGGTGAAGTCACCTTGATTGCACGCAATCCTTTATAAACTGAAGAACAATGTCTAATGAACCCTACTTTGACACTTGTCAATTTGCATAAGTATACCATAAGCTTGACGCGGATTGTGATGGGTTCATACTGTATCTGTCAGACCAGCTTGAATAATGAGATGCAAGGCAGTAATGTGCAGCACCGTGTCTTTAGATTGTCACAGGATTAACTTAGCTGAGCTTTTATTCATCCTGAGAATGTTTTTGCTGAGTGGGCAACTCGCTTTGCATACATTCTCTTTTATTGCTCTGCTCTGTTTTACAGCCTCCATTCCTGTAGTGTAGATCCTCTCTGGAGAAGTTAACTCAAAAACTTCTGTCTTGGATTTGTTGTTGAAAAGCGACACAGAAACGCAGAAATACTGTCTCCCCCTCTTGACAGTTTGTTTCAAGCTGACAAGGAAGATTTAAAAATTATATGTAAATTGAGGGGGGCAAAACTTAGCAGGCTTCAGCTTCCCTCCAAATAAATAATTTACTGACACTGAGCAGGGTCCAGAAGTCCCAGTAAGGGTCACCTTGTTTGTACATCTATGTAAAATTTATTTTTTGCTTTGTCTTGTGGACCACCGTAATGGGAAAGGGTTCTCAAGATGAAGCCAAAATCCTAGTCAGTCTACCCTAAAAGAGAGCTTGCCTTGTGTACTGAGGACACAAGGTTTGGAGCACAAGTGTGTCATAGTCAATATTCCTGAGAGAAGCTGCCAAGGCTCCTCTGATGAGCCAAAGACAGATCTTATCTGTTTTGTGTGTTCAAACAAATGGGCTGGAGGATGTGGGCCAGAAAGAATGACAAAGGGAAAGACAGCTGAAACAAGAGTTAGAGGGAAAGGAGTTCCACATTAGCTGAACAACCAGGCTCCATCAGAGATAAATGCAAGGGGATGCACCCTGAATAATTTATATATGCCAAAAATAAAATCAAAAAACCCTTTCTTTCTCCTTACAGATTGATGAGTTTCCTGGAATCCTCCGAGACTTGCAAGCAAAGTAGGAAGAGTTAGAAATTGGGATGCTCATGCAGGTCCTTTTTATTCAGCTGACATGTTTGCGGCAACGCTCATCATAACTCGTTAATGAACATTCATATTTCAACAGTGAATAATCTGTGATTAATTTGGCTTGACATAATATACAGAATGACTCCAAAGTTTCCAGTTTGCACTGAATAAAAAAAGCTTCTAAACCACAAAGTGGATATCCAATTTAAACATCAGTGCAATACTACAATGTCAGTAAGTTGGCTACTGCTAAGATGCATTAGTAATGACTCCCTAGTTTATAGTAATAATCATCATCTTTATTTGTCATTGCAACATACCATCCAATGAAATTTGTCCTCCACATTTAACTCATCCCTCAGGGAGCAGTGGGCTGCCACTGTTTGGCTCCTGGGGAGGATTCAGGGGCTTAGGCTGGCTCAGTGACTCAGAATGGCCCTCTACGAGATTCAAACCCCGCAACTTGCGGCCTCTCTAATTACCACTGCCCCCCATATCACGTTATTATTTCGGAACAAAGAAAAGAAACACAGTAACGTTGAGCATATAGAACAAAATACTTAGCTGGTGTATGATTGCTAAATAGATTGATATGTTCCTCTTTATCGGTTGGTTTGGAGGTTAATTTCACAGGTTGATGGTCTTTTGGGGTAAAAAAGGCTTTCATCCTATACCTTTATACTGTAGATATGAAGTGCACTCAAGGCAAATGAAGGCCCTTGGGCAACTCTTGCTTATCCTGCAAGGTGCAAATGGATGTCTTGACCAATAGCAAGCTTGATAGTCTCATATATTTCTCACCACCTTTCAGGCATGCCCAAAGGAATTGGACCAGACCGCTACCAAATGCCCCCCAAGCATTTAAAATTTTAGTACTTGGACCTTATAGGGACATTTAAAAAGTCTTGAAAGTTCACTCTAACTTCTCAAAGTCTCAATGTTCCACAGCTGAAGGTCTTTGAAATGTGTCCCTCTATTTGCTTTGTCTATTTTCTTTCCTGTTAAGGATAGCAGAGGGATGGAGTAGGGAACATTACCTATCCCAAGATGGCAATAAGCTGAAAGTAGAGTACGCCCTGAACAGGTTGCCAGTCCGTCACAAGGACATACAACAGTTGACACACATACTCCCACCGACGGAGCATTTATGGTGCATTCGATTTGTATTCAGAATGTATAACTTCTGAGTTCAAGTTGGAAAAATTAAATGGAGCATCCCCTGCAGCAAGATTTAATATTGTCCCCAAGCCACCCTTAGTTCAATCTCCAACAAGGGTGCTGCTCTTATAAATATCATCAGCATTGAAGGTACAAACCTTTGCTATAGCTTCAAGCTATTCGAATTGTTAGCAAACATTAATAACTGTCTAGACAATTATTGATCTTTAATAAAATTAATAACTAAATCAAAAACTCTCGGTAGACTACCTGGAAAAGAGAAACTGGTAACTAAAAATAATAGTATCAGCCTTAAAGGGGACGTATCATGCCTTTAAGTTCTTCCATTTCACATGTAAATCATTCAGTTGTGATCTTTGTAAAGTGGAACTGCAATGCTTTGGTCTGAACTCCAAGTTATTGTTGCCCCACAAGCCCTTCTTTTGTCTCCGTTCTGAAGCGCATCTGAGAGCAACTTGTTTTGGTGCAGTCTTTTTAAATCTAAACGAGGCACTTCACACCCCTCCAGGTCGCAGAGCGAGCCACTTCACTTCATTTGGTCATTTTTGGAGTATGCTGGTGGGTGATGTAATGAATTGGGTGAGTTAATACACCCAAGAACTGAACGTTTTGACTTATTCACTTGTAGCTTCTGCATCCTTCAGCTTAGACGACAAGAATAAAAATCGCAGATTCGCTTGATTGGTTAGCTGGAAATCCATGACCTTGATTAGGAGCTCTGCAGCAAATACTGTGATGTAATTGTTCAAAAAATGTAATTGGGAATAGAGAAAGCTGAACATATTGAAAATATCACCCAAGCAGAATATAAGGGTAAATGGCTTGTACTTGTTTAACGCTTTAACTAGTCCAACGACCCTAAAGCGTTTTACACTACAATCAGTCATTAACACCCTGACGGTGGTGAGCAATGTTAGTAGCCACAGCTTCCCTGGAGCAGGCTCACACACATCGGTACACATCTCTGACCACCGCCAGCAGGCATTTCATGAGAAGTGTCTTGCCCAAGGTCACAACAACTGAGACGGTCAGAACAGGAGGTTGAAGCAGCAACCCACCAATGGCAGAACAAGCTCCCTAACTCCTACGCCACTGTAAAGGGTTCAATTCAGCACCTGGAGAGGTTGCATTCAACTTTTCTGCACTCATAGGGATTCCAAGTTCACAACAAAATGTATTTAGGGCTATGAAATAGGATTGGATATGTCCCATTTAAGGTTGTATTGGCCTGTATGTGTCACTTTGTACAAAAATGAGACCTAGAACACAGAATGAAGGTTTAAATACATGCCTTTTAGCTAGAGGGTGTCACAGCAAACATTCACCAATGATGACAAACCAATTCTTCTTTAAAAATGCAATAGAAATTATTAAAATGATAATGTATAGTAAATTATCATGAACTTCCCGAACCACTAACTACCATTCCAATTACAAGATGTCTTAAAATCAACATGTTTCTTTAAGGGTATGTGGAACTCAGAGAATTTCATATTTTCCGATTTCATTTTCATCAGAGATGGTTGCTGATCCAATGTGATCAGTGTGCTTTGGCAACAAAATGGCCACTGTGACTACAACAAAGTAACACAAAGCTGGGGGAACATGTTATATGTACGATTATGTGCTCTGTATCCATGGCTGTTTCAAAATGTATGGTATGGATCTTGGGAAAAACAGGATATTTGGAGCCAACAGGTAATTTGGACCTTGAGTCTGTAATAAAAATCTATATATCTTTGAATCTTCCCTGCATTCTAGTCCCTGTTGGTGAAGATTCTCCAACAAGGACTAGATAAGAAAGGAAATGTTGATTTCAGTGGCCCATGTGCCAGACGAAACAAAAGAGAATGAGTTTGAATGCAAGCGCTTGCTTTTACACAACTCTCAGCAAAATAACAATAACGATAAAAACAGAAAATATATATAGTTGAAATAAAATAGCCTTAAGATGGACTGATACCTTCTCCAGGGTGTACCTCAGGGTGTGGTGCAATGGAAACAAAATGACTCCTGGCCCTACCAGCCAGAATGTTCAGAAAGTGGTTCCATGGTGGATGTGTATACACTGTTGGTCCTCTTTGAAAAAAATAATAACTCTAAAATAAATAGTTCTGGTCACTCTAGGTTTCCCAAGTCCAGTTGTTGCTGAAGTCATCTGGATAGAGAGGAAATATAACCTAAACCTGTGATGTTGGTAAAACAAAAACAAAGAGACTGCTGCTCTTCTGCAAGCAGATGGCAGCTAGTCAGGCTTTTTTAGGGAACTGAAAGCTCGGAATGGCTTCTTAGTAGTTAGGAATCTAACACATCCATAGAGGCACCTTGAGCAAAGCTTTGTTTCAAGTAGAGACATGAGGGAAGGGGCCATCAACTATTGTATTGGTTGACAGGTGGTGCTAGTATTTTCACCAGTACATCAGGTTTTAAAAACATAACATCATCAGCTTAACTCACAGCAGACACGTCTTTGGAGCTGAAAGCCTCAAAGATGAGGCTTTCAGCTCCAAGGAGGATATGCCATTTCCACAGACATATGTCACAGCCAGGATTTGAGCCAGGACCTTTTTGCCATGAGGTAATAGACCCATTTACAGCCTAGGTCATTAGGAAGCTGTGGATGCAGAGTGGCTAGGTATGGTGCACTCCTGCCTTTTTTTCAAACATAGGACAAAGCAGGACCACAGAATGAAGATGTAAGGTTGTTGTTAAGTTCTACTGCATAAAAAGGAACTATCTATCATTTCAGAACCACCAACAGTAGCTGTGGCTTCAGTCTTTAATAGCGTCCTTGATTGGGCCGAGGACAGTATGAAAAATAAGGTTGTGTGTTTAAATTTTGACTTCATTAGGAACCGTGGTTTTCATAAACAATTGTTTGTAAAACTTAGACCCACAAATTATTGAGGTTTAAGTTGGACTTAAATAAATATTTCCTTTAGTCCCATAGAGGGGAAACTGTTTAACCCATCCCTTAGGGCGCAGTGTGCTGCCTCACTGAGTGGCGCACAGGGAGCAACCTGTGTTCATGCATCTTGCTCAGGGACACATGGACCCAGAGTGACAGAGTTTCAAACCGGTGACCTTTACGGCCTCTCCAAGATGCAAACACCCTTTAACTGTTACGGCACCCATTTCACAGCACAGTATCAGCTTGTGGCTAAAAAACAAATGCACTGTTGTTTTTAGATTTTACAATGCATAATTTATACACCATAGTCTTTTGCTTATGCCTTTGGTTGGAGAGGATTTCAGATTCCAGGAAACGTTAGTGTCATGGTATCTCACCTGAACCACAGCTTTGTCATTCAATCCTATTAATTTTTCCATCACTGCTATACCCTGTTAATTTTATGCACTGATAATCTGAGAACCCAATACTCCAATTAGACACTGTGTTGCACTTTAAAGGTTTATTAAAAAAAAAAAAAAAACACAGAAACCGGTGCAGACAGGACAAACCTCAACAGGAGTGAGCAGTAACCTGGTGGTACTGGGAGCTGGCTGCTCACAGCAGATGGTGACAGGCAGGTTGGCTGAGGCTGAAATCAGTTTCATGAAGCCTGGCGTGGGTCATACACACAAAAAAAAAATCTGTAGGGGCTTGGCAAGGTTCATGATCGAGAAACCGTCCAGGTCATGTCCAGAAAACAGAGCCAATGAAGTGTCTGACAAGAGCAAGGCGAGACCGAGAAATACAGGAAATACAGATTGGGAACTTGGCAAAGCATGCAAGAAAAGCTGGACATTTACTCACACTTTGCTCTCAAATAGCTGGCATGGGTTGACTGTGGAAGCCCAGTATATGAACGCATATCAACAGGTGAACTGAGTGAGGCTAACTGTGTTGTGGCAGAGGAGCGCAGGTCCAGCAGATGATCCTAATAGCAGGAGTAGAGGCAGACACACAGTCAGCCAGGCCAGAATATGACAGTTTAAGGTTTCAAAATGGCCTTTCTGTCAGAGGGTGGCCCTTTTCCAATGTCTGCTTGCATGTCGGTTCAATGGGGAGTGTATGCCTTCTGTGCTGCGCACTGACAAAGCTCTTCATGAAAGCTCATGCAGGAAACGCCACTAAGCCACACTTAATTTCCCATCTGAATCCTCCTGTTTTAATACAAATATATAAATATCATTAAGAAAAAAGTCTTACAGATTCCGATCAAAGTAAAACGTAGGCTATCAAGGTAAAGAAACTACTTCACATTTCTTCTATTTTCTGAAATTCATTGACTCAGATCCAATATTTAAAAGCAAAGGCATCATTAGAGTAAAAAAAATGCTTGTTTCTATGGTTGATATTCAGGCTGCATTGCCGAAAGGGAATTATTTTGCCTGAAGGGAATAATTTATTTCCTAATGAAGTGTGCCTTTAAATCACTACCGCCATATTTTCATGTTTTTTTTTTTCCAGCACGCATTTAAAAATGGCCCTTTGAACATAGTACTTGTTCCACTAGACCTTCAGCACTATGTTCAGCTTATACAGTTAAACAACAACAACAGACCATAAAATGCAGCAATCAAAGTTGAAGCTGTGGAAAAATAGAACAACACCAACAGTCTCCTGATAGCAGTCCCATGAGGGTGAAACGCTCTTCACTCAACATGTAGAAAAAAAAGTGTTTCGTAGACCGAAAATGGGATTTCACCATGAGTGGTAGAGATATCATTTTGGCAAGAGCACTGTTAGCGGAAATGCTGCACCCATTAATGGGTTGAGACTCTTTACTTAGATTCTCAGGAAACTTGACAGCATCAAGTTTAGCTCAACTATCATCACTTTATTAACCTCATTTGTATGTAAGACTCGGCCGTGCTTGTGGCTGAAACAAAGCTACACAACACCTCTGGCTCCAGTAGTTTCCTACTCAGAAAGCACTGAGGAATGATAATTAGCGTCTCAGTCGCTATCACAAATAATGGCATGATGGACTGTATAATTGGGGCAGAAACTCACACTGGTGTTGGTTGCACCACTTCAGTTCTCCTGAATGAGTGCAACAATTTGACATGTACTAAAACAATAACGATGTTTTGAGTTATATGTACTACAGGCTGCTGATTATTGAAGTCCAATCTTCTCAATTTCTGCGTGAGAATCTAACAACACCACTGAATTGGAATGCAAAGTATTATATTAGCCAGAAGGCCGCAGGTACTTTTGCCTCCAGCTGGTTAGGCTGCAGTCGCTTTGACTGTGAGGGGTTGTTGAATAAGTGAAGCTGGAACCCTTGGGTATCTTAATGTTTAGGTTCTGTTTATACATTTAGGCCATCTGTTAACTAGTGAGACAGATGTTTAGTTGCATCCTTTTGTTTAAATTTTTGTGAGGCCAAGGCTGGTGATTTAGTTTAGTGATTATCTCACTTGCAGCAGATAACGAAATACGTGTCTTCACTTTAATGTTTTAGTCAACAGACAGTCAAAGAAAGGGCAAGAGAAATATTTATCAATATGATGCAATATTGTAAGCCTACATGTTTCTTTACATTATTACTTCAAAGAACGTATTTCATCATATTTTGGATCACATATCTAGATAGTAATAACATAAGTAAATCAGCCATTCCTTTGTTTTTCCTCTGATAAGTAATTTTTTTTTCAAATGTACTTTTAAGAGCCATTGGAGGTATGCTTTCGGAAATCAGAATCTGCACAATAGTATATAAACTAATCATGTTTTGCACGGAACAGAAGAACACAGATTTCAGATTATTTTGGCAAAAAGGACCTTTGTGACAGTAATATGTTAAATGGATGCTTGGTGACAGCCAGCGACGGATTGAGGAGCAGTATTACTTTTCCCTAAAACCGAACTATATAAGAGAAGTAGGTGAGATTCATAAAAAGTGAAGACAGTAGGTTTCTGCCACAAAACATGTTGTCTATTTAAATTACTTCCTGTCACAGGATGATCAAACAATTGTTTCTGTGTATAAGTTTCAAGGGAAGTAACAATCTAAGACTGAGGGACAAGAATTACAACAGTTCATGCATTCCCTATGGCAGGCATGGTAAAGTCAGGGCCCAGACATTTAAGGGTTACCGCAGGTGTTATTTATCATAAAGTATGATGTTTCTAAGATTACAGAGGTATGAATTTATATTTCTTGCTTCACCACATGTGTAACAACATCTTAAAGTGGATGTTTTAACCTGAATGACAGATGGTGTGCTCAAAAATTGCTTTTACTGCTACATTACTATAATGCAGTTAAATCCCTATGAATAACAGAGATAACACGTAGAAACATTAGACTTTTAGCTGCTTCCATTCAATGCTGCTGTGTTTTTACACAACCACTGCACGGCTCACCAATGTAAAGTATTGTGGTAGCACAGCATTTGAGGGCTGGGGCATGCCTGTGCAAACCAGAGTAACAATGCGAGTCAGAACCATAGCATAAATAACATGCCTGAAAGCTAGAATGTTTTTTTTATTTTCTAGCTGTCCAAATTGGAGTTCTATTCATAACATCATTCTTTGGACTGCAATCTCAGGGGCATTGCGCTCAGTTCCTTTCTTCTGCACTATTTTACACAATTCTTGATTGAAGACATGGACATGTACATATCTATTCTGAGCTACAAGTTGAAACACAAGTCTGCCATTTATGAAATAATATTGAACATTGTCATCTTTTGATGCATAAGTACAGTTAAAACATTGTGCCCATATGGAAGTTTAGTCTTTTTCAGAAGCCAATACCCATTTCTGCTCTGTCAGAGCTTTTTTTTTTTTAAGTGTCTGTGCAACAACTTTGTAAGCATCAATTTGAAAATTGGTTGTGAGCATTAGGGGGGTGGTGGCCTGGTGGTTAAAACAGCACGCTTGCACTCTGAGAAGGATGCAAGTATCCAGTTTGATCCCTGCAGACTCCCACTGTGGGTCCCTGAGTAAGAGCCTCAGCCCCAGATTGCTCCCCGGGCGCTGTAAAGCTGCCCACTGCTCCCTAAGGGATGGGTTAAATGTTAAAAGACAAATTTCATTGGAATGTACAACTGCAATGACAAATAAAGATTTATTTTTACCTCCTCTTGTTTTATTTCATAATAAAAGTTAAGAGAAATGATTGCTAATTTTCTGGTTCGTTAAAAGGCTACTTGAAAATTAAGCCAGAAGTTTTCTGCATCAGAAAAAAAAGAACTCTAATTGTTGCTAAGTTTGTAACTGTTGCTAAGCACTTTTCTGCAGATGGATAATGATTCAGTAAACGACTCAAAGAACCGAGAAACAGAAGAAAGTATCTTAGTGTAGGTTTTCATTTCTTGGCTGTATAACTATTTATAAAGAGTTTTACTAACCATGACAAACCTGTTAACAAGCAGACTCCAGAGATGATTCAACATCCGTATCTCCGTTCGGCAGATTCATTACATATTTACAGCATGTTGCTGCAGTCCGAAGATAGGTTGCAGTTGTCATGAATGAGAGCCTGCCTGAAAGGATTACAGCTGCTGATCAGTGGATAAAATTGTGAATATAGAAAAAGATTTACTCTTGTAAACGGCATGGGGAAATTATTTAACCTCACAGTTGAATCCAGAAACCTGGTGGCCCCGCAAAAACGATTGCAATAAGCAATTTATGTTGTACAGCTGTAGGCCTCAGAAGAGAGCGAAGACAGATAATAGCCCTATATTTCTTCATCTTTACTTTCCACTAACAACACTCCCCATGAGGACATTAGATGTGCTTTAACCCAGCCAGTCAAAGTTCAGTTCGACTGAACTGCAGCGCAGCATTCTAAGTGTCAGACAGAAATACCTTAAACTGTTGCCTTTAATAACTACCACCGAGTCCCTTACAGACAGATAAAATAGAGAGCAAACACTAAACCATTGTAGTAGTAACCATATTATGAAAACAGAATCCTTTTATTTAAACTACAATGCAAATACCTTGGAGCAATGTTGAATGCACAACAATACAACGCAAATAACACAATTAGAAGAGCATGTTCACTGTGGAGTCTAAACCCCACATTATTTATTTTCATTTAGATCTTTCACAAGAGAGGTCAAATATAAAATAGCGTGCATTTTTTTCCTGACCAAAAAAAACAGCAACTCCATGTTGCCAGAGGAAGCAGAAAATCAAAATAAATTCAAAAACATGACATCTAATAAAAAAAAAAAAACAGCGTATGAATCTATATTTTTTTCTTGTATTGTGGTATGAAGAGCTACCCTATGGGCAAACAGACAAATCTATTTATCAAATGAATCAGATTAACTTCAGTCCTTAGGAAAATGAGATTAGTGTGAAAAATGCGAGGGCTTTTATTAAGTTGTTTCTGCACCGCACTCAGCTGCAGTTTTCTTATTCTCGCCGTATGTTGTTTGTCCTTTCTGCAGTATCAATATCACATTTGACTACATTTTCCCTTCAGCCTCAATGGGTCACTGAGCCATTTAAGTGTTCAGATGTTTAATATTGGATTTTTGTACCTGAGGGAGAATTCAAAATGATGATTTAT
This sequence comes from Fundulus heteroclitus, assembly GCF_011125445.2. Taxonomy (NCBI): domain Eukaryota; kingdom Metazoa; phylum Chordata; class Actinopteri; order Cyprinodontiformes; family Fundulidae; genus Fundulus; species Fundulus heteroclitus. Next base: position 7,196,033 of record NC_046375.1, read on the forward strand.
GCAGGGTTTTAACTGTTCCCTCAGCTGACATCAAGCTTCATTGTCTCAGTGTGGCCCTGAATGTCCCCGACAGTAAATCCAGATTCTCTTTTTAAGCTTCAAATCCATTGCTTTTTAACATATCCGCAGAAAACCCGTATAGATTTTTTGTGTGTGTTGCTATTCTGTGTCTCTTTGTCTTTCTGAAATCTACCTGTTTCTTCTTGAAATCTTTTGGGTGCGGGGTACATGTGTATTCAGCTGACAAATGGGAATCCAATTATTTAATCTGACGCTAAAGCGCTGACTTTACAGAAGCTCCTGTTGTCTGCAAAGCCCACGGGCCTAAAAGTCCATCTGCTCAGGGCATTCCCCCAAGGTTAGCATCTGTTAGTGCATGTAATTACTCGAATTAATCAAAAAATGTTACAGAAAACATTTTACCAGAAAGGTTTGTGTGGATCTGAAAGTGATCTGAAAGCTGTCTGCAAATGTTCTCAATACACTGCATATCCGCCGTGTCCAAACTTTTTGACATGTGAGGCCAAAATTGATTTTTAAATCAAAGCACATAAACTAATTTGATTGTGATTATTTTTCTTTTATATGCCCAACAATAAACTAAACAATCGTTTTGATGAAAGAAACAAAGTATTTTGAAAATTGAACTGTAATTTGTGTTACACCTGAGATACAAAAAGAGTCTTACCGTTTAAAAAAAGGCATATCATTTCTGAAATGTATAGAAAAATTGTTATACTTTAAATATGCAACCTATAAACTGCCTATGCATGTTGATTAAATCTGCAGTCGGGGGCCGCACTAATGCAGACAAGGCCTAGTTTTAGAGAAACTCTGACTCTGGCTTCTTGAATCACAATTTAGCCCTTTTAAACTTGCTTGATCCTTATTCTAGCTTACTTTGCTCCTTCTAACACATCAACTCTGAGGACTAAATGTTCAGTTGCTGCCTAATATATCCCACCCACTGACAGATGCAATAATGAATAATTAGTGTTATTATCTTCACCTGTCATAATGTTATGCCTGATGGGTGTGTTATGTGTTCTCCAATGTGTTTTTCCCTATTTCTGCTGCTCACCAGCATACTCAAAAGAAAAAAGTACCACATTTCTTTCAATGTACATTGATTTTAACTTTTATGGCAATATTTAGGTGTTTAGAGAAGTTCAAAATTAGAGAACGACTTCTTATGCCTTAATAAAAACTCAATGGTGTGAGCATTTTCTTGGCTGAAAGTAAATCAAAATTAGATATAGATTGAAAATAAATGTCTAGGCTAAAATGGGGCTTGACTTTGTCAGAAATGAAACGTTTAGGACTCATCTTAAGAAGATTGATAGATATCTACACTTAGCTTGGATCAAAATAAACAGATCTGCCATAGATGGGGATCAAAATGATCACTGCTATGTTACGTTTGGTACATCCAACTCCCCAAATTAATGAGCTGCACTCTAATAATGATCAAACCACAGAGTCCAGCAGATTAATTGTCCAATAAAAATAACAAAACTACAAATATTTGTTACCTTTTGGTAAATATGGCTAAAAAAAATGTATGGGCTCACACCTTCTTTTTTTGAATTATAAGCCATCTTGTTATCAAAGCACAGGCTCTGCAGCATGGTGCCCAAATGGCATTGAAATTAATATAATTATTTTTCATCAACCACAACAAAATGTGTCAGTATGTCTTTAATTTAGCTACATACTCTGATCTTTTAGCTTGAAACGGGCCCTGGTTTATGTACTTAATTTATAATTGTTCAGTTTTAGTGCCCTGCAAAATAGAGCCCTTTAATTGCATTTTATTTCACATCATGATTCGTTGAAGATTTGATTTGCTTCTTTGGTTTCTTGTATTCATAACCTCTGAATATTCGTGTTATTTAATGAGCTCCCATTCTTAGTTGGTTGTGTTCTGCACTGCAGTCGTTGTTTTCTGTTTTATTTTGAAGGGTTTCTAATTTCCTGAATATTTCCCATGTGTGTTCCACTTCTGATTGTGTTAATTGTTTCCACCTGTGTCTTAACAGATGTCGGCAGCCTGCCTGCCTTTATGGTTTTCCTCCAGCCTGGTCTGTCTATAGTGATGATGTCTATAAACTTTTGCAGGTATGTTTATATATTTTTTGGACTATTTGCATTCCTCCTCTCTTATAAGTCCCTTCAATTCCCTACCTCTTAGGCCCATGAGTTGTCTCCTTCCTCCCACAGTGTCAATCAAGAGTTTGTGTTAACTTTTAAATTCCTCTTGTGCAAAAATGAGTCATTGAGTCTACCTCCTATTATTGTCCCGCCATTGCATTGTCCCAGCTCTTGAATTTGTGATGAGTTCTGAGGTTTCTTTGTGTTCTATATTCAGTGTTTGGTGATTAAAATTGAACTTTTTTTTTTTTGTGTTTTATTTTTTTATTTTTTTCATTTCATAATCAAATCTTGAAATTGTTAAGAAGAAAATGAAACAATGTCATGACTGTCTTTTTATTGCTAATATTCAATATTTCCTGCCAGTATATTTGATATTACAACCTGTGAATGCTGGTTAGCACAATGCTCTAAGGTTCAGTCATAAGTTGGTGGATTTTTTTTTTCTTCTGTTCTACTTGAAACTCAACCATTATTCATGAATCTATTTTTGTGCTGCTGTCCTCTTATACTTGACGACCTCATAGAAAGCAGGGAGTCATTATTTTCACTCTTAAACATACCTTTTAACTTTTTTTTTTTTTAAGAAATAAATACCTTGAGTTGATTTATTCAGTGTGGATTCTAGTGTATTCTATATTATAAGGAAATTTGTTTCCATTTTATTGTGTGTGTGTATGTGTGTGTGTGTGTGTGTGTTGTTTAGGGAAACAAACATTTGACTTTCTTCCTATCCTTTTAAGTCGTTTTCACGTCTTGCCCACTTTCTTTTGTCAGGACTCATCTGAGGCTCCTAAGAAGGAGCATTATTCTGCTCTCTCATCCTCATACAGTGCTATGTAAAAAAATATTGACCCCCATTGCAGAGTTATTCTGCTTTTGTTGTTGCACTTTAATGGTTCAGATGATTATATTGCAATAAGCTGAGTTATGAGTAAGTTTCCTAAATAGAAACTGTTCGTCAACATGAAGCAGGCTAAAATATCTTAAAAAGCAAGACATAGTGCTCTGACCAAAAGAAATTCACACACAGAAGAGGAGTAAAAAAAATCTGTAGACCTTTTATCAATCTAGGTTAAAAGGTTACCTTTTTCTAAGGCTTTGGGAGTCCAGTGAAGCAGTGAGAGCCATTATCCTCAAATGAAATTGAGTGTTTACTTAGTAGGCTCAGCACAGGCTGGTTTTATCTGTCTTTCCAGTCCACGTTTCTTTAATTATTTTTCTTTCCTACTTTAAGGTCTTGAATTATTTCTTCCTGCTATTTTCCTTCAGTTCCTTTTGTGCAGTAAAATTATTTGACTTTTGACGACATCACACTGAGAGATAAGCCAAGGATCAACCTTAAATCAACAGATAGGACCTTCCCGGCAAAACTAGGACATCTTTGAGAAGTGAAAAAGATAATCAAATCGTTTTGTCCAATCTCTTTAAACTTCAAAAACCCACCCGAGGACTCAGCTGCAGCAAATCTGGAGAGGGTTTTTTTTTTTTTTTTTGATTTTTCTCAAGCAATAAACAGGATCACAGAAAGAAAAACGGCAGCAAGGATATAAATCTGACAGTAATTGAAAAATAAATTTGGTACTGCAAAAAGGGAGATGAGACACTGTCAGTCCTTGTTTTGCACCTCTGAGGATGATTTAACAGACAGGATTAGCTAATGTTACCCTTTTCTTTCAAAGAACTTAAATGGAGTCAGTGCGTCAGACATTGAAATCTTTTTTTGTCTGTAGAAATAGTCTGAAGTACCAAGTAGGCAAAAACAGATGAATCACCTCAGGCCCCAACAGGTGACATCGACGAATACTTACATTTCACTTATTTTAGGCCCACTTCAAAGAAAACAGTGCTGTTCCAGGTACTGATGCACTGTGGTAGTTCTTGTGTGACTTACCCCACATTTAAGAACCTGGTGAGACAGCTCTTGTCAAATGCAAACTCAGACTCAGAGACGCACTTCAGAGTAATTGATTGGGCCAATTACATGCAAATGAGCAAAACAAAACGTAGGCCTCACTGCGCTGGGCATTGAGTCATATATTTCCAACAGTATTAAAAAAATATATTCAGTTGATGTAGAGTCATTCACTTTTGACATTAAAGGGATATTTACATTAGTTGCTTCTCAGATAATTAAAGGTTTTAGTGGTTTCCACTTAAACTACTGATCAGTTTGGGATCAGGACAAAAGCAAAAACTCAAAAATATTAAAAAAATAAACATTAATACTTATTTAAGTTTTTTATTTTTTATTGAATTCCAGCAAAAGCCATTTCAAGCCATGCGCAAAAGACACCTAAAACATACAGGTATATCTAAGAAATAGAATATTGTGAAAATGTTTCATATTTTTTGTCACTGTTTTCAGAAAATTATATAGGTTCATTACACATGAAGTGAAATATTCCAAGACTTAATTTGTCATTTTAATGATTATCATTATACAATAATATAGAAATTATGGGATAGAATGTTATAGTTTTATTGGGTAGTAAAATATATTTGTATAACATTAGTTAATTTCTAAACAAGGTAAAACTATTATTGCTACTCTAGTTGTTGCTGTTGTTGTTGTTATACTTTGCAGTTCAAGGGGAGCGGTGGTCTAGTGGTTAGAGCCGGGCGCTGTGATGGCTGCCCACTGCTCCCTAAAAGATGGGTTAAATGCAGAAGATAAATTTTATTGGAATGTACAATTGCAATAATAAAGATTCCTTCTTCTTCTTGTATCCTGGAACAAGTGGGAATTCCCCGGTTCCCAGTGGTAATCCCACTGATTGTCACTCTGGATTCCTGAGCAAGACCCTTGGACCCATAATGATCCTGAGCGCCTCACAGTGGTAGCCCACTGCTCCCTAAAACAGGTGAGTTAAATGCAGAGGGCACATTTCATTGTTATGTATGTTCCAATGACGAGGATTAATTAAGCGAGTATATTTATTTAAATGTTAGCACCACTGTAAGATTCATATGAATAAAAAATGTGCAATATTTAATGTATAATGTGCTATGCTAATATTTAATCTATACACTATAAATTAGAAAAGTATGTGAAAATAGTGGATGGAGGAGTGGGGGGGGGGGGGGGCTTTATACTTCCACCCAATTTTGAATGTGTGAAACTAATCTGTGTACAATTGTATTTTAAAACTATTGATAATCTGCATATGTTCATATAAAACGAAAATGCTTTCCCTCTCTGGGTCAGAGGTCAGTCTCTGCCTCAAACTGAGAAGTCTAAGGCCTAGTCCACATGTAGCCAAATATCTGTAAGGATGAACACATTTTTATGGGGCCAGGCCGTCCATCCACACGTAAATGCCATTTTACATCTCTAAAAACTAATGATTTTGAAAACTCCGGCCAAAGATGAGATTTTTAAAACCTCTCTTTTTGAGCTTGCGTGTGTACGTGACAAGACGTAGTTTTGGGGACCGACACCTCAGACAGCGAGTCTATAATTAGAGCTAGGAGCTCTAATTAGACATTTTTTTTGGATCTGGATACCCTTAATTATAGCTCCAAGCTCCTGTGGGATTCCTTTTAGCGCCTTAGCACCGGCAAGCACTCTTTAGCCAAAGCGGAAGTGCGTCCGTGGTCGCCATGATAAGTGCTGTCCGACTAGTGCAGTCAGTAAGGAAGGAGGTGGGGAAAAAAGAAGCCTGTATGTTTCCTCCCACAGCTAATGTAGTATCGGAACCTCATGATGTCCCTTTCCCAATAAAGGTATTCAGATGGATCCTAAGGCTGCATCCAAAAAGGTCTAATTGGTAAGGACTCTTTAGCTAAAGCAGAAGTGTGTCAGCATTGATGACACCATGATAAGTGCTGTCCGAATAGTGCAGTCAATAAGGAAGGAGATAGGAAAAGGAGCCTGTGGACTTTCGTTTGTCAATCCTCTCAAAGCTGTGGTTATCACCATTGCTCATGAATCTTTTCCTACCATATAAATGTTTTCCTTCCACTCAACTTTCAATGAACGTGCTTGGATACAACACTCTGTGAACACCAAGATTTCAAGCAATGGCATTTTGTGGCTTACCCTCCTTGCTGAGGGTGTCGGTGCTTGTTTTCTGGAGAGCTGTCAAGTCGGCAGCCTTACCAATGATTGTGTTTGTAATATTACCATTACGTTTATACATTTAAATGCTTCTTTTAAATTTGTCTCGTGTAATGGCCTCGTCTAATTTTCTGAAAGACTGAATTTTTGGGTTTTCATTATCTGCAAGCTATAATCAACAAAATGACAAGAAATGGAGTGAAATGTTCCAAGCCTTTACGTGTAATGAATGTATACATGAGTGCCGCTCATGTAACTGAGAGACACAAAATATTGTACTTTTTCACAATATTCAGTCTTTTTGAGATAGACCTGTAGTTATCTTGGAACAAATTTCAAATTAAACTGAGCTCATTCCAGTAGAATCAAATTAATATTACCATTCAAAACAAATTATAATCAAAACTGATCATATATTGTCATTATGTAAAGAGTAATTTAAGGAAGCCAAGCCAATTGAATTAACAGTTAATAGGTATTTGCATTGAGTTGTTGATGTCTCATTGCTTTTATTCTGAGAAAGCTTGAAGCAGTAAATAAAAGAACAGTTTCTATTTAAGAGTATGAAATATCTCCAAACTAGTTTCAGTATGATTGACCACCAGCCACAGCTGGCTAGAGGATGAGAGAACAGGAACACACATCCACTGGTCTACTACACCATGATAATGGCAGCAAAAGTTAGAAAGAGAAGAAGCTGGCAAGTAATACTATCCATGGGACATCAAGCAGAGGTTAAGATTTTTTATGGCAGCTTCGCTCCTTGAATGACTGAATAAAAAAAAGAGGTGGTTATACACTGAATCCCTGGGCCAAGTGTATCTATGAAAAGAAAGAATGAAAGAACAGATTTTGTAGATAAATTATGTAACTGTAAAAAAAAAAGAGAGTTCAGAAACATTTATTTTTGTTGGTTCAAAATGTGCATTGCAGTCAGTAACATTTCAGGACTTTTTTTAACCATAATCCTGTCACCACAATTCCCTTATTCATTCTCCCAAGGTCTGATCTGGAACTCGTCAAAGACATGACTGAAGTCCCAGCTGGAGGGTTTGATCATTTTATTTTTTTATAGGGACTCAAAAACAAAATTACAAGCAAGAGCAGGAGAATAAATAGTTTATGGCCAAATCTCATTTCTCACCCTGACGAGGTGAAGGCTTTGAGAAATGTTGTCACCTAGTGTGAGAAGGCTCAGGGCTACTTTGCTTGTCAGATCACCAGAACCATTAGGAGCCCAATGCTGACATTTCAACTGTGTGTCTGCCCTTTCCTTGTACAATTTCAGATTTTTCTGTCGGTGTTGCCTGTAGACCTTTGCAAATGTTGCTTTTCTCTGCAAAAACTTGTACAAACATGTGGATAATACTTTACTGCATTTGTATGTCTAAAGACGCAACCTGAAAAAGACTTACTTGTCCGATGCATATACCGCCCCATTCAATAAATAGGAGTATTATTTAAAAAAAAAACATTCATTACAGTAACTCAATTCACTAAAGGAAACATTTATATAGATTAACACAGACTGACTCTGTTTTGAAGCCTTTATTTTTGTTGTATGTTTTTTTTTTTTTCACCTCCAGCTAATAAAAACACAGCATTTAAGATTGGAATATTGCATCAAACCAATAAAAAAAAAAAAACATTTTCATGCAGAAATGGGGTCTTAATGAAAAGTGTCTTTAATACTGGCTTAAAGGTTGTTGTTGTTGGGTTTTTTTTTTTCAAAAGGTACCTATAATCTGACTTACAAGCCACTCAGAAATCCGTATTGTAATTTATTGTATAGGACTATAATATGTTGCTTATATTTCTTCATCTTATTCTTTTTAGTTAGCTGTTGTTTACATTTAACACATACTGCCAATCCAGTTTCTTCTTGTATCCATTTCATAACTGCTTTATACACAATATGTGCAAGTTGTTGTTGTTTTTTTAAATGTGGGTAGATTATATTATTGATGGAGACTCTGTGGGGGAAAAATGGATATTGATTAAGTTTGTGAATGTGGAAAGCTGGCCGTTGGCCTGGTTAACTCCTGTGGTCATTTCAAGTCTGCTTACTGCCTATTAAAGGTTATGCTTTTCCTGTCTGACACACCCACCTCTCACCCTGTTTTCCAGTCGGCTCACCTGCTTTGAATTAGTGTAGTTCTTCATGACATAAACAGTCTTTTGCACACATTTGTTAGACTGGCGGATCTTCACTCAGACATGGGAACTTAAAGCCTGTGGTTTGATTTGTTTTTTTTAAAGCATTGCCATGAAACTTCTACTGTGTGTCTTGTCTTTATATTTCAGTCAACAGTAAGTACCACTTTACTTTGATATATTTTCAGTGCTGTGTAGATCATGCTTCTCTAAGTAATATTTTTAGACACGTAACTGTCAAAAAATAAAATGAAGGCTCCTTATAAGTAGGTAATTCAGCATTTTACTCAAAATGACATCAAACATCCTTCAAATTACATCAGAGTCATGTAGCGTTTGTATAGAATCTTAAAACGTCTTGAATCTCAGATAATCTCTTGCAATTTTCTTATTAGAATAGAAATGTTAAGATACATCCTTTAGTGATCTACCCTTTTTAAATTGTTACATTAGATATCAACTTAACAAACAGGAGAAGAACATTATCTCATGAACCAAAAGGGGTGTTGTTATACTTATTCAAAATAAACATTAAGTTAATTTCTACAATTAAGACATAGTGTTCTTAGTAGTAGTAGTAGTAGTACTATAGGGGCACTGGATTTGGCTGTCAGAACCATGTGGTCAGTTTGGACTGGCAAAGCTATAGCAAAGAAATGAGCTACAAAGTGGTGAATCTGGTGGGTGAAATGTTGAATGCTAAATCACAGGTTCTGTACCCATTGATGCTTTTAAACATACAGGACAGAAGAGAAGGGATCTTGGCAAGAGATGCATATTGATTCTTTTGAGCTCCAGTTCAGATTTACAAGGGAGAGAGAAAGCCTGTTAAGTTCCCCTTCACCCAGTACAACACAAAAAGGTTGGGATATCATGCGGGAGTATGATATCTCAACCTTTTTGTGTTGTACCTTGTTCCTCTCCTTCAGGGAACACTAGTTATTTGCGTTACACAATGCTCTGTGACTGATGTACCATGTTTAATAAAGGAGGTACAGATGTTGGCATGTAAGATCCTATCCAAACAGCTTTTATCCAAAAATCAAAAACAAAAAAAAAAAACAAGAAGGAAAAAAAAATACCTAAAATAAACCACGATCACCAAAAAAACAACAAAGGACAGATATATTTGACTCGAGAGCTAAGATCTAGGTCAGATTTCTTTGTTACCCACGTCATCACGTAGCTGGAGTTGTCTCGCTTCCAAGGGAATGTAATCCAGGCTTGCGCTGCTGGTGAAACAGAAAAAAGAGGTAGCTGGTCTCCTGCAGGCAGACCTTGATTAGTGAGAGCGTTTGAAGAACAGAAGTCTTGCAAATACTTCTTGAATGCTGGGACTTTCTCTCACCCCTGGAGACAGCTAGTGCCAGGCCTTTGTCCCAAGGAGAAGTGTGGGAAAGGTTCACCAGATCCTGCTCACCAAGCAGGGCTGAGCTGAAACGGAGAGCTGCATGGCCTTTCAAAGCAGTGCCAGAGGTGAAAAGAGTGAAGTCGTTTCTTATGACCCAGGGACTTTATGGTGTGGCTACTTGGGAGGGATGTGAAACAATAAAAGTTCCAATTTCACCCTACCTTGCACAATGATTCACAGGCTGACTGCACAACATTTCCAAGTTATTACATGTGTTTTAAGACATACCTGGAAAGACTTCTAATCAAGGTACTTCCCTTTTCTACAAAGGGATGGTGTGGCTGGGGGTGGTCCTCTCTTTAGGCCTCCATTGAGAAAATATGTACATGGCTCGATTTACTGTGACATCCCCATGCGGGACCTTATCTCTTTGAATAATCTGACAAGGAAGTCGTTTAACAAAAATATTTACTATGGACCTTTTATGCCCAGCTCCACCTGGACAAGCTGTAAAATTAACATTGCATTTACACATTAAGAAATTCAGTATTTATTACAGTTAAGAGAGCCATTCCCTATAATAGCTGTTTTTAAAGTACTAAAGGCAGTGTTCTGAGATGTTAATTAAAACATTATGTAGGGTTGTCATCTCCAAAGTAGCAATCTTCGTACTCAACACATTTTATGGCTCTGCACAAAATTCTGAAAAAAAAAGAGGCTTCAGTAAAGGCAGCAAAATACGCAACTGAACCTTTAACTACCCCCCTTGTGTGGGACTGAAGGGCTGTGGTGCTCATTTCATGGGTAAACATGTATTTCCACTTGGCTGCCTTTCATCTACCGTATGTGACAAACACTCAGGCACTGGCTTATATTGTTGTGGGGGTCTGAGCTGATGACAGTGCACAACACCATATCAGTTTCTCATCTGTAGCTTTTATTTACATGTGAACACATGGGTACTTGTCCTCTTTTTACTCCACTCTACATCAAACTCTGACATGATTTTCCTGTTTTTGTTTATTTCCCTCCCCAAATTCTGCCTTCACCATCCTCCTCCTCATCACTTCAGACCTATGCAGACTCCCATGTGCTTTGCGGATTAAGCTGCTAATGTTGTTTTATGATGCATAAAACAGTAAGAAAGCGAAAATGTAATTTGTAGATTCTGCTAAGTAATTTCACATCAGAGTGACTTATCACTGAACTGTGGTTTGAGACATATACCTCAAGGTTTTCAGCAGAGGATATTGTGGTGTTTGTCAAGTGGAGAGAGGCAATTAAAAATATATATATATCAATTAGCATTTAAAAAGCCATTCTAATAGCGGCAGTGTTCCTTAACATTGTAACATGGGAATGTTGAGTGATTTAAGCCATACCTTTTGATTTGTTATCAGTTCAAAATATTTATTTATTCTATCCCTGAGAAGTTTTCATTCCATCTGTTATTTCAAATTGCTCCAAATACTATGGAAACCATTAGCCTCAGCAGCTGTTGCTATGGCAAAGATTTTTCCTGGAGGCATTAATTTAAGATGGAGGAAACCCAGATTGCTTCATTCCTGCATCTGGATATAAAACACCATGACAGAGTTTCTAAACTGAGCCGACTCAGAGACACACAGTGGTATCATTTTCCATCAGCAATGAACAATGACAGACTTTTGGATATTTTTGTTTATACATTGCTATTGTTTAACTTAATATTCTTATGTTTGCATTACAGGATTTTTTTTTTTTTTACTTTAGAAGGAATAAAATATCACAGAATAATCCTTTCTTTTGTCCCACAGTGGGGAACTTCGGGTTCATCAGCAGGAAATAAGAAAGAAATTCCACATCAGAAGAAAAATACCGCACAGTTGTTAACAATGGAATACTCAAATTGAATGCTCACATATGACTGTGCATAAAAAGCAGCAACAGACTACAAAAAATGAGAAATGAACAGCAGGGATGTAAACCGCTTATTGAGTTTGTTGGAAGCTGTGAGGGTTATAAAGAGTAACAGCTGCTTGGAGGAATGATCTGCGATAACGCTCCTTAGTGCATCTAAGGGTGCAGCAGTCTGTCACCATAAGAGCTCTCCAGCTCTGCAACAGCTTCATGCTGTCCAATAGTGATATTATTTTTGCGAGTCCTTCTGTCTCCTACCACATGCACTGGGTCATGGGGCCATCATAGAACAGAGCTGGCCATCCTGATGAGCTTATCTGACTTAAAGTCAGAATTGAATTTGTGAATCAGTAGACTGTGCATATTCTTGTACTAAATGACCGGACTACTTTTCATCATTTTATCGATTTGAATGCTTTGCCGTTTTGTAAACATGTAGAAACGTTGGTTATTTTGTCATGTAAAAATTGCAAACTTGAGCATATTAAATTAGGTTGTTGTTTTCCAGGTTAACGTGGATTGTACACAATTGGGAACTTGAAGAAAATGATAAATGGGTGTTCAAGATTCTTGGCTAATGAAAAGGAGGCGCATATATTTGTCATATGATCACCAGAGTCAAAACTTTGTCAATACTTTCTCTGCAATTGCAGATGCGTGTATTTTTTGGAGTATGTCCCTACAAGAATTGCAAATCTTAAGGCAGAAAGAATGGGAGTTTGATTGGGCCCTCTTACTGCCGTCTCTATCCTTCTAAGAAAAAGATCCACACATGCATTTACTGTGATTGCTAATTAGTTGTCTTCTGTAGGTAACTGGTAGAACAGGGGTTTATGAATACAAATGCCAACATTTTCGAATTTTTATGTTTTAAAAAAACTGAAGGCTGCGTGTCCTTTCCTTTCCAAATCACAACTCATGGATGAAATAAGAAAAAGACCATCAGAAGTGCAAATATTGTTTATGATTGCAACTTTCACTTTTATTTGAATGCCAGCCATATTGGATTATGAGTGTGAGGTGTATTTTCTTTTGAAAAAAGGGTTTATTCCAGTTGATCTCAGAAGCGCTGACTTCCAGGCATTTCAGCTTTTTTTTATATATATATAAAACATAAACGCCAATGTACATTCTGCCAAAGCACTGTCATCTCTCAACTCAAACAATTTCAGACCTCTCTGTGAGGGGCTTTTTGGTGTGTTAGTTTTTCTGGTTACTCCAGCACACTGCTGAACAAACCTTGTATGAGCAGCGAACCTTGACCCCAGTGTGCTGTGAAGTACTGTATGACTCTGGACATAATAAACTCTATCTGTCAAACTGCTCCCAGCGGACCTGAATGTAGCCGATCAGTTTGGAGAAAAGCTCATAAGGTCTCATTGCCCTCTGCATGAATGTATACCAGTATGTTTCTTCATTTTTGTTCACTGGCCAAACTGCTATTTTGTTTCGTTTTCCAGCATTAAACAAATGCATCATCATAGGTGATAGCATTTTTTTATGTTCATCTCTAAAGCACAGCTGAACCCTATGGCTAGAGCAGCCTTTATGCAGCCTTGACAAAGTGAGGGTTGTTGAGGGATGAATTTGGGGAAAAAATTAATCAAAAATTGTAAAAATGGCATATAAGACCAGCAAAACCTTCAGAAAATAGTTTGAAAATGAATCATGAATTCTTTAATAAATTTAAATTTCAATCCAAATATACAAAACAAATTTGAAAACGTTATGCTTTATTTAATACCAAAGTGGAATACATTTCTAGCAAGGTTACCTGGCACCACATTAGCAATATGATAAAAGCAGAAAACGGCAAAGAAACCCTATGTAAAACTGAGGCAACTTGCTCTACAATTTCCAAATGAAAATATAATGAGGCATAATGTTTTTGCTATCTGCTATCTGATATCTGAAAGAATTATCTTAATTCAAAAAGTTCCTGCCTTTTAAATTCAAAAGCTTTAAACTCAAGAGCTAAAGCGTTGTGAAAAATTGGATGCAAATAAGAGGCTGCGTTCTGCCACAAGGGACTTTCAAAAAACCAATAAGTTCCCCAGTGATACTCAGTTTTCAATTAGATCCATGCTTTTTTTTTATCCCCAACTCAAACCTTTTAGTATCACACAATGCTTTCAACTTCAGACTCCCTCCTCTATTGTTCTTCAACTGTGGTTTCAAAGAAGCTCTGCGATTATTTGATTTAATGATTACATTTCTGTGTTATTCCTTTAGCAGCTGCGCTTCTGTAAGATATAATACAAATACAGTGACATCAATTACGAATTGAAATGTTAATTGGTGAAATTGAGAGTTTGAAGAGATAATTAAGACGGCACAACATCTGGACATTTCACAATGCATGGTGTATAGAATCACTAGGTTTTGCACATCAAGTTTAATCTGTGACAATCTTCAGACTTTTAGTTGAAACCAAATACAAAAAATATTTATATCATTGTATTTCAAATCAGCACATTGCCACAGAAGCACTTTTGGAAACCACCATTGGAAGAAATAAGTTTGTTACTGAATTTGCCATGCAAATTAAAACTGACACCTGCAAATGGGACACAAAGCAAATGTAAACAAATACCAGAAACTCTTGCACTACATGCCAGTTCATACTTAAAGGTAAAGCCGGCGATTTTTCCAGAAGATTCCCCAAGTCCCTTTTTTGAATAACTGTGCATGAACAAGACCATCTTACCTGCTCTTCTGCTCCTCATGGGATCACATGAAAAAAATCTCCCAAATCCACTGTGGTCTTATTTCTTTCTACTGAGTCCTTCCTATTCTTCTCATAAACTTGAATGCAGTTTGCTTCTTGCAACTCTCAGCCATGTTCAAAGTCTACAGTGAGAGGAGTGGAGCTGCCTCTCCTCTCTGTCTGTTTTTTCTCTCCTTCTCCTCTGTTTCCCTGCTTGCTTCTATCAATCTTTTTGGAGCCTCTTTTACATATCTTCCAAACTATAAATCTGGTCAGCTGGACTCTCAATGCAATTGATACAATTTTCTCAATGAGAAGAATGGCCGGAGGAGAGACCCTGGGCCTGAGGGGACATGTGCAACTGGACACACAGTGGGAGGAGGATCGTGTGTCTGTCCATTTTCTCTGTCGAGGATGTTGAAAATCTGTGCAAAATTAGATTTATGATAACAGGATTTCTGCTTTTTTGGAGCTGGCTGTTACCTGGAGCATTGATAAATTGTGAAAACGCTGGCAGCGTATTGGCCCATGTCAAGGATGCCTGAACTATGTGAGAGATATGGCCGCTACCAGCACTCATACTGAAATGCTGTGTAAGCATTGAACTTGCTGGCAGGATTGGAATGATCCTGGAGAAAGCTGGACCCTGGCGAAATGACCACAATTTTGGCTATTTTGGAATCGCCATTGATATGTACCAGTGAGACAGAAACCAGGCAGACAGAAAAACAAGAGTCTGCCTGGCCAAAACAAATGCTATTATTCAAACTGGCTCGCCTGTAATCTTAATTTATCCTGGATGATATGTAAACAAGACATCCCGTGACATCTGACATATGTGACCTTGAAACAGAGCGCACTGCACTGCCTGATTACACTCCATCACTATCAAAGACTAATGGCTGCAAGTGCCATCTGGGACAGATATGATACACACACATTACTTTAAAACACACAGGCACACACATACACACTGCGTCTATTGTATACACACTACGTCTACTGTACTATGCTGCTGTCTGTTTTAGCTGTAGTGTCAGAAAGCCCAATTCAGAGACCTCAAGCTGTAGCTTTCTTAGAATGTTTAGTGATGAAGCTTGTTCTGTTTGGTAATGTATGAAAGAATTCTAGTCAAGGATGAAAGGATTCTAGTCAAGGATTTATTTAGCTTATTCCTTATCCTACGTATGTCTGTAAAGTTTTTCTGGTCATTTACAGCACTTGTCTTGTTACTGAAAAGTGCACATATAGACTAGAAGTACACATGCGCAGCCAACAAGCACAAACAAACAAGGAACGTGCAAACACACTGCTGTTACATGAAAATGATTGGCATGTGGACAACCAATAGATAAGGCAAGTCCCCTGAGGGGCAGAGAGGAGCGAGGGCAGAGCAAAAAAGCTGTGACAAATCCCTTGCTCTTTGGTGCGAAGGGCAGTTATTGGTCAGACTTTTTAAATCCCTGCAGCTCCCACAGAGATCAACTTTTCAACTTCTTTTTTCTGAATACACAATGTATTGACTACTTTCAGGATGGAATAACCATTTTACCCGATATAACAAAAAGTGTTTCTGAACAGGATTACCAACTACAGCTTTAACTTTTAGATAAGTCAAGTTTATTTGTATAGCATATTTCAGCAGCAAGGTGATTCAAAGTGTTTTGCACAAAGAGAACATAAAAATATCATAAACACAACAAAACAATCACTGGTTGTGAGACCAGTAACAAACATTAAATTGTATCATGTGAAAACATCGATACACATTAAATATGTTGGTAAATGGTCCTATTATGGGCCGAAAGCCACTCTAAACAGGTGGGCTTTCAGTCTTCATTTAAAGGAACTCAGTGTTTTGACTGATTTGCACGTTTCTGGAAGTTTGTTCCTAATTTGTGGAGCATAGCATCTAAATGCTGCTTCTCCATGTTTGTTTCTGGTTCAGACTTTTTAAAGGCCTGATCCAGGAGTACTTTCTATGTGAGAGAATAGTAAAGTGTTAATGGCACTAGTTGTTCCTTTGGTAGCAGATCAGCTCTGAACCAGTTTTCAAGTCAAGAGGATGAAGGAGAACACACACAGTCGCATCAAAAGCTGAACCAATAGCTGTCTAGGAGAGAGATGGGGTCAGACTCTGAAGGACCCAATTGAAACATCTACAGAAGAAGAACAGAAAGTTGTAGGCAGCAGTAGCCCAGCCAATGTCCCTCTCTAAAGCAGTGGCGGCTCCTGCCAAATGTGTCGGCGGGGGCAATAGTTGCAGTGATAGCTAAAGTGACCCATCTAATGGTTAAACTGACAGCTACGTTAACCCTGTTTACTGTCAGTGCTTTGTGAGTTTGGACTTACAATTAACATTTCACACATTTTGATGTAAAGTCAATGCCAAAACTTAATCTTGTTATCACCCTCTCCTCTTTTCTATATCGTCTTCCATTTCTTATTTCTCTTACTGTTTTATTTTTTTTATTTTATAAAAACATCTACCTGTTTTTTCTTCATCCGACCTTTTTTTTGCCATTTTTCCATAAGTTTTTCTTTAATTATACTCTTTCCCTCAGATTTACTTGTTTTAATGATAAAACTTATAGGATTTTGAATCGCCCTCTTTGCCAATTTATCTGCCCTCTCATTTCCTTCTACCCCAATATGCGCTGGAACCCACACAAATTTAACTAATAAACCCATGTTTTGTATTCTGAATAATGTATGTAATATTTCTAATAAAATGTCCATCCTACTATCCGATTTATTATATTTTAAACTTAATAATGCACAACATGAATCTGAACAAATGACTGTTTTTAATGGTTTTATGTCTTCTACCCATTGTAAAGCTAATAATATTGCCAACATTTCTCCTGTGTATACTGATAATCCGTCTGTAATTCGTTTTCCCATTCTTATATTGAATTCTGGTACTACAAATGCTATTCCTATTTTTTCATTTATTTTTGATACATCTGTATAAATTTGAATATATTGATATTTGTTTAGATGTAACTGTACTAAATAACTATCTACAATGTAGGATTTATCTTATTTTTTTTCCATTATTATCATATCTACTGTCGCTTCTGGTAAAATACATGGTGGTATAATTGATATTGGTGTTGTTTGAGTAATTTCTAAATCATTTATTTTAAATTATTTTATTTTATTTTCAATTGTCCATCCAAAACTCCTCATTTCTTACTTTTCTTTTTCCCAACATGGATTTAAAATGTCCCAAGCTGGATGATCTGAGTTATTACCTTTTAAATTCAGCCAATAATTTATTTTTAGTTTTGTTCTTCTTAAATCTAATGGCATTTCTCCCATTTCTACTTCTATTGCTGCTGTAGGTGTGGTTTTAAATGCTCCAGTACATATCTCACACTTTTTTTATATCAAACTTTATTCATACTCTGACACTCTTCTTCTCACACCTGACAGTAATCCAGCAGATCTACTGTATGACGTAAATACGTTAGTGCAAGCACTCCCGGAAGCCATAGAGAATGCATTGCAGAGCCTGCATATTGAAAAAAACGTTCTTAATGTGAACGTCTGAGAGAGATCAGGGCGATATTCAACCATGTTGAAATCGGCCAAAAAGAGGAGGGACACAGGAGGCGACATACTCAACGTAACATTTAACGCAGATTGATTGGTTTAACTTATGAATTCCATCCTCTCTCTTTCTCTCTTTGGTAGTGCGTCGCCCAAGCGCCCTGATGAACAAACTGTCTCTGCTCTAAAGAGAACAGTTGGCCAGACATAGCTACTATGAAGAGAAAAACAGAGAAAAAACATAAAGTTGAAAACCGAAATAACAGCAAATGGTGCAAAGTTGGAGAGTAGTGGGAAAGATGACCATTACATACCACAGCAGCCTAAGCCTAGATGCATAAATGCAGAGAAAGCTCAGGATAGCCTAAGCCACTCTAACTATAAGCCTTATTTAAAAATATTGTTTTAAGCCTGGTCTTAAAAGCACACCAGGTGTCTGCCTCACGGACTAAAATTGGGAGCTGATTTGACAGGAGCCTGATAACTTTATATTTACTTGTTTGTGGCATTAAAATGAAATATTTTGTTTGGAATTTGTCCAATGTATGTTGGTTTTTTTAAACATTATGTTTGCAACATTATCTTTTAAAGTTACCCTTTGTAGTTA